>NC_139220.1:24067681-24515181 GCF_055691185.1 Crinia signifera
TAGTTACCCGGTTTGTTCTGAGTCTTGACACAGAGCATGTTCTCTCCCTCCAGGAAAGGCTCATGTTGGGAGGTATGTATACATATGCTCAACCTGATGGGCATTGGCTGGTTCCTCATAATGGTACCCTCCATCCATGGCAGTGAGGATTATATCAGTTATTTATTATTTATTAACAGTTTCTTATATAGCGCACACAGATTCCGCAGCGCTTTACAGAGCATAGTTATTAGCAAAAACACATAACGAATTACAGCACAAGACAGTTTAGGACAAGTACATGGTTAATATGGATAGTTGCATCAGTGGACAGGACACTGAAGCAAGCATCAGGGTGACAGAGGTTTATATATTCTAAGAAAGGCACATGAGGAGAGAGGGCCCTGCTCGTGAGAGCTTACATTCTAAAAAGGGAGGGTTAGACAGACTGGGGTGACACAGAAGGGAAAGAGGTGAGCATAACAGCAGGTTAGGATGAGAGATGGTCAGGTTTTATGCAGGAGGGTGGAAAGAGGTCAGCTTAGTCCTTGATATTTTAAGTCTAAAAAAGAGCTGGGTCATCCAAGAGTAGACAGCAGAGAGACAGTTGGAGATATGAGTGAGGATAGAGGGAGAGCGATTAGGAAAGGAGAGGTAGATTTCAGTGTTATCAGCATAGATGTGATAATGGAAGTCGAGTGAGCAAATGAGCTCACCCAGAGAGGACGTATAGAGATAAAGAGGGCCAAGAATAAAATTTTGGGGGACACCTAAAATCAATGGAAGAGCAGGAGAGGTGAGGTCATTAGAGGTACAGCTTGGCATTTTCAAAACTGACAGTGCAAATACAAGCATTAACAGTGATAGTAAAAGTTGTTTGCATATGTAAAAATGATGATATTATGGTTGAATCGCCAGATTAAGCAGCCACAGGTAGTATGTTGTGAGAAGAAATTAAACTCACTCAAAGCAGACTTTGGTTTCTCAGTTGTTGTTTCTGTCCTTCTGTTTCACTTCAGTGTAACGCCAGTATAACGCCACAGTTATATTTAAATTATGCCGCACTTGAATGATGCACTTCAAAACTATTATGCACACAGCTAAACCATGCACACAGCCTATTCGGCCACAGCCTATGTAATGACCATTAAATGCATCTGCACTCATTAATTGGACTTTCCCCACCCAATCCCCCTACTACAATGAATGGTAATAAAAGGGGCTTACATAAACATCCATGCATTCCCAGATAGCATGTGTCATTAAGAGTTATAAGATATTCCTCCCTTCACATAGGCAACAGAGATTTGCTTTTTAACTTGCAAAATTAAGTTTGTCAAAAACACATCATCAGTTGTGGATATCCATTGCTAGTGCACACTGCTATGACAGTCACAATACCTAGATTCACACTTGCTACTCCTCTCTTGGCAGGTGCCCCACTCCTCCTGAGGCAGGTTGCCCTTTATGTCTGACTCTTCCCGTGGCAGGTTGCCCTTTGTGTCTGACTCTTCCCGTGGCAGGTTGCCCTTTGTGTCTGACTCTTCCCGTGGCAGGTTGCCCTTTGTGTCTGACTCTTCCCGTGGCAGGTTGCCCTTTATGTCTGATCCCACCTCCTCTTCCCGTGGCAAGTTGCCCTGTATGTCTGATCCCCCCCCCCTCTTCCCGTGGCAGGTTGCCCTGTATGTCTGATTCCCCCCCCCCCCTCCTCTTCCCGTGGCAGGTTGCCCTGTATGTCTGATCTCCCCCCCCTCCTCTTCCGTGGCAGGTTGCCCTGTATGTCTGATCCCCCCCCCCTCTTCCCGTGGCAGGTTGCCCTGTATGTCTGATCCCCCCCCCCTCTTCCCGTGGCAGGTTGCCCTGTATGTCTGATCCCCCCCCTCTTCCCGTGGCAGGTTGCCCTGTATGTCTGATTCCCCCCCCCCCTCCTCTTCCCGTGGCAGGTTGCCCTGTATGTCTGATCTCCCCCCCCTCCTCTTCCGTGGCAGGTTGCCCTGTATGTCTGATCCCCCCCCCCCTCTTCCCGTGGCAGGTTGCCCTGTATGTCTGATCCCCCCCTCCTCTTCCCGTGGCAGGTTGCCCTGTATGTCTGATCCCCCCCCCTCCTCTTCCCGTGGCAGGTTGCCCTGTATGTCTGATCCCCCCCCCCTCCTCTTCCCGTGGCAGGTTGCCCTGTATGTCTGATCCCCCCCCCCCTCCTCTTCCCGTGGCAGGTTGCCCTGTATGTCTGATCCCCCCCCCCCCCCCTCCTCTTACCGTGGCAGGTTGCCCTGTATGTCTGATCCCCCCCCCTCCTCTTACCGTGGCAGGTTGCCCTGTATGTCTGATCCCCCCCCCTCCTCTTCCCGTGGCAAGTTGCCCTGTATGTCTGATTTCCCCCCCCCCCCCTCTTCCCCTGGCAGGTTGCCCTGTATGTCTGATCCCCCCCCCTCCTCTTCCCGTGGCAAGTTGCCCTGTATGTCTGATTCCCCCCTCTCCTCTTCCCCTGGCAGGTTGCCCTGTATGTCTGATCCCCCCCCCTCCTCTTCCCCTGGCAAGTTGCCCTGTATGTCTGATTCCTCCCCCCCCCCCCCTCTTCCCGTGGCAGGTTGCCTTGTATGTCTAATTCCCCCCCCCCTCCTCTTCCCGTGGCAGGTTGCCCTGTATGTCTGATCCCCCCCTCCTCTTCCCGTGGCAGGTTGCCCTGTATGTCTGATTCCTCCCCCCCCCCCTTCCCGTGGCAGGTTGCCCTGTATGTCTGATTCCTCCCCCCCTCTTCCCGTGGCAGGTTGCCTTGTATGTCTGATTCTCCCCCCCCCCTCCTCTTCCCGTGGCAGGTTGCCCTGTATGTCTGATCCCCCCCCTCCTCTTCCCGTGGCAGGTTGCCCTGTATGTCCGATTCTCACCCCCCCCCCCTTACTTTTCCCGTGGCAGGTTGCCCTGTATGTCTAATTCTCCCCCCCTCTCCTCTTCCCGTGGCAGGTTGCCTTGTATGTCAGAGCTGTCCTCACAAAAATAAGGTTTTCCTTTAGCATCACTGGGGACTGGTAATCTAGTTAGTATCAAAATAATATGACTGATAGTACTCTGATTTCTTTGTTGCATAAGTCACACACTTTAGCCAGTTGTGGTATAGCAGCTAGACAATGACTAGGTCGACAATCACTAGATAGACCACTAAGTGTTTACATGGGCATAATTGACACCCACAAGGTCGATATGCGTTTTTCATGGGGGGTGGTTTGGTGTCTGTGTGGACATGGTAAAAGTGTGTTGCACTCTCCATGCTTCAGGCACGGTGCCTCGCTGCACTCCGCACACTATTATATTCCCACTATATGCCCGCTTAGATGGCAAAAGTAAGAACCAAGTCAGTCTACAGCAAAAAAAAAAAAAACCTTTAAACACGCATGTTGATCTTGTGAATGTTGATCATGCCCATGTCTACCTTAAACTTGTGTCAATCTTTGGCCAATGCTGACCTATGGTTGTTGACCATTAGTGGGACCGCATACCCTGTTAGCTGCCTGGGTATGGATGCGATATCACAACCTGCTGCCAGCGTTAAAAACAAAACTGAATAATTGTAAACACAACATGGTGCTAAAGATGTGGCGTTGACATGTTTGGTTCTCTAGTGTCCATCATACTCGTATAATACCATACAAGCTTTAAATGATGTATATTTTTTTTTTCTCTTCTAGGCTGTGCTCCGTGTCCAGGCTCCTATGATATTAGAATGTCAGATGGCCTTAAGGGACCCGTCTCGTTTGAGAAATCTCAGAGGTTTAAAGCCCAGAAAGGTATGGACTGTGATAACTATGCCTGTGTGTAGATTGTCCAATGGAATGCCGTTTTAAGTGGGATCAGACTCACTGCTATTGGTTCGTGCACCACATGTAGTAAAGCGAAAGCCGTTGGTTGTACTGAGGAAGAATCCCCAGTTTATGGGGTGAATACAATACGGTACAAGTTTGTATAATGAAACTTGCACACAACGCAAAACAAGGGGCCTGATTCACGTTTGATCGGAATGGGGACGAGCTCAGCCCCGTTCCAATGGTGGGGGGACTGCGCATGTGCGTATTTGCAGATCCCCAGGCCCAAGGTGCAAGCAAGAAATGGAAGATACAGATTTGCCGTGGTCACTGGCAGGTTGTGCGGCTTCTCTACAAAATGTGACCTGAGAGAGGAACATAAAGAAGTGGGGAATTACCCTGCGCCCCAGGAAAGTGACAATTGCAACATCTGGGCACTATAGATGGCTGTCGGTGTCCATAAAGGTGGCCATACATCAGAAAGACATTGCACCCAATCATACAATCTCAATGGATTGTGTGCACACAATCTTACAATTCCGGGAGATTGGAGGATTGGTCCTCTGATCGGACATGCTGCACGTATGATCAGTTGGGATTGGAAGCAGATCACATGTGCTTTTAAGTACATACAGTTTGTCTTTAGATGGCTCATACAACCAGAGTCATGTGACACTCCCTCCCTGACTATCAGAGAAGAGAGCTGCTGCTTCCAGGCGGCCCGTGGCAGTAGCCGCAGAAGTTTCCAAGCGGCAGACGGGCGGGCTGCTGAAGAGAGCGGCGGACAACTTTTGCACAATTCTGTCACTACTCTGAAAACAGTTTTTAGAGGATTGCTGCATTCAGGCTATTTAATAATGGCATAACACAGCAGATTAATAAAAAAAAAATAGATTTTTGGTTCTCCTATCCTTTTGATCCTAGTAGGCCAGCCCCCTATTTTAATGAAGCTTCAATCATGCAGCCGATGGATTGTATGACAGATTGTATGTTGTGTGTCCAAAAACCACCAAGGACTGCCGGGGAGTTTAAGGGAAAATTGGACACTATCATGGTTGTAAGACCGGTCTTCCTGATGTATGGCCACCTTAAGTAAAGTACTGGTGGGTTTTAAAAGGTGCCAAACTCCTTTTTTTTTTTTTTAATAATGCACCTCTACAGGTAGGCTGTATTATAATATTGCAGTAAAAAAAAAAACAGATTTTTCTATATTCTTTATTTTTAGCGTCAAGTAGCGACAGTCACAGTGTGGAGGACGAACCTTCATCCCCTGTGCGTCTGCGCAAAAACACTTCCCTTGGCTCTACAGTAAGTGCGACAGAACATGGCATCTGTTATTTTCTAATATGATCCTAATATCTGAATGTACTTTCAGTATCTCTGGGAAGTCGTTGTGCTCACAAACCAGAAATTAATGCAGTGTGATGGAAGCGTACTTAAGGCTTGGTTTATTGCCTGGCTTTGATTAATTCAGGTACAGGTTGAGTAAGGGCTATTTCACACGCTCCTGCCGGGCTGCGAAACCCCGCACAGCCAAAAGCAGTGCTGCGCACAGCCAAAAGCAGTGCTGCGCACAGCCAAAAGCAGTGCTGCACACAGTAGTTAATAATGGACACAATTGTGTCCATTCACACGGAACAGCTACGGCCCGGTTGCAGCCGGAGCCCAGCACTGGAAGGGAAGGCTGCTGGGCTGTGACCACCCCCACCATTGTAAACTGCTGTGTTCGGCACGGCTTCCTGGCCATGCAGGGTTTAGCTGCCCGGCAGGAGCCGGAGTCTGTGAAATAGCCATAACCCTTATCTGAAGTGCTCAGGACCAGAAGCATTTTGAATAACTAATTATTCCATATTTCAGATTTTTTTTTTTTTTTTTACATATTTCAATGAAGTATTTTAAGGATGGGGCCCAAGTATGTACACAAAATGAATTTGTTGTATGAACATATTGGATGCCTGAAATACACACAAATATATTTTATTTCTGCAAGAAACAAGGTTTAAAACCATGAAACAAGGTTTGTGTACTATGAGGGTTACTCTGGTTGATTCGCTCGGATGCGAATTCTCATCCTTGCGAGTCACCCCCATCCCGCCTTGCGAATGGTGTTACGCCGGCCCAGCATTCAAAGGGCAAGTCGCTCACAGGGCCTGCGAATGGATGTTACACAGTAACATCCATTCCCAGGCTTGTGGGATCCGCCCATATCATTCGATGGTCGAATGATTCCCAGGCTTGTTGGACCCGCCCATATCATTCGATGGTCGAATGGTGGCGAAGGCGCACGCATATAAAGGGACTCTGAAGTCACTTATATATATGTGTGGATGCTCGGGGGGGAGTGGCCAGGCAGCTGACATATGCACATGGCTTCCCATATGCAAATGGCCGTCCCGCTGCCACACAGAAGGTTGGGCACGTGCTCCCGGGGGCGACCGCACCAAGCACATGTGCAGAAATTCGAAAAGGAAAAACATTTGCCCCATGCAAACGCACGCAGCACTGCGAATGGACCTGAATAAGGTCCTATATCAGGCAGTGAATGTGAATGCCAATCATTTTCTTGCACATATTTAGTGCCAGTTACGTATCATGCCCCAAGTAGTGCCAGTTACGTATCGTGTCCCCAGTAGTGCCAGTTACATATCCCCAGTAGTGCCAGTTACATATCGTGTCCCCAATAGTGCCAGTTACATATCGTGTCCCCAGTAGTGCCAGTTACATATCGTGTCCCCAGTAGTGCCAGTTACGTATAGTGTCCCCAGTAGTGCCAGTTACGTATAGTGTCCCCAGTAGTGCCAGTTACGTATAGTGTCCCCAGTAGTGCCAGTTACGTATCGTGCCCCCAGTAGTGCCAGTTACGTATCGTGCCCCCAGTAGTGCCAGTTACGTATCGTGCCCCCAGTAGTGCCAGTTACGTATCGTGTCCCCAGTAGTGCCAGTTACGTATCGTGTCCCCAGTAGTGCCAGTTACGTATCGTGTCCCCAGTAGTGCCAGTTACGTATCGTGTCCCCAGTAGTACCAGTTACGTATCGTGTCCCCAGTAGTGCCAGTTACGTATCGTGTCCCCAGTAGTGCCAGTTACGTATCGTGTCCCCAGTAGTGCCAGTTACGTATCGTGTCCCCAGTAGTGCCAGTTACGTATCGTGTCCCCAGTAGTGCCAGTTACGTATCGTGTCCCCAGTAGTGCCAGTTACGTATCGTGTCCCCAGTAGTGCCAGTTACGTATCGTGTCCCCAGTAGTGCCAGTTACGTATCGTGTCCCCAGTAGTGCCAGTTACGTATCGTGTCCCCAGTAGTGCCAGTTACGTATCGTGTCCCCAGTAGTGCCAGTTACGTATCGTGTCCCCAGTAGTGCCAGTTACGTATCGTGTCCCCAGTAGTGCCAGTTACGTATCGTGTCCCCAGTAGTGCCAGTTACGTATCGTGTCCCCAGTAGTGCCAGTTACGTATCGTGTCCCCAGTAGTGCCAGTTACGTATCGTGTCCCCAGTAGTGCCAGTTACGTATCGTGTCCCCAGTAGTGCCAGTTACGTATCGTGTCCCCAGTAGTGCCAGTTACGTATCGTGTCCCCAGTAGTGCCAGTTACGTATCGTGTCCCCAGTAGTGCCAGTTACGTATCGTGTCCCCAGTAGTGCCAGTTACGTATCGTGTCCCCAGTAGTGCCAGTTACGTATCGTGTCCCCAGTAGTGCCAGTTACGTATCGTGTCCCCAGTAGTGCCAGTTACGTATCCTGTCCCCAGTAGTGCCAGTTACGTATCGTGTCCCCAGTAGTGCCAGTTACGTATCGTGTCCCCAGTAGTGCCAGTTACGTATCCTGTCCCCAGTAGTGCCAGTTACGTATCGTGTCCCCAGTAGTGCCAGTTACGTATCCTGTCCCCAGTAGTGCCAGTTACGTATCGTGTCCCCAGTAGTGCCAGTTACGTATCGTGTCCCCAGTAGTGCCAGTTACGTATCGTGTCCCCAGTAGTGCCAGTTACGTATCGTGTCCCCAGTAGTGCCAGTTACGTATCGTGTCCCCAGTAGTGCCAGTTACGTATCGTGTCCCCAGTAGTGCCAGTTACGTATCGTGTCCCCAGTAGTGCCAGTTACGTATCGTGTCCCCAGTAGTGCCAGTTACGTATCGTGTCCCCAGTAGTGCCAGTTACGTATCGTGTCCCCAGTAGTGCCAGTTACGTATCGTGTCCCCAGTAGTGGCTAGTTACGTATCGTGTCCCCAGTAGTGGCCAGTTCCGTATCGTGTCCCCAGTAGTGGCCAGTTCCGTATCGTGTCCCCAGTAGTGGCCAGTTCCGTATCGTGTCCCCAGTAGTGGCCAGTTCCGTATCGTGTCCCCAGTAGTGGCCAGTTCCGTATCGTGTCCCCAGTAGTGGCCAGTTCCGTATCGTGTCCCCAGTAGTGGCCAGTTCCGTATCGTGTCCCCAGTAGTGGCCAGTTCCGTATCGTGTCCCCAGTAGTGGCCAGTTCCGTATCGTGTCCCCAGTAGTGGCCAGTTCCGTATCGTGTCCCCAGTAGTGGCCAGTTCCGTATCGTGTCCCCAGTAGTGGCCAGTTACAAAAAAAAGTACATTATGAAAACTTATTTTCGGAATAATTTGGATAACCGATATGTGGATAAAGGATTCTCAACCGGTATTAATGGCTTAAGAAAAGATGGGAGCCGGCATTGAGGGGGCCAGATGAGATTGATGGGGTATGAATCATTGGATAGACACTAACTAGGTCGACGGGGTCATTAGGATGACCTGGGTTTTTTAACCTCCTCTATTGGGACCCAAATGTCGACATGGACACTAACGTAGCACCGCTCGCCATGCTTCGGGCACGGTGTCTCTGCACACTATTTTATTTTATCACCATGCACTAGTGGATGGTAGGGCATGAAATACTACCAGTTGGCACGTCGGCTCACAAAAAAAAGTGAAAAACCCCATGTTGACCTTTTGACTGTTGACCTTCCTTATGCCGACCCAAATGCTTGTGTCGACCTAGTGACTGTAACCCAATTAATGGATACAGTGTAATGAGCAGTGGTATGGAGGAGAGTAGTGTGCGGAAATGGGTAGATGTGTAGGGGAGGGAACCTGTCATATCGAGTCGGGAGGTCGGACGGGCTGCACAGGCCGGGGGGGGACGCACGGAGGCACAAGCCTGCGAGGGGACCAGAAAGCGAGGCTGACCGTTCATACATTTGCCCTGCGTATCGGGCTGCTATCCTTTATATAGCAGCGCCGATAGGGACAGGGGCGCATAGCGCACCCCAGTTGTTTCTTGCATAGGGGAGAAGCGGTATCAGTGCACATAACGTGCGCTGATATCACTTCTCCCCAATAACGACAAATGATACATCTACCCCAATGTCCCAAATTGCATTAGGGTATGGCCAGCTTTACTGAGGACTTTTGGAGTGTCAGCTCTTAAGCTAGATTTTAGTGTTACCAGAACTCTAAGAAATCGTGAGTGCTTTCTAGATGGATCTTGTTTTCCTTAACCCTTTTACACCATGTCAGGTGACCAGCACGGTCTAGTTGTGGCAGCGCTATTATTAATGCATTATCTGTTATATACTTATGGATATATTTCCTACTGTTGAGCAGAATGTAGGTTTGAGCCATTACTGATGTGAATGTTCAAATATTCTCTGTACAGCGCTGCTGAATATGTATGCGCTATACAAGAAACTATTTATAAATGACTGTTTATAAAAGCTCTGGAAAGCACGCCACCTAGTGGCTATTATAGTGTATGTTAGTAGTTTCAGAAATCCATGATGCTCTCAATATAAATATATTTTCATCTGCCAAAGTAACGAGATAAATGTCCATGGGATTTTCTGTCTGCATATGATCAGAAACATGTAATAGCGACCCAATCTACAGACTTCTTATGTATGGATTTTAGGGTTGTGGTATAGAAGATCTCTATACTTTCTAGATCAGTGGTTCCCAACCTCTGTCCTCGGGATCCCCAACCGTTCACGTTTTCCCGGTCATGCGGAAGGAGCACAGGTGCACTTATTACTCACGGACACTTTTTTTTAAATGTGGAACTAATTATTTCACTCCAAGGAGAACTTGCAAAATGTACGTTGTTGGATGGTCCTTGAAGGCACAGAACCACCGGACTACAGCCATTCAGTCGACATGACAATGGTTGACACTGTGTATAAAAAAAACCTCAAGTGTCAAACATTTGTAGCTGCCAAACTTTTGGATGTCTAATTATACCTTGTAGATCTATCTTCCGAATACTGATTAATAGCATAGCACATATGGCTTGAATGGTGACTGGACGGCTTATTGTCCTTGTTTAGTTTTTACCATGCTGTTAATTATTTATTTTATTACAACCCATTATAATGTGCCTTGTGGGGAATGTTCCTAAATACTGCTTATGTAGCGCTGAGGCTTTGGATGGTGGTTTGAGGGTGGTGCCTTTGTTGCCTGATGGGATTGGCCTGGGGATCACAGCGTTCCTGGATGGGCACCCTTGCTAACGTTTGCATTGGACGCAATACAAAGTACACAATTATAAAGCTCTAACGCTCCACGCAACGCTGCGCTATGTAGTCATTGTGTTGGATAGGTTACATGCAATCTACCGAAGATGGAGGCCTTTAGTAAGGGTAGTGCTAGCTTTGCATTAACCTGTAGTGTTAAACCATGGAAGAGAGCAGAATAACTCATCCAGTGCTTGTGTGTTACAGCCAAACCTGAGGCAGAAGCCGGAGAAAGACGTGGAATTCATTAGAGAACTGAAGAAACAGAAAGCTCTGGAGAATGAGGTGAGTGACTGTTGTCATGGTAACACATTCTCTCCATCCGAACTGGTCCGTACAATCAGCCTCCAATTTCGAAGTTTGGAGAAGGGTTGGTTGGGGGATGGCGGGGTTGCAGGTAAATGGGTTTTGTCCAAATGTTCTGTTTTCGCACCCTTTTAACTGATTTAATTGTACGTTTATTTTTTTTTTTATCCAGAAAATGGTAGAGTATCGCAATGGCTCAAACCGCAATTCTAGTGGGTATCATGGAACAGGCTCAATGTTGGCATTTTACTTGCCCCTTTCACCATAACGATATACCATAAAATAAATTAATTCTGCCCTTATGTTCTATATGGAGGATGTGTTAAAAGATCCCCTCACCAAACCTTTTCTACACCCCTGTGTGCTATAAGGGAATGTCTTATTGGCTACACCAGAGAATTTATCGCTTACATTAATTCTGATTGGTTTTAGATCCGAGCACTCTTAAAGCAGCGCTCTAATCAGGACAAGAAACTGCAGTCGTTGGAGGAAGAATTCATGAAGACCGAGGCCAAGCTCGTGACCGCTGTGAGGGAGAAGACTTCCCTTACTTCCAGCATCGCGTCATTGGAGAGACAAATCGCCGACCTTCATAAAGCAAACGAGCTCTTAAAGACAAAGGTAGCGTTTCAAAGATAAGGAATACGCCATTCAGATCTCTGTGCTGTTGCGTTTGGGACTTTGTACACAGAACATTCCCCAGAGACCACCTTCAGACCCAGCTTTTTGACGTGTTGAGGAAGTCGCGGCTGACTGGTCTCAAACCGACTCTTGTAGACAAGAGTATCTCCTAGTGCTGGCTCTCCCTAGTGCTGGCTCTCCCTAGTGCTGGCTCTTCCTAGTGCTGGCTCTTCCTAGTGCTGGCTCTTCCTAGTGCTGGCTCTTCCTAGTGCTGCAAATGGGTGCAGGGTCACATCGATTTACCCGTTCATCTTGCATCATAAGCTGGATTGAACCCGTATTCAACCCTGCTTACTACCAAAGATGACACCCCGGGTCGCTTGACCCAGATTATTGCATCTGGAAGCTTTCATACTGCACAATATCCCAAGTTGCTGTGCAATAACCAGGGATATTAGTTTCCGTGTGATAACCTTTTGAGATTGCAGCCCACCTGCTTCCTGGTCCCATCTGTGATGTGTGGTGAAGCGGCAATCTAGGCCACGTAAGAAGGTCTGTGCACCCCTAGTAGTAAGGTACAGGCCCATGTTTGATTGGGATGAAACCATGAAAGATAGTCTACATATATATTTGTAACTTCCAATTTGCAGAGTACCCAACCGATATTTGGGGTATGTATATATTCTAGAAAATAGGCCAATAAATCCCAGCTGCACAGTGCTGTAAATCTCCTATATGGTTATGGAATGGTATTTATTTGCCGATTACATCATTTAAGCTTACGGACCGGATGTAATACCGCCCTAGTTCAGCAGCTGTGTGGGGTGCCTGCTGAAACTTTTTTAAAGGGGCAATCCTTAACAAGGCATGGTTTTACCTTTTTATGTGATTGCCCCTTTAATAGCGCACAGATATACAACGGTCGCCTATCCTGTTAATCAGTATTGTCTTCTGAAGCGGTTTATTGCATCCGTATGAGAGGAAAATGCATTTTCAGGTAAATGTATAATGTACAGTAGTGAATTGTTCCATTTATGTGATTGTTTCCGGTTCATCCTACAAGACGGTCGACTCAAAGTTGGTTAGATTGTAATACCCACCTTCACATCGCAAATGCCAGGTCGCACCTGAGATTTGGAAACTGGTCCATCCCGGGAGCGACCCGGCATTTGTGGTGGTTGCTGCTCAAAGCGACCCGGCTTATTGCATGGTTGCTGATGTAATCCATGAGGCAGGGAAGGAGGCAGCACTGAGGTGACACTGCTGCCTTTTCCATAGAAGTGAATGGCATCTGGGTTACCCATTCTGACTGCCCAGCAACCTGGGTCCGACCCAGGAATATCGCTACTCTTATCCCAGGTCGGATTGCCGGGTTGCTGGACCCAGGACATGGCAAAAACCCGGGCTATTTGTGAAGTGTGGAAAGGGTTTAACCCATAGGTTCCCAAACTCGGTCCTCTGGCCACCCTAACGGTCTAGGTATTAAGTATCTCCATGCTTGGCCACAGGTGACTTAATTAGGAACTCAGTCAGGCTGATTTAACCATCTGTGCTAAACCATGGATATACCTAAAACCTGGACCGTTGGGGGTACCTTGAGCACTGTGTTTGGGAACCTCTGGTTTAACCTATAGCTGGTTCTTGCCACTATACCCCATAGGAACCAATTCAGCCCATGTTTACACCCTTTCCATATGCATCAGACATGGGGAAGGAAGCTTACACAAGTCACAACTTCCACCAAAGTATTTACATATTCATGATTTTTTTTTTTTTTTTTTTTTTTAGTTTTCCGATGACGTCTCAAAGAGGAAAATCGACAATCTGTGCGTAGAACTGATGGAAACCAGGAATAAAGTGGATGTTAAAGATAAGGTTTGTTATATGCTGCTGGTTGTTGTACTTGTGACTGTTTGAGCACCATTTAGGGTTTCTAGTCGGTGTTCCCTGAAGCCGGACTGTCCCCCATCCGTCTGTTCAGACTGCTGAGGATAAAACTAGGGGCCGTACCGAGCCCCTCTGGAGTCCAGTGTTTGGAGGTAGCTGGCTTGGACATGATTGGTCAGATTGTAGCCCTGATAACATGCAGGGCTCAGTTACAAAACAATGCTGTCATCCATAGTACTTCTGCTAATAGACCAGGCCTGGACCACCTGCTGTTATCCATCTGCTGTGCAAGTACCAGCATGGTAAATAAAGATGGTTGCATCGGGATAGGACACTGAAGTAATGGGGTGGAAGAGACCTAAGGTTAGGTGTATTTTGAGGAGTATGGAGTAAAAAAAAATCTAAAAGAAAAAACCACAAGAGGAGAGAGGGTCCTGCTCACGAGAGCTTAGATTCTAAAGGGGAGGAACAGATGGCAGTGACACAGAAGGGGTAGAAGTGATCGTAAACAGAAGTTATACACCTACCTGGACCAATAGGAATGTGCGATTTACTGCTATCCTTATCCAGGTCCTATAATGAACTGTTTGATTTTAGGAAATTATGTGTCTACAATCCAACTTTGAAGGACAGATAAAGAACCTGCAGACCAGCCTGGCCACTTCCAAAGCTGCTTTAGAGTCTCTTACTGAAAGGAATACACTTCTGGGTACGTCGCGTTCAATTCTTTTGCAGAAACTTTCATGTATAAAATTTGGGTACGTGAAACCATAAATATATTTCTGACTAAGGACCGATGTATTAAGCCTGGTGAAGTTATAAAGTGGCCGGTGATATAGCACAAGCAAATTGGCTCATAACTGTCATTTTCAAGATTTGGATTACTTCACATTTAGTTCTATGAAAGATGTAGTTTCACACAATGCCAACAGATGGCAGCATTTCGGAGCCACACATTTATTTATTAACCGTTTCTTATACAGCGCACACATATTCTGCACCGCTTTACAGAGAATATTTGAACATTCACATCAGTCCCTGCCCCAGTGGAGCTTACACTCTATATTCCCTACCACATGTACACGCACACAGACATTCTAGGGTTAATTTTGTTGGAAGCCAATTAACATATCTGTATATTTTTGGATTGTGGGAGGAAACAAGAGTACCCGGAGGAAACCCACGCAAGTACAGAGAATATACAAACTCTGCACAGTTAGGGCAAATGTGGGGATCGAACCCATGACCTCAGCGCTGGTAGGCAGTAATGCTAACCATTACACCATCTGTGCTGCTCGTGCATCCGTGCTACTTATAACACTAGACATTATTTATTTTAATTGCAGGCAAATGTTTTGTGTATTTGCCTGTTATGTCAGGATCTAGGTGGGACTAGAGCTCTAGAAACCATCGAAAAATGTAATAAAGTGGCTGGGAACGTGCCTTCTGGATCGCTTATTAATGTCTGTCTCTCCGCATTCTAGAGGAGAGCCGGCAAGAAGCAGCCAATCACCGTGATGTTTTCGAGAAGGAACTCGACCACGCTAATGGTAACACTGGGGTTGGCTTTTTGTAAGAAATAAAAACAAAAAAAATACTGTGTGGATCTACAATGTAAGTGATGTGTGTTTTTTTTTTTCAGCTGAAATCGAGGAATTAAGAGGGGAGAATAAAAACCTTGACCAGTATCTATCCAAAGCTCAGGAACAGGTGCAGGTAATTGGGGGTACATTCTTTTGTGTGTGTTTATGGATTTCAGAACAAAGTAATATAAAGAAGAGACACTTGTGAATCCTCTTTGTATTATAAAATATATTGGTAGGTGTATCCTATAGTAGATGGGCAGCTGGGAGAAGACCAGTCCCTTCATGAAACTCCAGCTGTTGGACGGTACAGGGCTCCTGGGAGTAGTGTCATTGGAGGCAGTGCAGGAGCTCAGCCATAGACCTCTATGGACTCTGACGCGGGCTAGCAGCATGTCACTATGAAGAAAGTGCGAGCTGTCTGACCAATGACGTCCCAGCTTCAGGATTTCCTCCACTAAGGAGCCAGTTGCCTGTAGCTCAGTACTAACTCTCATTCTCCATCTGCAGCGACTTTACCCAGAGCCAGTGTCCAACTTTCTAGTAGATTAGGAGATATCCCTTGTCTGCGCCTTGGTAGTTGGTGGGTTTAAGTCTGAGGCTAAAGAAACCCCCACCACTGACCCGCTGCATGCAGACCAGCACTGCTGAACACTACTAGGCATGGATTCCCAGGGGATTCGAAGGGAGCAAATCCACAGGTGACGCCACCTCCTACCTGCCAGCTGTGTCCCCTACCAGCAGTATGCCACTGGTGCTAGCGGAACATGGGTGACATGCCTAGGGTGCTCGGGAGCCTGCTGGCCTATCGCCTTTGTGTAAAGGTCTGCCTACAGTACAGGTTTGCAGAGCGGTCTATCACAGTTTAAAGGAAACAGTCTAGAGCAGGCCTGGTTAACCTGCGGCTCTCCAACTGTTGTGAACTACAAGTCTCAGCATGCACTGGTTGGCATTTTTTTGGGATGCTAGAACTGGCAAAGCATGCTGGAATGCGTAGTTCCACAACATCTGGAGGTCCACGGGTTGTGCAGACCATAGATACTGGATATGTTACCTTTGGCCCACCTGCTATTGAACTACACATCCCAGCATGCCCTGCTGCAGTTCTGCTGCTTGGCCATGCTAGCTGTTGTAGGGCATGCTGGGATGTGTAGTTCAACAGCTGGAACGGCTGACTGTTCCCTATCCCTGCCTGAGATCGTTGGCATGCTTCAGTGTTTGGATGTTTTCTGTTCTTAAATTGAAGTTTAAGCCCACCTTACACATACCCCCCCCCCCTATCTAACACACAACAGCTGGTTCTTAATTACCCTGTAATAATGATGCAGTGCTGCACACTGAAGAACATATGGGGCTTATTCCCAGGCAGATCCTATTGGTGCGGCCACAATAAGCTTGAAATATACTTTGTTAAAGTCAAATGATGGTTGGGCAGAGGTCCTGTGCAGCTGGTAACATGGATTCTTTCCCTGCTCATATGTAATGTTCCTGTTTTATGCTGTGATGGTTCCATCAATATATTATGGTGATACATCATGTAGACTTGAATCTCGCACTTTAGTGTGCATGATTGTGTCCTTCTATATGAAAGCTTTGGTTAAAAACCCAGGAGGAAGCTGGGAAGAGTAAAGGTGGCCATACATCAGAAAGATATTGTACCCAATCATACAATCTCAATTGATTGTAAGATGGATTGTATGCGGATTGTGTGCACATCTTGTGTACACAATCATACAATCAATCATAAGATGGATTGTATGACTGATTGTAAGATGGATTGTGTGTAGATTGTGTGTCCAAAAACCACCACGGACTTCCGGGGATTTCAAGGGAAATTGTACACAATCATTAGCGCAATCGATCTTAAGATCGATCTTTCTGATATATGGCCAGCTTTAGCCGTTAAAGTTGTAAGACGGTGTATGCAATCTGCCGGCCCAGATGTGGACCAATGCGTAAAAAGTCGTTCTATGTCCCAGTAATCTGCAACTCTCTCTCCAGGATCTCCAGTTGGAAATGCACGCCAAAGAGCAAGAGTATGGGAACAAACTACAAAGCCTGACCTCTCAGATATCCGCACAGAACGTGGTAAGCACCGCCGGCACAACTGGGGCAAATAACTGTTTGCTTTGGTGAGATTATTATTCAGAATGGGAAATGGATTTTTTTTTTTTTCATTCACATTTCTTAGTTTCCGTTATAAGAGGGTGCTGTATTAACCCCTTGGGTGGTATGCCTGGAAATTAATTATCCGGGCTCAGCAGCCTGGAAAATTTCCAGTCATACCACTGATATGGAATAGGTGTGCACCACCTCTAGAGCCTGCCCCCATCACCTCTGGTCTGGCGATCGTACGCAGGAGCTTCCCCAGCCGCCATTCACTTTACAGCAGTGAGGTAGGTGGCAGACTCGGATGTTCGTGGCGACTCGGGAGCGCTCCATTCAGGCGCCCGAGTACTCCCGAGCAGCCGCCGCGAACATCCCTGAGTGTGCAGCCTGTGGTCACTGATGTGACTAGCATCTGGGGCAGGGGAGCTCATCCTCTGGCTTACCAACGCCAGAGCGATGGTGATGTGGGGGAGGCTCCTATGATCTGTGGTGGGTTTTGCTCGGGCAGGACAAACCTGTCCTGGTAGGTTTGTCCTGCCCCAGCAAAACCCACCAATCAAGGGGCTAATGTCTAAATATGCTTTTAAAATATATATATCTAGGTAAAAGAACCCTGGATACAATAGGATATTTATTCTAAGCATTAGGTTTCATTTTAAAGAACATAAAGCTCACCCCTGTATTGACTAAACAAGGCATGTCCAAACCGTGGCCTTCCAGCTGTTGTCAAACTACATGTCCCAGCATGCCTTGCCATAGTTTTAGCATTCCCTAATTGCAAAACTGTGGCAAGGCATGATGGGACTTGTAGTTCTAAAACAGAAGGGAGGGCCATAGTTTGGACTTGCCTGGACTAAACCATTAAAATGGTTAAACCGTTTTTTAGGCACTTGAAGACATGGAGGGAAGGCTTCTTCAGGCACAGAGCAAGCTGGAAGAAGCGCTGCAAAGAATCACCCTGCTGGAAGAAGAGCTGTAAGTCAACATTTTGTGTCGGCAGATGTATAGTCATGAGTTTCATAGCTTTAGATGAACCTACTTTCTTACCGTATAATCCCACCCAAACCTTAACACTACAGACACGTCAGAAGCTTACTTACCTAGGGTCTGATGTCCGCTACACCAATACCTGGTGTATTGTTGCAGCTTATTTCTCATGACTTGTACATTTTCTTATTGGCACAACACTGGCTGCCTGTGTAAAGAGGTAAAGGACGCTAGGTCAGTGTTGGCCAGTAGAGGCCAGTAGTGAGTGTGATGGATAACCTCACAAACGCACAGGTGCCGGGCATTTAGTGTCACTGATGTTGCAGCTAAAGCTGAACTGTCTGATGGAATTTCCACTTTTCAGTGTTGTAAAGTGACCGACACCTGTTGAGCGCCACATAACCTAGGCACCGTGGAAGCTGTGTAAGGGAACCTCACTGTTGATAACTGTACCTATTGCGGTTATGGAACTTTGTAATACTTGTTCCTACAAACCGATTGTTATCTGGTCCCTGGGTCAACCACCAGTGGTCAACGGTGAGTAAGTTGATGATGGCAGAAGGCCGACATGGGTTTTTCGTAATTTCTTTGCTTTTTGTTCAGGTAATGTACTAGATTTGTCGGTAGAGTGCCTTATGTAATAACACAGCTGCATGTTCTCCCCAGATCTGCAGCTTATGAGGATAGGGGCAAGATGGCGGCAGAAAATGCGGAAACAGAGAAAAAGCTTGATGCCGCTCTGGAGCAGATGAGGTAAACATCGAAGTTGTTAAATGTGCTTACAGAGAACTTATTCCGCAAGAGGGTCCGTGTACTGTATTCGGTTTGCTAAAATGTTGGTAGAAATTTACCAATGCAATGCTATGGATGACTCCCCTCATGTACCGCAGCAATCCCACTTATTACCCAGCACTGGCTCGCAACGCAGGCGGAACACTTCCTGCAGTGGTTTCTGTGTGTGACAAGCACCATGTAATCTTGGTAGCCGGTCCCTAGATTGACCACATCTAGTTTGACCGTCACGATTTACCATAAACGTAATCTTCATGGGGGACAGTATATAGAGCTCCTATGAAATAACTGTGGCTGGATTAAGTCAGTCAGCTGCTGGATAGACCAGCTTTAGGGTTCCAGTGCCAGGAGTGCAGGTTGGGTGTTGGATCTGGCTAATGACGACTATATTTTGTGAGATGGTTTTCCCATGTATTATGTAGGGTAATGGTCCTGTAGATGCGCACAAGATATAGATCGATCTATTGTATAAAATAACTTCTTTCTAGGGATGGCCTTGCACTAACTGAAATGTACAGACAGCATCTAGACCAAGCTGAGGACATCCTAACGCAAAAAGATCTGGAGCAAGTAAGACAAAGGGACGTCTTTGTCCAAAAAGAGGAAGAGCTTTTGGCCAAAATGAGGGAGCTAGAGGAGACTTATATCGCTCAACTACAAGGAAAGGGTAAGCCACCCATTAGCTGTATCTATGTGAGACCTACATGTTAGGAGGCCATAGTACTGATCACGTCTATTGTGTCATCCCAGAGGAACTGGTCACGGAGTGCCAAGCAAGAGAACAAGGCCTGAAGGAAGATCTTGAAGCCGTAAAGCTGCAAATGAGCCAAGAAGCCGGAGACCGCCAGTCATTGCAACAGCGCGAGGAAGAGCTGCAACTGCTGATAGAGAAAGAGAAGGTTCGTTTGAGTGGTTACTGATTTATGGTCCTGATTGAGTCTTACACAGCACAGTCTGCATCTAGCACCCTCTTAGTATCGCCTGCAGATAAGCAAAAAGTTCACTGAGGGAAATTCAGTTGTCCAGTGGATTCCCGTAAGGAGTAAGTCAGTTCAGGCGCATATAATATACTAAGGGTGGATACGTTTCTGTTTGCAGCCTTTGAAATGGGCAAACAGAAATATGCGAGACGTCTGTGGTTGGGGTTACCATACAGCGGTTTGGGTGGCCTAACGAGGACTTTAGAAGGTTTTAGCTGTTATATGCGCAATTAAATTGCTCTGGGTGCTCATTAATTATTTCATCACAGAAAACGGCAAATACACTTTTTTTTTTTATTATTATTATTATTTCGGTACTTCTATATTAGTTGGGCGCCCAATTAGCATACAGATGGTAACGTAGGAAAATCGCATGCGATTTTTTTTTTTTTTTTTTTATGTAATTGTTTTTTCACCACAATATCGCATCGCACCTCCTGCAAAATCGCGTGCGATGCCATTACATGAGGTATACAATAAAATGATTGTATGTCCTAAAAATAGCTTTTACGCACCCTCCCACTATCCACGGCACCACGAAGCGCGGCAAAACCCGCGAGGGGCGGCGGAGCACGTCCTCCGACCTTTTCATACCCCCACTATCCACGTCGGCGTGGAGTTGATTTCATATAGTGTGGCGAGTGCAGTGAGCTACGGAGCGTGGCGAGCGCAGCGGGTTACTTTACATGTATTATGCGTCCCCTCGCGGGGCTCGCTGCGCTAGTCACAATATATAAAATCAACTCCATGCCGACGTGGATAGTGGGGTATTGAAAAAGTCGGCGGGCACGTTCCGCCGCCCCTCGCGGGGCTCGCCATGCTTCGGGGTGGAGTGGTGTGTTAAACCTATTTTTGGACATACAATCATATTATTGTATACCTAATGACATGGCATCGCACACCCTATAAAATCGCATGCGATTTTGCGGCAGATGCGATGCCCTGGGGTTGAGAGAGCAGTGAATTAATTACATAGGAAAATTGCATCGCATGGCACATGCGATTTCCCTACGCAGAATAGCCCACTAAGCAAATTGCGTAGTAAGCGCCCAACTAACATAGAAGTACCATTATTTCTATATTTTTTTTTTTTTTAGGAGGTTTCAAACATCTTGCGTCTAGAGCTGCAGACTGCGCAAGAGGAAATGACGAGAGAACAGCGCCTCTTGGAAGGGGAGCTGGAGGGGGCACTAGATGAGCTCGATAGACTACAGCAAGCAGAGGAAGACGCAGACAAAATAATCTCCCAACTGGAAGAAGACAACAGAAGGAGGGCAGAGGAGCTGGCTCGTCTAGAGGAAACTCTAAAGGGGTATGCTAAGCGGAGTTATAGCCATCCGGCAGCTGCGGCATTACCAATGCATTAACAAAGATCAACTTTTTTTTTTTTTGTGACCTTGTATTAAAATAACTGCTCTCCTCTCACTACAGCAAAATGGTGTCTGTGTGGCTCACAGACTGGGTCTAACTGGACAATCAATAAGTCGACACCAAAAGTTTATCTGTCAATAGTTTGATGTTGACAAAAGGTGACACATAAAAAGGTCGCATTGAGGTTTCTTCCCCACCTTGCCTGATGCAAGGCGAGCGATCACGGTACATTTATTGGGGGGTTCACGTACTCGGATGTCAAGCTAAACAAACAAAAAAACCTCATATCGACTTTCATATGTTGACCTTTCATCAATGTTGTACTAGACCTTGTCTGAGCTGTAACGGGTATGGGTCATGGGGTCAGCTCATTGAAGGTTGACTTAAATTGGGACGACAACTTTTGAAATATGGTGACGCAATCGACACTGGGAAAGTAGACCGTTTAACGGTCAACATGTGTTTTTCACGTTCTGTCCCGAATGTTGACATAGACACCGTCTAAGTGCACCGCGTCCCCTCCTGATGCTCACTGCTCTCGCCATGCTCTTGGGCACTGCGCTTGGCACGCTATTGTATTCTCCCGCCACACTGTAGTGGATGGTAGGGTATGAAATACCGCCTGTCGGCAAAAAAGGGTGGGAGAACATGTCAACCTTCCTGTTGTCGACCTAATGATTGTGTCTATCTTTAATGGTCGACCTTGGGACCGTAATCCCGCTGTAACACTGTAACACACTCCAGTAGGACACAGTTGCACCTACACAAGTTTCAAAAAGTAACACAAATGTCAGCTACCTGAACAATGACTGACACCGTAAAGAAGAGTTTGCAGCTGTATACAGATTTTGGGGATTAATGCTGGGTGTACAATGGATGGGAATATGTATCATAGGGAATACGTGTTCTCATCCTGCCTTCACTCATATGGGTATGATTTTAGTGAACCCGTTCTGCAGAACATTAATCTTGCAGTCCCCAAGTATTGCACAGCTCTGATCTGATGTCACAGGTGCAGATACAGGTGTGCACAAGCCGCTATACCAGGCATTCCCAACCACGGTCCTCAAGGCACACCAACAGTGTAGATTTTTTTTTTTTTTTTTTTAAATTGAGTGATTTTTATTAAATTTTCTGATACACAGATTAACATAACAAACAGCCAAATTTATTGGCTGAAATTTTGAGAAGATGAAGTAGAAAAAATAATAAATAAATAAATAAAAATAAATAAATAATTCATTAAATTATATAAAGAAAAAAAAAACACATCAATACAATATTAATAAATAATTTACAGTATAAATTTCTTTTCAATCGAACATATGTCTTTTCCAAATTAACATGAATTAAGAATTGATCTACTATTAATTAAATTATATCTTAAGTGATGAATATTTTGATGAAAGCCATCGGGACCAAATACGATAATATTTAAATTCAGCCTTACGATTAATATATAAATATTTCTCATGTAGCACTGTTACATTGACCAAGGAAATCCAGGCCTTAAAATCAGGCCCTGATGAATCCATCCAGAGTCTAGCTATGCAAACCTTAGCCAATGTACACAAATTAATTATATATTGTCTAGAATGTTTATCCAGGACATCCTTATCAGATACCCCAAGGCAGCAAAATCTTGGTGTTAAGTTATTTAAGGGAATTCCTGTTACAGATATAGCTTGAAGCACTTTAGTCCAAAATAGTTTAACAACCGGACAATCCCATAATAGATGCCAAAATGTTCCTATGTTACATTTACATTTGGGACATATATCAGAAGTTCTTCCACCAAATTGTACTAATCTAACCGGAGTCAGGTAGGTTCTGTGTAAAATAAACAATTGAATTTGTTGAAATCTAATTGAAGCAGTGGAATTACGAGGACATACAAGTGCCTCATTCCATTCAACCTCAGACAGCCTACCCACCTCCAATTCCCATTTCTGCGGCAGATTTGGTAAATTATTAGTATGATGATATGATTGAAGAAAATTATATAAACATGAGAGTGCACGTTTATAGCCCAATTTTAACAGGAATGCTTTTAGAGGAGAGGGTCGAATATGAGGAGGGCCCTGAGGAAACTGCAAAGACAATGCGTGACGAAGTAGCAAATATCTGAAGAAGTACATAGATGTAAAATTAGACTCATCTTTAAGATGATTAAAAGATTTTAAGACTCCATCCTGATATAGCAGTGTAGATTTTAGTGATATTCAGGCTTGAGCACAGGTAATTAGTACCTGATTGATTCTGATAAAACCATCTGTGCTGAAGCCTGGATATCACTAAAACCTGCACTGGTGGTGTGCCTTGAGGACCGTGGTTGGGAATGCCTGCCCTATACTATGATCAGGTCATGTGTCTCAATCCGGTGTTCTGACCATCACTGAACGTTAACAAATAACGTACTAGCGCTAATTGTGCTGTCGTCTTACAGTAAAAATGCCGCCCTGGAAAAAGCAAAAGAAAAACACCAAGAAACCATCTTGCATCTACAGGAAGAGCAAAATAACACATTGCTTAGACTGGCAGAATATGAAAGGTACAGTATGTGTAATGTGCGTTTCACATTGTAATTCTGCTCTAGGGACTTGTGCTCAGTTTGTTGCCAAAGGCGACGGGGCTATCCATTTGTCAATATATTTATTACAGGTTATTTTATATAGCGCACACATATTCTGCAGCGCTGTACAGAGAATATTTTAACATTCACATCAGTCCCTGCCTCAGTGGAGCTTACAATCTATATTCCCTACCACATGTACACGCACACAGACATTCTAGGGTTAATTTTGTCTGAGCCAATTGGCCTACCAGTATATTTTTGGGATTGTGGAGGGGAAACCGGAGTACCGTAGGAAACCCATGCAAGTACGGGGAGTATATACAAACTCCGCACAGTTAGAGCCATGGTGGGGATAGAACCCATGACCTCAGTGCTGTGAGGCAGTAATGCTAACCATTACACCATCCGTACTGCCCTGTATATATATAACACATGGTGGGGATAGAACCCATGACCTCGGTGCTGTGAGGCAGTAATGCTAACCATTACACCATCCGTACTGCCCCGTATATATAACACATGGTGGGGATAGAACCCATGACCTCAGTGCTGTGAGGCAGTAATGCTAACCATTACACCGTCCGTACTGCCCCGTATATATAACACATGGTGGGGATAGAACTCATGACCTCAGTGCTGTGAGGCAGTAATGCTAACCATTACACCATCCGTGCTGCCTCCTTTGAATAGTCTTAGTCACAGAGATCCTCTTAATGATACATACACTAATATAATAAATATATATATATATATATATATATATATATATATATATATATATATATATATAAATATGCAAGATGTTCATTCTAGAGCTGGGTGTACACCAGAACGGTGTCTGGCCAATCCGCATGATTTTGACAGATCATGCAGCGAATCTTGAGAAATGTCTTTATGATGCGCCGGTCGAGTGGTCGGCCCTCGGATGATACGTGCTGCACGTACAGATGGAGCAGCTCTCATTAGATAGAATCGCCATGCGCCGCCATCCTCCGACAATATGGGACACGCAAGTCAGCCGCTTACCCTTCCCCGTCAGCCGGTCTGCTAGCACATGAGATCGGGCAGGCTGGCTGATGGTGGATCCATCTGTATGATCTGTCGGCTTTCATTGCGATCGTAAGTAGATTTTAAATCGCTTGTTCGATCGCACTTACGATTGAGACTTCAATGGCATTAAGTGAATGCAACACGGGTAGTGACTTCCATGACTTCGTCACAACAACATTGGCAACTGTTTAGGATTTGTTAAGTTGTGAACATTGCCAATTTTATCCCATGTTGTGCTATTTTAAGGTTCTAATGCCCACACAGTTGAACGTGATGGCATAGATTATTAGTCATTTAAAGTTGATGTACACTGTGCGTTCCCCAAAATGGTTGGAACACTTCGTCCTGGATCATATTGCAGCAGTGGGGGACATGAGCACAGGGACCGCTCCCTGACTCCCACTAAACCATAACAGACCATCCAGTCATTATGTAGGTGGAGTCTTCATGGCGTTTTAAGAACACTTAGGGTACAATGCTTTCTGTATTTTATTTTTGTAAGTCGTACATGGCCAAGAAACACTTTCCCTCTTGTGTCGGTTTAGGCTGTAACTTCATTATGTTGCCTTTTTTTTTTTTTGCAGTTTCAAGAGCTCTGCAACAACTGAAATTGAAACCCTGACCTGTACTAACCAGAGCCTGCTTGATAAAGTTACTGAAGCAGAAAGGGATAAAGCAGAGATTCAACAACAGCTTGATGGTGAAACCAAAGCAATTGAAGTTTTAGAACAGCAAGTTTGTGAGCTGAAAGAGTCCCTCATGGCTAAAGATAGACTGGAGCAAAAACTGGTGGAGCTCCAGGAGACATCAGCCAGGACTACAGGAGAGTTGGAGCTACAACTAGCTGAGCTCCAGGAGACCTCGGCCAAAACTGTGGAAGGGTTGGAACTACAACTAGCTGAGCTCCAGGAGACCTCTGCCAGAACCAGAGAAGGGTTGGAGCTACAACTAGCTGAGCTCCAGGAGACTTCTGCCAGGACTATGGAAGGGTTGGAACTACAACTAGCTGAGCTCCAGGATACCTCTGCCAGAACCAGAGAAGGGTTGGAGCTACAACTAGCTGAGCTCCAGGAGACCTCAGCCAAGACTGTGGAAGGGTTGGAACTACAACTAGCTGAGCTCCAGGAGACCTCTGCCAGAACCAGAGAAGGGTTGGAGCTACAACTAGCTGAGCTCCAGGAGACCTCAGCCAGAACCAGGGAAGGGTTGGAGCTACAACTAGCTGAGCTTCAGGAGACCTCAGCCAGAACCAGGGAAGGGTTGGAGCTACAACTAACTGAGCTTCAGGAGACATCAGCCAGGACCACAGAGGGTTTAAAGTTACAACTAGCTGAACTCCAGAAGACCTCTCTCAAAATAAAAGAACATTTGGAACAGCAGCAACTTGAGCTAGAGGAGCGCTCTGTTAAAGCACAGGAAGGGTTACAGCAGCAGCTGAAGGATCTTCAGGAAACTTCTGAGAGAAACAATAAACTGCTGGAAGATCACCTCGAGCTCCTGGGTGCTGCAGAAAAGGAGAAAGCGGTATTGAAGCTGCAGCTTTCTGAGCTCACGGAATCCTCAGAGAAAGCCAAAGAGGGACTAGAGAGACGGCTGCGTAAGCTGCAGGAGTCCTCCAATAAATCAGTGTTTGAGTTAGAACTGCAGGTGCTTGAGCTACAGAAAGAAGCGGCCAAAGCCAAGAGCACAGCGGAGCAGCAACTTCAGGAACTGCTGACTAAAACCAAGGAAGCGATGGAGGAAGAGATACACAAGCGCACCACGGCCGCTGACATAGAAAGGGAAGAGTTGGAGCAGCAACTTCACAAGCTTCAACAGTCCTTCAAGGAGACCAAGAAAAGGTTGGAGACGCAACTCCAGGAGGTTGGTGAGAGCTCGGCCAGGACGGAGGCGGAATTACAGCAGCGGAATCTCCAGCTTGAAAAATTGATGTTGCAACTCTCTACGCTGCAAGACGAGCGTCTAAGGTACGATCTTGTATTTATAAGATAATATAAGCTAGTAACTGGTTTGTCAGTTGGGGGCATATAATGCACTTAATGTCATTATTGTTAGCTTAGTGCCAGTAATCTGCAATTCCACAAAGGTCCTGGGCTGGAACTATAACGCCAGCGCCAACACGGTAGCATGTGTATAATCCACTCTGCACTATAGCTAAAAAGTGTCTTCACTACACATTGATCCCAAGGAAATCGTAGCCTTCTACCGCCTATTCATTAACCAAACTATTTACACTAGTTTCTGAAATGAAGACGCGTTTTGGTCTGTTAACTCTTTGAGTGCCAACGTAGCTGGCAGCGATACTCAAAATGCCAGCGCCGCTCACAGCGACTGTTCTTTTAGTATAAATAAAAACAAATCCAGCCAAGTCCATTGGCAGAAGTTTAGTAAAAAAAATTGCACCCCAAAAAAAAGTCGCCGCGTGCAACTTTTAGCTCTCATTTTGGGAATCTATCACAGCAATGTTGGCGCTTAAGGGGTTATTAAAAGATTGCTTAGCAATTTTCACAACTTTTTTGCCAAATTCCCTTGGTGCGCAAATGGTTAATGGCTGCTGCTTCCTGTAATGTTTCAGGATTAGGTGCTTTTCTGTATAGTAAGAAACTGGTCTCCTTTACACACAATGGCATCTGGTATGGGCCAGGCGGCTGCGTGTACTCGCCACCAAAAGCCGTTAGTCTGATCAGCAGATTCCTTCTCCTCTAATATATTGCTGCACATCTCACAGCCAATCAGTGATGCTGAGCAACAGCCTAGTGCCACATACCAGATGCGAACCCTACGCTTAGGGTGGCCAAACCTGTCCTGATATACATGAACTGTTGGTAGCTATTGAGGTCACCTGTGGATCTAGTAGTAGGAATGAATGCAGCAGGTTTGACAATGTGACAGTTAGTAATAACTACAGCTGTGCACCAGCTAGATCAGGCATGGCTAAACTCTGGCCTTCCAGCTGTTGTGAACCTACAAGTCCCATCATGCCTTGCCACAGTTTTGCTATTAGGGAATGCTAAAACTAGGGAAAGGAATGCTGGGATGGGTAGTTTCACAACAGCTGGAGGGCCACAGTACGGCCATGCCTGAGCTAGATGATTTGAAAACCTGAATCATTGGTAGATCTCGAGGACCGGTTTTGCCAACCCTGCCCTACAGCATGTTCATAGCTTTTTAGTATGAAGTGTCGGGGAGAGGGGGTGAGCACAAGACCCCCATGCAATGGAAGCTGGTTAGGTTAGGCTTAGCTGCCATGGGGAGAGTGACTAGGTGGCAGGCAATATTTTCTGTCGGTGCCAGATGACTGACAGTTCTCAGACGTTAGAATTGCAACTGTTTAAATACCATACAGTAGGGATACCGACTGACGGGCTATTATCCCTTGCGGGGGTCCACGACCCCCATAGAGGGAGAATAGAACCTGTGCTGAGCCACCGAGCCCACAGTGTGGCAAGCCTGCAAGTTGCTTCTTTTCGCTCGCTGCCCTATCGGATCCCCTGTAGTCGGAATTCCGATTGTCGTACCACTACACCCCACCCGTTTTCTGTGACTTCTGTAATAAATCTAGCAACTGTACGGTGCTGCTTATGTTGCGCAGTGTGTGTGCGATAGGCTGTAATATGTAACCCTACACAGCATGTTTGTCAGATTATAACCCAGATCCATAATCTATTTCTGAAATACAGAAAGGAATCTGAAAAAGATGAGACTGAGAAGATGGAAGCAAAGAAGTGGCGCAGCATGTTCGAGGAGCTGCAAAATAAAGTCCGACCGTTTCAGGTGATCACGTGTAGTCTTTTGGGGTGTTTCATAGTTTGTCCTATTATAAATTGAGATCCGCTCATTCGAAGACTTCATTGTTCTGTAGAAACCCAGACCCGTTCTACAACTCTGCTGGTTACATTATTACACTTTAAGACCGTCTAATTTGATGCGTTTTCCTCCGATCTATCGCAGCAACAATTGGACGCATTTGAAGCGGAGAAGAATGCCCTGCTTAACGAGACCGGAGCGGCGCAGGACGAGCTGAACAAGCTGAGCGAGGCCTATGCCAAGCTGCTCGGGCATCAGAACCAGAAACAGAAGATAAAGCATGTCATGAAGCTGAAGAATGAGAACACGCAGCTGAAACAGGTACTTGGAGAGACCCAATACCTCTCGCAGTGTATGGCGGTACACAAGCTCTGGTACAGTCAGTCCACCAGGATCTATGCTATTGTGCGAATCTAGGGCCAGATTAACGCTTGATTGAATGAATTGTACTGTTGGCTTATTTACACTACAGTACGCTGTTTATATAGTATTTGTTTCCTCTGTAGGAGGTCACAAAACTGAGAACTCAGCTGGCAAAGGAAAAGCAGGTGGAGAAACCGCTACAGTCCCGCGCCAGTGACGTACAGGGCAGGAAGCGATTTGATCCCTCCAAAGCGTTCCAGCATGATGTCAAGGAGAATATCTGTCCCAAAGCTCCACTAAGAGATGGTAAGACCACACTTCGGGAAGGGTATGGGATAGGCAGCAGCAACTTGGGGAGGGGGTTTTTGGGGTTATGCTGCAAGCAAGGAGGGGTAGGAGGAGAGGGTAAGGGCACTTACAGAGCCTCTGTTGTGGGATCCTCCATATATGGGCCCAGTCACCTCTATTGCTGGGATCTCCAATGCATACCAGTGGCTGTATGGTACTACTGAAAGGTGTGGAGTCTCCATTTTTTTTCATCAGACACAGCGAAACACCACTCGTTGTGCTCAACTTATTATTATTTTTTTTTTTAATCCAAGTTTGTCTGGCATCCCACCCGCAGGGAGAAATGTAGTTAGAAACCTAGAATGTGACAGCAGATAAGAACCACTCGGCCCATCTAGTCTGCCCCTTTTTTAAACATGTTACCTCAAACCATATTTGATCCTTACTTTTTTGTAAGGATATCACTATGCCTATCCCAAACATGGTTACATTGCACTACTGTATTTGCGTCTACCACCTCTGATGGGAGGCTATTCCACTTATCTACTACTCTTTCTGTGAAGTAATTCTTCCTCACATTTCCCCTGAATCTTCCTCCCTCTAGTGTCAGTGCATGTCCTTGTGTTCTGCTGCTCCTCTTCCTGTGAAGAATGTCTCCCACCTGTACCTTAAGTCAGAGCTAGGTGGGGTGCAGGATTAACTTGGATTTTTTTTTTTTTTTTGTTAGAGGCAATCCTTTACAAAATGTGGTTTTGAATTGTAAACACTTGCACTTTAAAAAAAAAAAATCTGTTTGGCCGGCATCCTGCCATCCACCAAGATGTGACTTCATTGCACCCGTCCCTAAGTCTTAGATGAAGCAGCACAGGACATGGTGTTAGGGCTGAGTCCGCTACATTGTAGCACTTCTTACACCGAATTGGACTCTCCGACTGCTGGAATTTAGTCCATATGCCATACACAGTTTTAATTTGTTACAGCAGAATTTCCGAATTACAGGCCAGGTTTTAAGTATATCTTGCCTGATTCAAAATTATGTATTAACACAGCTGTGTGCAAGCATGGCTGTAGTTTAAAACCTGCACTGTAATGACTGTGTTTGGGGAAACACTTACTGGAATGACTTTTCCCATTTTCACTGTTAATATGGAACTTTGCTGGGGTTTGCCAATAGATTATGAATCCTGATTATGGTCAGATGCCAATGCTGCTCTTCCATTCCCTAACTATTAGTTGTTGCTGTTTATTGTCGCATTTGTTCTTGTGTCTCCTACCTCTCTATGCTTGCAACACTATAGTCAATAAACTGTGGCTACAGCCGATGTGAAATGCGTTATTCTGAGTTTGATGCCATTTTCTCTTTATTCTACAGGAAACAGAAACCCGTGCTGAGGAGACTTTTTGTAATTGTCTACTTGTATCAATATTCGATGCCAAAATAGTTTTTATTGTGTTTGAACCTTATATATGTTTGTTTTTAATCAATGCTGCTTATTATATATTTTAAATCATGTATAGTAGATTTTGTTTTTATGATGGACAGTGGTAACAAACCATTAATAAACGTCTATGTATCTTACTATTTATCTGCTGAAGCCAGTGATCATTGTCATATTGTGCAGGTAGGAGTAGAGGATGTACTAATGCTCTCCTGCTATGTCAGCGATAATCCTTATTACACAAAAGGCGTCTTTTTTATAAATAGCAAGGTTGGTTTGTATTTAATTTTTTTTTTTTTTTAACACAAAAAAAGATATCCCTAGTCCACATTCTTGTTGCTTGTGGTCTTTACCAAAGTAAGCTGAACCAATGCAGTAAATCACACACGAGATATAGGTAGGGGAATTCAAATAAGAGGTGCTAAGTCTGCCCAGCATCAAGCTTCTCCCCCCAACATTTGTTTATCCTAATGTAGTTCCCGTTATTGAACAACTGAATCCTGAGGCATCTAAACTAGTGTTTTTTTTTTTTTTTTATGTTTAATATGACTTTTGCAAATCTTCCAAGAAAAGACTAATAACGTTGTATTGTTAGGCTTAAATTTACGATGATGGGTGTTTTATTGCAGATGGTATGTTTGCCCAGCATCAAGCTTCTCCCCCCAACATTTGTTTATCCTAATGTAGTTCCCGTTATTGAACAACTGAATCCTGAGGCATCTAAACTAGTGTTTTTTTTTTTTTTTTATGTTTAATATGACTTTTGCAAATCTTCCAAGAAAAGACTAATAACGTTGTATTGTTAGGCTTAAATTTACGATGATGGGTGTTTTATTGCAGATGGTATGTTGACCATAGCAAGCAATGAGATTCTACTTTATTTGGCACCTTCCAGACGGTAATAGATAGAATCTGGTTGCCATGGGCAACATCCCACCTTCATTAGAACCTCTATCTTAGGCAATTTTCCCCATTTCATGTTAGAAACCTCGATCAACCATGTTTTAAGGCTTTCTAACACATAGCAATGCTTTACGGTATGATTATAACAAACAGTGTTACATTTTTTTTTTTCCTTTCATAACTTTCAAACGTTAATGCAAAAAAATTTGGTTGGAAAAAAATCTTGATAAAGGGACCCCCCCCCTCCTGTCTTCAGTGATCCATGTATAATGTTGGTGCACCCAGAGACTGTTTGGTGTATCATTCAAATACAAAGGAAAAGGTTTTGTGCGGCATGCTGAACCAACTCTGAAACCTAGCTTCCTTTATCTTGGACACATGATTTGACCGGCGACTTTACACTGCTGGTGCCAGTGAAGCGGCAACTCAGAACTTTATAATGGCTCACTCAGAAAATTGGGGCTGGCAAGAATCCATTTTCTGGAACACTGGCCATCACCACCCTCAAATGGCTACAGCATGATCGCGGTCCAAGGGGTGCCAAGAGAAATATTAGGGGGGTGGGGGGGTTTTACTCAGGCCTGTTAGCGCGGCCTGGGTCCCACTGCCACGCTTCTGTGCTGCAGGGAGAGAGAATGAACTACCACTGCAGGAGCTGCTCCCCAGCCCAGCACACGCTGCTCAGTTCTGTATGTTACACTATGGAGAAAGGCAGCCTGTCCCTGCGTGGGGGTGCAATAGCACTTGCCAGATAAGACACCAGCACCCCCTGTGTGGCTGCACCAACTAACTTTTTTTTTTTTAAGTTCTGCCTTTGGCCATCGGCCACACCCCCTCACTTTACCTGGGCCTGGCAGAGGACGGTCAACACCCCTGCACAGTCTCCTCTTAGCTGCAGCATGATTGTTTGCCCTTAAGAGTTTGGAGAACAGTTACTGACATACAGATAACTGAGCCTGGTCTTCCAGCTAGGACCGGAAAACATGCACTGTGAGGGTTCCATGTGGACTGGGTTTGAGAAATGCTGATCTGGATGTAAACCTCAATAATTGGGTCTGCTTGCAAGCAACTGGTGTGTGATGTGAAGAGAGGGGGCTGTAATCCACCCTTACACAATCCAAACACTGAGCTTGCTGCAAGAGAAGCTGTTTGTCGTCCTGTTAATGATTACTGTTCTGTGATCAATACACCGCAAGGTCAATGATGAAACAGACTTTATAGTAACTGCTGCCACTGCAACAGTTACCAATCACTACATTGTAACAGCGCTACTGTAGCTAAGCAAAGTGACAATGCTCTATCTGGTTAATTTAGTGTTTTTGTTGCTAGACCATAGAAGTGCTTTTGGTACTGGTTTCCTAGAACGGCGCCCAGATTTTCTACGTACAGCACTGTAGGGAAATCGCATCGCATTGCATGGGCCATTATAGCGGCATGCGATGTGATTTTTATTTGTTTATGTAATTTTTTCAATGGTCTTTGTGTCCCACTATATCGCATTGCACCTCCCGCAAAATCGCATGCGACTTTATAGGGTGTGTGATGCCATTACATTAGGAATACAATAATATGATTGTATGTCTTTAAAAATAGGTTTTACGCACCCCCTCACTATCCACGCCGCCCCCGAAGTGTGGCGAGCGGCAGCGGAAATCGTCCTTTGACTTTTTCATACCCCGACTATCCACGTCGGCTTGGAGTTTATTTTATATAGTGTGGCGAGGGACGCGGATTACTTTACATGTATTCCGCAGGGCTCGCCACGCTTTGGGCTCTTTTGCTTGCCACACTATATAGAATCAACTCCACGTGGATAGTCGGGGTATGAAAAAGTCGGAAGACTCGTTCCACCTGCTCACCACGCTGCGTGGGGGGTGCGTAAAACCTATTTTTAAGGACATGCAATCATATTACACACCTAATGTAATGGCATTGCACACCCTATAAAATCGCATCCAATTTTGCGGGAGGTGTGATGCGATGCCCTGGGGCATACAGAGCAGTGAATAAATTACATGAACTCATCGCATGGCACTAAAATGGCCAATGTGATTTCCCTACGCAGAATAGCCCACTAAGCAAATTGCTTAGTGGGTGCCGTTCTAGGAAACCAGTACCGTGCTATTTATCCACCCCCCTCCTGCCCAGATTTTGCCTTTTTGCCCCCCTGTTTTTCCCTGCCCCCCCAATATCTTTGGGGACCAAAGATATTGACCAAAAGGAGTTGAACTTTTCTTTTCAAGAAATAAATGCTTCTAATTAGCTGTAATTACCATATAGAACACTTGTGGATCGTCAGCACAGACATGTGATAGAACACTCTGCACAGTTCTACGTGTGAACTTTCAGTCGACAGCTTGATTACAAATCCTGGCGTTTATTACCCAGCGTGCATGTGTACAACATGGATCGTAGAGGCTGGAAGATCACGATTGGCTATAGTTACCTGCGGTCCATCCTTTTACACAGGTCATTAGAAATGGCAGCCTAGGACCTAAAACACTAAGGGGGTATGCAATCTGGGATCATAGCTGTCGATCCCCGCCGACAGCCATGATCCAGGCCCGTTTGCGGTCAGATCGACCGCATAACGACGGACTGATTCAATGTCCCGCCTGCCAATGGGCGCAAAGGGGGCTTGGCTGCAAAAACGGCCGTGGATTGTCGATCTGTGGCCTGGATAACGACAATCCACAGCCGTTATCGGCAGAACGGGCCCGACAGCTTCTGCACAAAACAAACGCCTCTGCACATGCGCAAACCCAAAACTTTGGCTGTCCGACCGCACACACAGCCGTCTGACTCAATCAGTATAAGGGCCTTAGAGAAGTTCCTTGTGTGACTGGTGATATCCGATTGTAGTGGAGAGTCTCCCGTGGAGATGGTGAATATGTAAAACCGCAAAATGACAATTTAAAAATAAATAAATAAATTGCAAAACCCGGAAGGTTGCAGTTTTTTCTTCAGGTTGGAGAGGAATATTTCAATTGGGCTTACCAAACTCACGTGAAACGATGTAGTCTCAAGCTTATAAAGGTTTATTTTCGAACAAGCCTGTAGAGCAGGCATTCCCAACCACGGTCCTCAAGGCACACCAACAGTGCAGGTTTTGTAGATATCCAGGTGACTTAATTAGTATCTGAGGGATTCTGATTAAACCATCTGTTCTGAAGCCTGGATATCACTAAAACCTGCACTGTTGGTGTGCTTTGAGGATCGTGGTTGGGAATGCCTGCTGTAGAGGAACACAACAAAGCTCTAATAGACACTGAAGACTTCACGTGTGCTCAGGTATATCAGAAAATATATATATATATATATATATCATGTGTAGACCCATTATATAAACCACAGCATAAGGTAGTGGTTTATATAACGGGTCTACACCTGTTATTTTTTTTTTTATTTTTTTTTTTTTCATATACTTGAGCACACATGGAGGCTTCAGTGTCTATTAAAGAAACCTTTATAAGCTTGAAAACTACATTGTTTAACTTGAGTTGGGTACACCCATTTGAAATATTCCCCTCCAACCTGAAAAAACTGAAACCTTTCCAGTCACATGAGGTACTTCTCTACACCATAAGAGAAGACCTTGAATTTGAGTACACATTGTCTTGATTTTTATTTTTTCCAATTTATGTTGTATTTATGTATGTTTGAATTGTAATTTTAGGGCTGTACTGCGTCACGACTAATACAGTCTATATTCCACTAACAATTGGTATCCTGCTTCTGACATCACATAAACATGTCTCGCTTTGTGACCTAGTCTCTAGGGATGCCAATCCCGGGGCTATTTTTCAATCCCGGGATTCGGGATTGAAAAATGCCTAATCCCGGGATTGAGTTCGTCAATATAATGACGAACTTTAGTCCCCCCCAAACCCAGTCTAACTCACCCGGCCATTGCTGCGGGAGCTGGGCAGTGATGTTCAGAGGCCGGCGGCTTTCATTGGGGGCTGTGTGCGGGTGGTCTGGAGGCGGGCAGATGTGCGGTAGCCGGGCAGCGGTGGTCTGGAGGCCTGCAGATGTGCGGGAGACTGACGTCGCAGTACCCGGGCAGCAGTGAATGCACAGGTACCTAGCGGTGAGCGTGCACGGAGCATCAGACTCGCTGCGCAGCGTGACCTCTGACATCAGGTCACGCAGACACAGGGCAGCGCGCCGGGGTTTGGGAGAAGCCGGGCAGCGTCTGAGCTTGTCTCAGCGCTGCCTGACATTAGATTCGCGCATGCGCAGGCCAATCCCGCAATCCCGGGATTGGAACTTCAAATCCCGGCGTTTTTAGGGCCAAATCCCGGGATCCCGCCGATCCCGGGATTGGCCACCCTACTAGTCTCTCTCCATATACCAAATCTCAAGCAATACAATGGCCATTCATTCCACCCAAGCACTTTAGCCTTATGGCGATTCTGGAAAGAACTGATCATCTGGTTTACGTTTTATGTATACAAGAAAATAGTTTGCACAGTAAGGTTCTATTGAAGCGTTACATATTCAAACAACAATAAATCCATATAATACAATGACACATAAATATCTAACTCAGTATGAGCCATTTATAAAATAATGTTTGTAGTTTTATTTAATCTTAGTGTACGTACCACTTTGGTATAAACCAGTTACCCAAAGTTACTAAATGGTCTGTTCACCCTTCCTGCGGCAATACAGTATTGTTGAAATGCAGTAGGCGTTCCGGCCACATTTAGAGCGTTCGTTTATCAAAGCATCAAAATAGGAAATTGGATGGGCAACCGATAAGACTAGCTATGATTTATCTAGTATATTGTGTATAAAATGATTGGTAGAATTGGGATGGTTGCCTGCTTTGGGAGTTTTGATAAATCTCTTCCTTTTATGAGTATTTAAACCCTGTGTTTTCACGGCAGTCAAACAAGGTGTCATCTCTTTGGCCGGGGCCCCCTTACTAAACCCACCCTGTGTTTCCATGGCAGTCAAATAAGGTGTAATTTCTTTGGCTGGGGCCCCCTTACTAAACCCACCCTCTCAGCCTTGGTTTTCATGGAAGTCCAGCAATGCACCAACTATTTGGCTGGTGCCCACTTACTCTACCCACCCTGTGTTTCCATGGCAGTCAACCAAGGTGCTAGCTCTTTGGCCGGTTCCCCCTTATTAAACTCACCCTCACACACTGTTTCTATGGCAGTCAAACAAGGTGCTAGCTCTTTGGCCGGTTCCCCCTTATTAAACTCACCCTCACACACTGTTTCTATGGCAGTCAAACAAGGTGCCATCTCTTTGGCCGGTGCCCCCTTACTGAACCCACCCTCCCACACTGTTTCTATGGCAGTCAACCTAGGTGCTAGATCTTTGCCTGGGTCCTATTACTTAATCCACCGTCCCACGTAACCAAGGTACAAGCTCTTCGGCAGGTGCCCCCTTACTAAACACAACCACCCTGTGCTGGCATGTGCTGAGATCTCGGCCTTTCATTGTAGTAATCTGCTTTTCGGCTGTCTGATGACATCATACCCTTACGTTCGCACGCCCCTATAGATGGTACAGGATTCTCCACTTGAATGCATTGCGTAAATGCTTGATACCCTCAGTATCAAGAGTCAGATGTAATGCAGCCTGATAACCACAAAGAGCATACAGCATTATGTGTACATACAACTCTAATAATGATGACGAAAGGAAACGTCAGAAATCCCAACATTTTCTCATTTTTTATAATTTTTGTAATTATATATTCCTGTAGTAGCCTCGCTGTATGTACAGAGCGGATAAACAAAATAGCTACACATTACCATACATTTATATACCCTAGGCCAATGTTCCTTTTATCAGCATAACACGCCGATGCGGTGGTACATTGATAATAAATTATTTGTGCTTACAAGGTCAATTGAAGCTGCATTTATGCCCTGATTCTGGTTGGATTGGTAAACTGCAAAGATCACATCTTACTGAGCACCAGAGATGCCACCCCGCCGAATACCCACCCCACGCCGTTTCCCCTCGATGTGTAACAAAGACACATGCCGGTGCTGCAGGAGAAATCGTTTGATGGTTGCCGACCATTGAATGATTTCTCCTGCCTTCGCAAATAAAGGTCAGTCTCAATTGACTTATTTGCGGGCGCCAGACATCGGCCCTCCCGCATACCCATGGGAATGTCCAGCGGTTTCATGGAGATCAACTGGGACAGGTGCTTAGCAAACCTGATCATCTTTGCCTATTTCCCAGCAATTAGGAGTTGAACAAACCTTGGCCGTTTCTCTGGGAAAGGGGCATTTCCAGGTGTTGCCTGGGTGGCACTCACCGAAGAGAGTCTTATAATGGGAATGACGTAGTATTTTGTCTGAGTTGGGCCATAGAGTGGGCATGCCATATATGGACACCTATTTCTGACTGATCTCTTGCACCCAGTATGGGTCTGTATAAATGGCGGTGATGGTGGCTGATCTAGGGGCGTGCAGTCGTAGAGGTCTACAGGTAAATAGCTTATTCTAAATCCATTTCCAGAGGTAACCGATCATGTGGCTAGTTGGTGTGTGACACAGGATTGTGCCCAAAATGAACACTTACGCAAGTCAACACGTAATAAATTCTGTGATCTGTGCAAATGTGGTTACAAACAATATAGTTACAATTACATACAATAATAGAAGTGCTGGGGTAGATTTGGTCCATGTGCCCAGTAATGAAACCAGCCTTATTTGGTCTGTAAGCAGGCTTTTGTATGCCATAGTCATTGGAGTATCATATGATCATTGCATAGTAAACAAATGCAAATAAAGCATCGTAGGACATAGTCTTCTCCTAGTCTACCATGTGGGCATCATGTCAGGAAACCACATTCTTCCAAGATGCTTTGAAACTTCGTAATGAATTTGCTCCAGGTTGTATTTGTTGTCCGGAATGAGCACTTCTTCCATAATGGACAGTTGGGTCAGTCTCCTGCCACACATCTTTACAAACTCAACAAATGCACTGCAAGTAACCTCGCACTCCCCGAGGCCAATGGCGGTCAAGTTCTTGCATCGATCGGCAATGCGGATCAACTCATCGTCCAAAGGCTGAAGTCCATTTGCACAAACCACCAGTTCGACCAAACGTGGACAGTTGAGGCCTATACGGCCCAGCATCGCTTTGCTCACGGCGCGACCAAAGTAAAGGTGAGTGACTGGAGTCTCCTCTCGGAAAAATGCATCAAATTCTTCTTCGTACAGGAAAAAGTACATAACGATATTGACCTTGGGGGAGTGCTTGATAAGGGCATCCCAACTTTGCTTCTTTATCGTGTGAAAATGCGTTTGGCCGGGATTTTCGCTGACGACATCGATGCGAAGGTGTTCAAGTCGGACATGCTTCTCGGTAGAGAGAGCCAATAGCAACTCATCACTCAAGAGATGATAATTCAGCGCTAGTTCTCGAAGCCCGTGACACTGGTCAGCCACGCACAAAATTCCTGAAGAAGTAACATAAGGCACAATATTAGTATATTCATTTAGATTTTTTAATTACCACCCATTTTAGGTCCAGTTTGTAACTTTATGTCTGCCAAGTAAGTTTGCAATTACTTTTAATCTAAACATTTTATGTTTTTGATTGGTCTTACCGGCAGGAGATACGTGAGGGCAGCTGCTCATTTTTAGTAGTTTCAAGGTATCACTATTATTGGCCACCAAGACCTTTAGCGAAGGGTCATCCACTGGGGTGTCATCGATTTTTATTGAAGACAATGACTTGGAGTTGACAAAAACTACAGTCAGCGCAGAAACGAAGTGAGACTGCAAATAAAAAAAATATTTAGAGTTATATACATATATTAAACTAGCTGGAGTACCCGGCGTTGCCTGGGATTTTAAGAATGTTTGTTTACAAAGATCAATTTAAATATTAAATGCACAGTATAATCTTCGCTATGTTTTCAAAACAATAGAACATTGTGAAAATCAATTCTGAAGTAATATTGGCAACAAACGAAGTGTGTTTACATACAACCTCCGATCGCGAAGCGGAATTTGGTATAGCCGGAGACCCTAGATCCGAGGCCATACCCATATGCAGTGAGGCCCCACAATGAACGTACAGCAAAAATTGTGGTTTTTATTTAATTCAAAATGAACAGTAATTCATTTCGATTTGGAATTTTTTGAGTTGCCACGGCCGTGTTTTAATACGCTTCTATGTATAATCTTCCCTTGTAAACTGGATTAGTGTAGAAGGACAAATTTTTGCTTTTATATATTAGATATTTAAGGTCAGACTTAACTGCTAAAGAAAATATCAGGGATTACAGTCATGGACAAAAAGCATGTTATGGGCCAAATGTCTTCCACTAAATGCCTCACATGACCTCACCCATTCATAAACACTCAACCTCAGGGCCAACTCTACCATTAGGCTGCCATCTATTGCATCAGCATCTGTGGGGGCGCCACCGAGTTTGCTGATCACAAAATTAAGGATGTCTATGAGGAAGACTTTCTGGTTGTACTTAATGCAGATGGTGGCTGTGGAAATTCTAAGATGCCACAACCAAACTTTCACTTGAGGGGCTAGAAAGTGGGTATTGGTGGCAGTGTAGGGTTGGAGGAGTCAGTAGGTTAAAGCTTTGTCAAGGGTTCCCGAGAAGCCTTACCCTGGCACTGCTAAACATGCACACCTCCAAACCAAATTTAACATACACACCTCTAAATACCTGACATTAATGAATCTCCAAGCAAGTACTGACCGCTTCTGTTTTCAATGTAAACTCTCCACATTGTACCCAAACCGCCTACTCATTTTTCTACTGCAGTTTCCCGGTTTGAACTCATTCATTGTTGCTTAGCAACTCACTTCACATCAGAAAGCTGAATAAGGCCAAATGATAATACGTTTAAATCTCTGTCAAAGTTATCGACGAACAGTAGGGTTATTGTTGCCATTTTTAAAGGGCACATTATTATTATGTAAATCCAGTTTTGATCATAGATTATGTGGCTGGGGCAGATTAAATAAACTGAAGTTCCATCAGAACTGTAGGTTAACCTCACTTGCACCTCTATCGGAGCAAGGGAAAATCCCCAGTAACATCCTGCAATCTGATGGAACCTTGCAGCCAACTGAATCTGCCGTCATGGATTCATTCACTAAGGAAGCAAATCTTGGCATGAATACAAAGGACAGTATTTTATCTTATTGCTGTTACCTTAGAAACATTCATGAAACTGGGCTTCGCCGTTGATATCAGACCAAGCGTTTTGATGGAGCAGTTCACAAGCTGTGAAAGGATATCGCACGCTGCTTCCGCTGACTCCGTACAGCTATCAACCTGAAAACAAAGAGTAGATTTAGCCAGAGCCTACATGTCCCAGTCCAGTACCCTTCATGGCCTGGCCTACATTATCTTATAATGAAACTGTCACCAGGTGGCGGCAGATTGGTCATTTATATTGGACATAACATAGGTTTTAAAAAAAATGTACTCGTATAATCAATAAATGAAGTCTTGTGCTACCTATGATCCTGTGCATGGGCCCTGGGCCAGCCATGGCGTCCTCAACACATGCAATGCCATTGCATCAGAGTAAAGGGTTGCACCTAGAGGCTATGAAGGATGGTGCCAGTTCAAGCAGCGATGGTATGGCCCTGCATGCCTTGAGCCCTGGATGGTAGTACTGTTCTCAGACCCCTAGTTATGGTCCTGCCAGGACCATGTAAATATATGGGATTACTGAGCTGTGGCCCAAGGGCCCCACAACTCTATAGACCTTCAGCCAAGGGCTGGTTCCTTGACAACTTCTTGGGAGGCAGAGACTCAGAATGGCCAGACAGCATTCGCTACCTGTAATCCAGCCTGCAGCAAGATAATGAATAGCTGCCTTCATGCTGATTGGTGGGTGGCTGGAGTTTTCCACCAATCAGAGTGCCAACGGGTGTGTAGATCCTTTGCTGTTAAGATGGCCTTGCGCCCTGTAACTAATTCTACCTTATTGGAGAGTACAACAAAATGGGTCCAGAATGGAATCCCGGCGGTTGAAATACTTATGCCGAGATCTCGACCACCACAATCCCGACAGGTGGGGCGAGCGCAAAGACGCCCATTGTGTGCTCGCCGCACGCCCGGTGCCTTGCTACACCTCGCACACTAATTTATTCTCCCTCTATGGGTGTCATGGACACCCATAGAGGGAGAATATGCTGGGATTGTGGCGCTCGGAATCCCGGCATCAGTGCTTCCACCGCCGGCATTTTGACCGCATCCCCAACAAAATACAATGTTTTGTAGGCCATATAAATAATGTAGAATAATTGTATTATCACTGTGTCATACACTGTACCTTAAAGCTAACATACTGAAGATGGTTAGCATGTCTTTTAATGATTTGCTGAATGAGATCCGGATGAGTAGACTTCAGGTAGGAAGTAGCCGGCTGATTAAGCTCAAACTCAAACTTTCTCCATAGTTCCGGGATATGAAAGACTTCATTCCACCGGCGGCACACCGACGATGCACGAGCCCTGTCTACAAGCGGAAGGTACTGAAAAACATGTAGCACTACATGGTGCGGCAGGCTCCCCCAGTCCATCATGCATGGTTGCATTTGTGATTTGTATGGTTTAGATGACCGGTTATCCTTTTTTAGTTTCTTTGGCCTTTGTGGTCCGTCAACAACTTGACTATCAATGGTCACAGTTATTCTGCCTCGTTTCATTCTGGAAAATACAAAAATAAATGCATTAGGAAGATCTGTATTGCAGGTAGCATTCCCCACAGACGGGGATATGTATCAAACCATCTAAAGAGGGCAAGTGATTGTGTTTTTCATATTAACCAATCAGATGATAGCTATCATTCATCTGGTGAATCTGATTGGATGCTACGGGCAACACTTCCACTTGTCCTTTTTAGAAGTTTTGAAACATCAACGCCTGAAAGGGTTATTGGCAAATAATGCTTACAGTATGACACCATTGTAAACTTTAGCTCTTTGCTAAGTTTATAAGAAGCATTTCATAAGGGGAATAAATCTGACTTCACATGGCCGGTTAGTTGGTGGAGACCAGTGGTGGAACTTGTGAGTGGCGGGCCCAAGGGCAAAAATATAGTTTGGGCCCCCTCCTCTACCCCAACCCAAGAAGTCATTGTTGGTATGGGCAGCAATGGTCTCTTTAGTGCTCAGGGCCCCATTGCACCAATGGTAGTTCTGCCTCTGGAGGAGACTCATGCAGAACATCCCCTTTGCCTGGATGCTCCTAAACCATCTCATTATATCTGGCAGTAGGCATGCTCGGGGAATACCTAACCATGGGCCTGATTCAGTTTGGTTAGCAAAACAAAAACTTTTTCAGATTCCTATTTTTGTGTACGTTAAATAACGGATCTGCCTATATTTTCCCGGTATTTATGCATCATGGCCGGTTAAACACAGAGGTTGTAATCACTCGAGACCACTTTCTAGTGTTGGTGTATGTTGCCATAAGTATATGCGTATAAAAAGTGTCCATAAAAGAACCATGGACGGTTTCAACCACCGATGGTCGCTGCATCTTTACAATTCAGTAGGCTGTGGGCCAATGAGAGTCTTGGGGCAGGGCTTCATTGGAGAGTTGGGAGTGGAGCTAAGCTTCGATGGTGGCTAACCAGCTGGTGCTCCCTCATCGATGGCAAAAGTATTTAAAAATTGGTCTTAGACCATCAATTATTTTTTTATTGAACCATCAATGGTCAATGGACATCCCTAGGTTGGGCATCTTTGTTCCTCATCATTTTGACTGTTGTCTGATGCTTTAGTTGTCTGTGAAGTAGTTCAGTTTGTGCAGGAGATGTATTAAACCTATCATACAAGTTGAGAATTTAGATTTTGCAATTCCGGTGCATTCTGTAGTCTAGAATCTGATTGGTTCCCCTGGGAAGGCACACCCCTTGAGGGATATTAAACAGCACAGCCAATCAAATTGCATATGCTTATATAACAGGACACATGGCAATGATTTATATTTATAGTTCCAGAAGATTTTCAAACCTCTTATACCTCTTTCACATCGCAAATGAATCTGGTTTATTGCCGGATTATTGCTGGGTTGACCTGGGTCGAAGTTTGGTGTGGAAGCACCAAACCCAATAACCCATGTCAACCAACCCGGCAATCTGACCCGTTATAAGAAGGGTTCAACCCTGTGTATAATGGGTGACCCTGCTTTATTGTAAAAGGGTCAGGAGCTGGTTCAGACCTAGGATGAAGATCCTGGGTCCGACCCAGCTGTGCGATGTGAAAGCGGTATTATTCAACGTTCATTTTGCTTTAAACTACAAGATTAACAGACACTTATATAAAGGCCTAATTCATGTTTGTACACAAGGACTGATGTTCACGCAACAATTTGATTACCGGGAGACTGCACGGTGCTGTTGCGATCCCGCTTGCAATGAGGATTTAATGGGAAAGCGATTGACAGGAAGTGACAGGTTAGAGGTGTAAATGGGGGAGTTTATAGAATAGAATAGAATAGAATTCCTTTATTCGTCTCACAATGGAGAAATTTACAATTGTTACAGCAAGGTTCAAGTACAGATAGGGGTGAAAATAGCAAATAAGATACAGGGAGTGGTTGGAAACACATGAATTAGGTCCTGAATACGTGTGACAGTAAGGGGTACATTTAGTAAGATGAGAGTTCTATTGAAGATGGGGTGTTTCCCATATCAACCAATCAGATTTTACTTATTTATTTAGCACCTTCTAGAAGATAATAATTGGTTGCTAGGGTCAAAATGCTATCTTCAATAGACCAATCATCTCAGTACATTTACCCCCTAAGCTTCCTAGCGTAAGAAGTGTTTTTCCATAAGGGGAAACAAATTTCTTACCTAAAAAACGCTTCCAAGTTATAGCTTGTACTTGATGTATGGACTGAGTTTGCCGCTGCCATGGGGCATTCACCAGCATCCGTTCACTGTGATTTCCTATCTCAGCGGAACACCATAAAAATAAACCCGTCAGAAAATCTCACAACAAGATTCTTACATGTAACACAGACCAGCGCTTGTGCAGTTTCACCATTAAATGCAATGTACAGAAATTCACACGAGAGCGGCTACAGAAAGAATTGGCGGCAACATTTGGAAAATTATAAAATTCAGACAATTCAAAAATAAAATTGTTCTTTTTGAGCATTTTTTTTTGTTCCTTTACATGTCATCCTTTTACCGGCATTTCCAATGAGCTGGACGTACTGACAGAGTACGCAGGTGCAGTAACCCATAGCAACTTATTGCAAATGGCCGTTTGTATTAATTGTTTTTTGGTACTTGTGTAGTTTCACGGCGGCAGCTTACGCTACGTTTGAAGCTACGCTATTAGCATAGCCCAATGGCTACCTTACTTGTGTAGTTTCACGGCGGCAGCCTAAGCTACGTTATCAGCGTAGGCTGCCGCCGTGAAACTACACAAGTTAGTACCGTACTGTTGCTGGGAACTGCATCTCTGTCCCTGGCAAGCCTACTCAGCGCCTCTCTCACACCGCCGGCGCCAGCATGATCCCCTCTCTTTGGCGGAGAGGGGATCATACTGGCGCTGGCGGAGAGATCTGTTTGACACGCAGGAGCGTCTCAGATGCTCCAGCAATGAGACGCTCCTGCGTCTGAGAGAGGCGCTGAGTACGCTTGCCAGGGACGCCGGGGACAGAGATGCAGTTCCCAGCAACAGAACTTATAACAGGGACGCTTAAGCAGCCGCGGGAACACTACGCTACTTCTGACTGACTACGCTAACTACGCTGGCCGCGGGAACACTACGCTGATTCTGACAGGAACTGACGGGGTAACTGCCGCCGTGAAAGTACACAAGTACCGTTTTTTTGTTTTGTTTTGTTGCATCTTTTCACCCGTTAGTAAATCCACCCCAATCCGTCTAAAAGAAAACATTCTGATAGAAAAAAAGGAGGCATATTTTATGTACATATGTAGCGTAACTCCCAACATCAGAGGTTTCCAAAGCATAATGGGGCTTATTTACTAAGATGGGAGTTTTATGTCAGGTGAGACGTTGCTATGGGTAACCAATCAGAATCTACTTTTTATTTCTTTAGCACATCCTTGAAGATAATATATTTCATCTGATTGGTTGCAACATCCCATCTGAAATAAAACTCTCATCTAAGTCAATTTCTCCCCGATTTATCTACACTACAGCTGGATTATTATTTTTTTGCATAGCATGGAGGCAGCTGTTATACATAACAGTATACCATATACAATACTATATACGATACTATCTAGTATTAATCTCCAAAACAGATTCTCCAAGCACCTGCTGACAGCACCCTTCAACACGCACCTATAGATTTCCCACATGAGCGTATAGGGGGGGAGGGGTTCCCCAGCATGCTGGTTCTGGCAGGAGGCAACTGGAATCCCCCCACCCTGCACCACTCCCTATCCTCAAGGATTGGGGACAGACAGAGTGGTGCCAAGAGGGGGGTGGGTGGGTACTCTGGGTGTGGTATAGGGCTCCGACAGTGGGGATCCCGACAGTCAGTATCCAGACGTCGAGATCCTGACTGCCGGTGCTCTGACAGGAGGGCGAACGCAAAGAAGCCCCTTGCGGGCCCGGTGGACCGCCACAAGGGAGAATAGCCCCTGTGAGTCGGGATCCCCCCTGTCAGAGCATCATCCGTCACCCGGGTACTCTTTACCCAGGCCTGGAACTATTGGAGGAAGGCCCATTCAAACATGAAAGCAGGAGATAGCCTAGGGCTTTAGTGCCCACAGCTATTCAACTGGACTCCCGAATTCCCCTGATAGCCTAGTTCAGGGATGGGGAACCTTTGGCTTCCAGCTGTTGCTGAACTACACATCCCAGCATGCCCTGCAACAGTTTAAGCATGGCCGAATAGCAAAAGTGTAGCAGGGCATGCTGGGATGTGTAGTTCAAAAACAGCTGGGAGCCAAAGGTTCCTCATCCCTGCCCTAGTTAATGTCATGCCATGTTAATGGGATCATCCCCTTTCTAGTCACATAACTCCCATTCTCTACTCCCGTCATATTCAAGATGAATTTACGGAGTTCAAAGCCCTACATGACCAAGGCCCAAGGTACCTGAAGCAGCTTCTGATTCCATACTGTCCCACCCAATTACTGTAATCTGTAGATGAAGGACTTTTATCAGTACCTAGGATCTCCCATAATTCGTATGGGGTTGCAGCTTTTAGCAATGCGGCTCTGACTCTATGGAACTCTCTTCCCCACACAGTCCGAGAGGCCCCCACCTTCAAAAACAGACTTAAGACTTTCCTGTTTACTCAAGCAGTTCCTTAATTCCCTTAAGTATTGGTTATGAAAAGCTTTTCTGTACTTCATTGTTCCTGTACTGTATTACATTCATTCTATCTGTTAAGCGCCTATTGGAGAAAGATTGCTATATAAATAAAATTATTATTATTATAAAAAAAAATCAATCAGAGCTCTGTGTAAGGTGCTTCGTCTGGTAGAACTAGGTCTGCCGGCTATTCCATTTATTTTTTCATCCCAGTAGGTTTCTCTTATAAAATAAAAGGAGAGGTTTTCTAAATTAGACCCCAGTGTCCCAATTAAAGGTGTCTGAGGCATTGTGTGGCCACAAAAAGAAATTGTAAGAAGCAGCAAATGTACAAAACTGCATCACGACCTTGACCTAATTACCAAACACTACAAGACACGATGTTCGCTTGTATCTGAGGCCGGGAAGACGGAACCAGTTACTCATTGGCCTCATTGAAGCCCTTTTCTCTTTATTTATTTTTTGCAGAAGCAGAAAATTGATTCAAACTTAATTATTGTTACGACTTCATTTCCATTTTTGCCTCCTCACCCTCACAGAGTGAATGCTTCGTTAGTCATTTGGCACAGTTACGCCATTATGACAGTATAATTAAAAAGGGAGAGAAATAATAAACCTCCTAGGGCATATGTACTAAGCCAATGAAAAGTGGTCAAGTGGAGAGTGATAAAGTATCGGCTAATCAGCTCCTAACTGCCATGCTAGAGTCTGATTTAAAAAATGACAGTTAGGAGCTGATTGGTTGGTACTCTGGGGTCTATGTACTAACCTTCGGAGAGTGATAAAGTGGAGAGGGTTATGAGGTCAATGGTTTGTACTTTATTGTTCTCCACTTTATCACTCTTCACAGCTTAGTACATAGACCCCAAAGTACCAACCAACCAGCATCTACCTGTCATTTTTTTCAAAAACAGCCTGTAACATGGCGGTTAGGAGCTGATTAGCCGGTACCAACCCCAAAGTACCAACTAGCCAGCCTCTAATTATCAATTTTTAAATAGCCTGTAACATACCTCCCAACTTCATTGGTGGTCCAGCGGGAAATTTCGGGGGCATGGCCTTTGAGGTGAGGGAGCATGGTCTTAAAAATCACGTCACTCATGCGAGGCCACGCCCACATACTGCCGGTGCTGCTGCCCCTCTGCCTGCGGGGAATAGACGCTGTACAGCATACCTCCCAACTGTCCCATTTACCATGGGAACGTCCCAGTTTTCTGGGAAGTTCCTAGGGTATACGGGACAGTCGGGAGGTATGTTGTAACTTTGCAGTTAGGAGCTTATTGACTGGTACCTCTCTCTCTCTAATTTTCTCTCTCCAATGTTTCGTAAATAGACCCCTTTATCTCCACCCTCTTTATGGGATGTACTAACGTCTTGCAGTATATGCGGCCACACAACGTGACAAAACTAACCACATGTGTACAAACATGATAAGTAACGCGAAGGGCAGATCTCCCGGAGAGAGCTGTCCTATGCCATGACCCGGGAATCCTTCTGTGAATGCGGGAAGGGATCTGACCGGATCTGATTAGCACATATAAACATCCCCCGGGAATCGGCAGCGGTATGTGTATGCGGCGTTGTGCATCACCCAGGGCTTGGGACAAGGCTAGTCCGAGCAGAGTCAGGGGATGGGCTTATCATTAATTTATTTACAGTTTCTTATATAGCGCAGCAGATTTAGTAAATTTCCCCCTAAGTTTCTGTTATCAGCAGGGGTTAAAGTAAGCTGGAACAGGGCGGAACTGTGTTCCGTCAGTTCCATCTTGGAAGCGGAACGCCCCTGTCCGCCACCATCCGCTCACCTTGCCCCGCTGTCTGTCCCTGCCTGCATCGCTAAAGGAGACAGTTGGGAGAGGTGGGAAACCCGGCTGTCTCAGAGCAGGTCCATTCGTCCCCAGCGAAATTACACGCCAACTCGCGAGTGCCGAATTTAAAGTACAGTAATGCATTCATAGGTGGTTACATAGAGGTGGCTTAGTAGATGCATGGAGATGGTTCAACTTATGGGCATGTTATGAACTGTTGTGGGTGTGTTACTGACAAGTGGTTCCCACTCAATTCCCCGGGTCTCCTTGAATCACCAGGTGCTATGATTGCCACTCGGACCACCCCTCTGACTTTCTATATATCACACTTCCTTACACAAAGAAAATACAATTGGGGGGTGAAATTTAATAAGATGAGACATTCAGAAAGTGAGAGATTTGGTAAGAAATCTCCAGGTTTTTTTAAAGCGGCAATCATTTACACTGCAAAACCAGTTTGATTTTGCAGTGTACATGATTGCCGCTTTAAAAAACCTGGAGATTTCTTGCCAAATCTCTCGCTTTCTGAAGCTCTCATCCTATTACATTTCACCCTTAGGTGTGCCATGCTAGGCCATAGCAGGCGTTATAGTCTAGCAGCAACCAGTGCCATTACCAAGAGCATGGCCAAGTGAGCGGCATTTAAAGATTAGACTGCCCTGATGGTACCCTTTGCAGCTTACAGGGTTCCTGAAGAGACTCCCTACTACCTAGAAAGACACAGGGAGCATCTATAGGATGTGCCAAGCACCAATTATCCTGCACCCCCTGCGCGCTGTTCTGTGACATCTTGATGCCACGTGTGCTGGGCACGGCCGCTGAGATGGGGAGGGAGCGGGTTCTAATTACCTGGGCCCAGGCTTGCTGGAGGGGCCCGGCAGGGGCCCTGGTCCGACTCCCCCCTCCGTCCCTCCCGGGCAGCAGCAGCAACTCACACCTACAGCATGTGGTGTGCTGACAGCAGGCTCAGCATGAGTGTCTCACTGACAGCGTGAGAGGTCATGCTGAGCCTGCTGTCAGCACAGCACATGCTGTAGGTGTGTGCTGCTGCTGCTAAAGTGGGGGAGACAATTACACTCCCCCCTCAACTTTAGAGTGTTTTTTCAACACCCCTAAAAATTTTGGGGGCGTGGCCTAATTGCAGGAGGTGCACGGTTAGGCCACGCACCCAAAATTTTACCGGGCCCGACATACCTCTCGGCAGCACTGGTGCTGGGTGTCAGAGGGGGTGGGGGGGGGAGCAAGATCATTATTATACGCTGCTGCTAGTCTGGCTGCATGCCACATATATATTGCTGTACACTATAGCTACATAGTTACAGTACATTGTTAGCAAGGCTGGGACAACACAGGTCTATCAAGTTTCACCTTACATCATTCTGATTGTCACACAAAGAAGGAACAAATGTGACTGCACTATCCAAACATTACTAATCAGAATTGTAATACACTTTGTAATGAAATAGAATGTAAAAGAGAGTTTGTACATGATTTTGACCACAGTTATGGGCCCACCCGCCGCGCCCAGGTAACCTCAACATTGGGTAAGTCCCTCATATTCCAAAGGTTCAAGTCTAGGGTGGTGGGACACACACCATAACTGACATACTAAGTGAATTTACAATTAAGGCACCCATACATCACAGATGTTTTGGGCAACGTCTCAAAATCCCAAGAGCTGGGCCGGGGATCGGGAATATTAAATATGTTGAAAAATCCAGATCCCCCGATCCAAATGGTCAAACATTTTTAACATGTTTCATTTTCCGGATTCTCGGATGGATCTCTGATCATCGCTAGGGGTTACAATAACTTTTTATGGTAGTTAAATTTAGGTAAATTTCAAGAGAAGGTTTTAATGCGCACCATAGAGTACAATTGTGTTTAATATTATTGCCCCATTAAGGACCTTATTCGCAGTGGCCATCTTTTTTTAGAACAAATTTGTACTGTGATGAAATCTGAATAATGGCCATGGTCCCCATGGTTCGCCCCCACTCTACCAACCCCTCTCCTGGAACCTGAAAAGTCATGTACAGCTCGATTTAAGTATCTGATAACACTGTCCAGTTATGAACCCAACCTTGCTCTACCTATGTCTTGGCTTGGTGGTCCCGCCTCCCTCCTTTCTTCCTCTTTTTCTTTGCCTATATCTTCCATCTTCGATCACTTTTCTCTTTCTCTCTCTCTCTTTTATTACTTGGTTTATTATTTTGTCATTTAGCTATTGTACGCTAAAACCGCATTACTTCTCTCAATGCTCAAGCTACATGTTTTGTATGGCTTTTGGTTTTCTATGCACTGTACTACATGTTTTGTATGGTTATAATTGAAGCTATGCAATAAAATCTACTTAAAAAAAAAAGCCTTTGAAGTGCTCCTAACATCTACGCGCCGCAGACAACAGAATATTCATTGGTACCGGGACCTAACACATATCAGGGATGTCTCTGGTGTCTGGAAAGCAGTCAACGGTCTCTATAGGTGACATGAGTCACATGACTATTTTGATCAGTAAGCTGTTTGTAATTCAAGGCTGTGCGTCATCAATCCTGAGTCCAGACAGAAAAACAATGTAATGCAATCCTATTATGAAGCCCTCGTGTGATCAACACAGAAATATAAGCAACTGGTCAGGGCCGGATTAAGGCTTGGGGGGGGGGGGGGGGGGGAGGAGGCCCGGGGCGCTTAAGACAGGGAGGCCCGGTGAAAAGGTCAACTCAAGTTGTTTATGTTTTTTGGTGTCTATGTCGACATATATAAACATGGACACCGTATAGATGTACCATGACTCGCGGCGCTTGCCATATTTCGGGCGCGGTGGCCTCACTGCGCTTGGCAAACTATTGTATTCTAATGTCCACTTGGATGGTAAAATATGAACCAAGTCGGTCTAAACAAAAAAATCATGAATATCTGTGTTGACCTTTCCAGCGTCGACCATGTCAATGTCGACATTGTGCTTGTGTCAACTTTCTGTCAATGTTGACCTAGGATTTTATCGACCATTTCTAGGAGCATTTCTAGGTGTGGACCTGTCAATCCAGGGACAGGAAACCCTACTCATCATGAACCATTCCAGGAGGGACAAATTGGCATTTATCTGGACTTCTCAGTATATGCGCCAGCGATGTGCCGTTGAGCGACCTGTCGGGACAGTTCTCCGGTGAGTACACATGCCCTGACACCAGCGATTGCTAGATTGATCCAGCATGCTGGATATTAATCGCTGGGGTGATAATGACGCACGGTGCCGCACATCGCTATCGCCCCTACACGCGGAGCGATGTAGATCTATTGAGATCAGGGCCGGTGCTAGCCCTAGGCAGCTTTAGGCATTTGCCTAGGGGCTAGGGCACCGGCCACTGGAGGGCGGTAGTGAACTGCTGGAGGAGCAGCAGCAGAAAAGCCGGCCGGCGCTGAGGAGAGCAGGAGGAAGGAATCTGAATGCACCTGCCAACTTGCAAAGTTATTCAGGTGAGTAAACTCCCCCAGGCTTGTCATCGTACTCTCCCCCCCACTTCCACCCCCGGCTGGTCATCGGTCTCACACACACACACCCCCCTCCACCCCCGGCTGGTCATCAGACTCCCCCGACCTACCTCCCCCCCACACCCTGGCTAGTCATTGGATTAGTCAGCGCCCGCCGTAGCAATTCTTGGGTAGCTAGCAGCGGCCCCCTCCTGCATCAGCCGACACACACACACACACACACCCGCAAGTAATAGAAATGGTTGTACAATTCTGTTACTTTCAAAACACTAACAATTCAGTACAATGATATTATAATAAAAAGAATGAAAATGTTACAATTTTTTTAAAATTTGTCACATGCGTCGTTACATAATGCGACCATAAGGAATCAGATAAATCTTACCTGTAGGCAAAGTTTGAAGTTGCGTTTGAGAAAAGATCTCGACCGTCTTTTAAGATGTCTCTGGAATAGAGAAACGTAACCACAATTATAAAACATTTCTAATTTGTTATCAAGTGATCAGATATATATTAAATCATGAACAAGGCCAACTGTATAGTGAAAAAGCAAAAGGCAGTTAAAAGAAATCTGCAAGTAAACGGCTACCAGATCTGCTTGTTTTCTATAAAAAAGTGCACCAAAAATTTGTAAATTCTATAAATTATTTTTCTTTTTCGACAGGGCCCTCATACACTTCTGCGATTTTGACAGATCGACCACATAAATCAGACCAAATCGCATGTGTAGACATCCCATCTGACCCGATGGGCGGTCCTGTGGGCATCGGGTCAGACCCTACAGATTGAACCTCCTCAGGGCGCCCCAGGCGAGGGGGGGGGGGGCACCCCGGTGGGGGTTCTGATGGGTACCTGCTGCGCCGTCTGGCAGGAGCGGGCAGGGGTGTCCGTGCCACGGGGGTACCTGCGGTGTTGTGTATTAGGCTGGCGGCGGCGGTGGGGTCCCTGCAGTGATTAGCAAATAACTAGCGCTATCCGGCGGCCGGGGGTTGGTGCGGGAAGCGCTTCTGATTTTGAAAACACTTGCCGCATGCTGAACGGCTGAAACTCAGCCAATCAGCATGCGGCAAGTGTTTTCAAACACAGCAGCGCTTCCCGCGCCGCTGCCCAGCCACCGGATAGCGCTAGTTATTTGCTAATCACTGCAGGGACCCCGCCGCCATCAGCTTAATACACAGCGCCGCAGGTAGTGGTACCCCCGCTCACCTCCATGCGGGGGGCGAGGGGCGAACTAAAGCTGTCCAGCCAATCAGCAGCCGGACAGTCTTTTGACAGGTGTTTTTTTTTAATTCTCCTGCTCATTGCCGCTGCTACATGCCATTTATCGCATGTCAAAATGGCACATCAAGTACCAAATCGTAAGTGAGCCCTCCCAGGGAGCTGCCGCGGGAGCTCAAGGAAAATTGGGCCCAACTTGTCCTGCGGACTGAGATACATTAAGTACAAATAAATGCCATTATCCGTAGAATGTAAAGATCCATTTTATTATTTTAATAGCTGCAGAAAATTGCATTGTATAATTTAAGCAGGGCAAACGTGCACCAACACTGACATCTGATTTGAGTGCCATCAACCCCCAATCCAAACCCATCCCTCATTTACAGTACAAAACAAGCTGTAATTGTGCACCATCGTTTCCTAAAGTATCTGGAGCAGGGTTGTAAATCTGATCTGTCTTCTTGACCTAAAGTCCCCATGCTCCAGATACTGGAGAGGATATTTCTCCTCTTTAATCCGTATACCTTTCCCAAGTGCGTCATTGGAGTCTCTGGAATAATTAACTGATCTGAGCAACAGGTGGCGCATGCAAAATACCTACTGTAACATCCGCATGTGCGGAAACAAATCGAAACACAATAAAAGTCATATGCATGTAATAAATACAAAACATGTTTTGGAAACTGAATATAAGTAGCGGTATTTAAGTTTAACTCGGGCAACAGGTGAGTGTGCTTATATTAACCCTTTCTGGACCCCTATTGACACTATTGAGTCCTGTTTCAGACATTGAGGCTGATTCTTGTTGGTTTGCCAACTCCTACTTTAATTGATAAAAACATGTGCACTGCAGGTGGGGCAGATGTAACATGTGCAGAGAGAGTTACATTTGGGGGGAGTTATTTTGTTCCTGTGCAGAGTAAATACCGGCTGCTTTAGTCTCACACAGCTATTTAGATTTCAGTTTGAACACACCCCACCTAAACGTAACTCTCTCTGCACAGGTTACATCTGCCCCACTTGCAGTGCAGCATGTTCTTTTTCCATTAAAGAAGGAGTTTGCTTTTGCAAACCAACCAGAATCTCCCCAATTATTTATAGTTTTATCGTTGGACTTTTTTTCACTACAGTGTGTTTGTTGGTTAGTAGTCTTTTTTTTTTTGTGCACATTGTTTGTTCCCTGTTATTTCTCGTGTCTTGATAAAAGAACTTCTGTTCTGAAGAGTTGGCTGAACTCCTGACTATCAGTGTGATTTTTTTTTAAGCGTCGCTGTTTTGTCCATGAGCACCTTCCCACCCACCCGCGATTCTACTCCCACTGGAGGAGCACCTTGGCATATTGATTTGCAATGTTTCAGGTCTTTATTGACCCATTGTCAGGCAGTACATTATAACATTATCATTATGTTTTATTTATATGGTGCCACAAGAGATGCAAAGGGCTTAATTAAGCACATAAATGGAAACTGCGACTTACAGTTGAAAACAATAGACATAACCATAGCTGCATCAGCAGACGGCACTGACATTAGTAAACCGCAGGATTTGGTTCCTTCACCATCGTAGATGATTTAAGTAAAGGTGCATACACACGGTGCGATTTGAGCTTCCGGTTTTGACTATATACAGTAGTCAAAACCGTAAGAAAAGTCATCACAAATCGCAACTACAGCTTGCAGTGCCGACGTGAGCCCCTGTGGGAACGCCACCGCAAGAAAAAATATACTGTGCAGGCAAGCTTATTTTGACTGTACTGTATAGAGGATTGTGTTCTAGTATAGTCAAACTCGGCCATAGTCACAATCTCACCATACGTACGCACCTTTAGAGAAGGAAAAACAGAGGAGATAAGAGGGCCCTGCTCGTGAGAGCTCACATTCTAAAGGGAAGGGGCAGACTGACAGAAGGTGACATGCTGTAGATGGGGTAGACAGTGAGCATGGAACAGAAGGCTGAGATGAGACTTGGCATACATACATACATACATACATATATATATATATATATATATATATATATATATATATATATGTTTTTACAATAACATTTGTTTGATATCTTATCCAGCAGATACAAGAGTAATAAGGACCAATCAGCTGCTCTGTATAATTTTATATGATGCGAATGATAGATGTTACTTCAGTGCTGATTGGCTGCCATGGGCCTCTTCTCCTCTGGCTCACTTCTCCTCCCTTATCACCGCTTCATACATCTGCCCACTTGTTCGTTGTTGTTCAGAGATCATTTACAAAATCCGACATTACAAAATGAAATAATTAAACGTCTCTATAGCAGCCGTGAACACGGGGAACCTGTACTCCCCAATCTGTAGGTGTGACGTAATTACTCCACGTATGTCATGTACGTAACGTATATATATATATATATATATATATATATATATATATATATACACACACACGAAGACCGAAGAGATCCAACCACCGCTATCAGACCATAGTAAACACTGAACGAATAGGTAAAGACAAACATCTTACCTGTAGCTCGTTTCTTTAGCACCTATCGGGGTAGTGTTGTCGTTCCTGGTGTCCCTGCAGACTGTGGGATGAGAATCTCTGTGTATGTGACTAATTCTCCTACGTCTGTCTCCCCCTCCTTCCCTTCCCTCTGCGGAAAGTAGGTCACTGTGTCGATGAGGTCGGTGGAAAGGAGGAGACCTGGCGATTCTCCAGGGCAGAAACAGCAATCACTTAAGTGTACGGCTGGGTTAGTGCGCGGCTTCACAAAAAATGCATTGTGCATCCAAAACAGTGCAAACAATGACACCTGTGATGCAGCTATTGCAGACTAAAGCTAAACTAAAGGACATTAAAAGTGACCAACATACATGATCATACCGATCATACCAAGCCATATCTAGTAACACGCTCACCAGTGTCTTCCCATAGGCTTTTTCTTGTGCGGTTTTCCTATATTTCTGTGCAGAGATGCTGATCTGGAGCTTCACTAGGCAACGGCTCGGCTTCACTGCAGAGCGCTGAGTAAGAGGTTATTTTTAGCTAGGCCCAGCAGCAGCAGCAGCAGCAGCAGCAGCACAGAAATCCATTATTGTGATCATGTGTTATTTATACGGCGCCACAGGGGGTCTGCAGCGCCTTACATAAACAGGATCGGTGCAAGCGTAGCTAGAAAAGTAGTGCACACGACTCGGGTGTACAGTAATTACTAACAGGTGATTTTTGATGTTCAGTTTTTAGAATACTGGAAATACAATTTTAGATAGATTTTTTAAAAATATACCACTTATAGGCCCTGATTCGATATAATTCAAAATTGGGAGAATTCGGCTCCGTTCCGATGTTTCCGCATGCGCTAGCTCATATTTGCCTTTGTGCCGTTCGTTGCGGCGAGGAAGGGCCGGGAACCATCAAATGATTTGTCCTGCTAGCAGAGGCATGCGAGGGGTGTGTTCTCGTTAAATATCCCCTCGCATGTTACCGAGGGGAATCGGTGATGGCAGGTGACATCTCATGCGCTTGGTAAGCTAACATAGACAACCTGAATCAGGCCCATAGTGCAAAGCACATCAAATATGGGATATTTGCTGCTGTGCTCCCAGCTGTTGCCACCGCCACAAACGAATCCGGGTCCCAGCCGTAGCCAGCGCATGTGCAGTGGCTTCTTACATACTGCGCATGTGCTGGCCCCAGCCTTTATGGGCTGCTTTTGCAGCTGCCCCGGAGACATATTCAAGGACCCAGGTCTGGCACATGTGCAGTATCGTCCTGCAGGGAGGGAACACATCCCAATGGCACTAACTTGAGTGACTGGCAGGTCGGACTACCAATAGGAAGTCACTGCCAGCCACAGTGGAGCCAGTGCAGTCTCACAGAGATTCTGTAAACTAAAAATGCGGTAAAAACCCAGTTATACCCATTTTATAAACCCAGTTATACCCAGTCATACCCATTATACCCACGGGTTACCCCGGCGGGGGGCATCGCCAGAAGAATCTAGCGATGCCCCATAGAAGCCTATGGGCTTCTAACGCAAACCCACCGCCACCCCGCACCGACCTGCCGCCGCCCCCCGCCGACCCGCACCGACCCCCCCTCACCTGTGTCCGGGCAGCACAGAGCTGTGCTGCCCGGACCTGTGACATCCTCCTCCCTGCACTGTACATCCTCTTCTGGGTGCAGGGAGGAGGAGGAGAGCCAGCCCCCCTGCAGCAGCAGCCGGCCAGCCGTGTAAGAGAGGGAGGGGGGAGCCGCCGGGACTCGCTGCTCATCGCCGGTTCAACGCAAAAGACAGCTCTTAACGCAAGAGCTGTCTTTTGTGATAATTATCGCATATGTTACAGAATATGCGATAATTATGTTTGCAGTAGCCGGCGATGAACGGCGGTAAGGGGGCGCTGATGTTAGAGCATCCCCCCCGCATCTGGCTTCACTTAGGCAGAAAACAGTGGCGGATTTTACCTGAGGGGGGCTGCAGCCCTTTAACCCATAGGTAAAAACCGCCACTGGATATATGCTATATATCTTTTGCTGCACATGCAGTTTGAATACCCACAAAAGCTGTACCTAGAGGTCTGTGCCACTGATGATGGTGTAAGTATAGTTGCCTACTCTCCTGGAAGCTGCAGGAGACTCCTGATTCTTTGGGTAGTCCCCCAACACCCCTGGATGAGCAGATCTCCAGCATCCCACCTGTCTCCTGGTGAAGCAGGCAGGGTGCAGAGATAATATGGAAATTTGCTAATAATAACATGGGCTTTTCCCGGAAAGAAGACTTTGAAAGTAGGCAAGTATGGCCTACACACATAGAGATTTGTGCCAGCAATTTAGCATGAGTGTTTAAGCATGGGCGATTCTTTCGGAGCTTCCCAGCATCTAGATCGTTTAGAAAGTGTCAGCGATCAAGCTTAACGACTTAGCATGGGAGATTTCTCTTATAAGTAAGTTAATGCAGATTGCAGATCGCTATCAACCAAAACACAAACACGGGCGATATGCGGTCTATGTGTGTAGGCCCCATTAAGACTCAGGGGTTTCAAAATCACATTTCTGTTAAATTCTGAGGTACAGGTGTAGCTACGCTTATCTATCCCGTTAGCCCGCCATCCTGGCTTCCTTGTCCCGCCATGAGAAATGTCCTGTCCCACCATGAGAAATGTCCTGTTATGCTATGACGAAAGCATGTAATTACACTGAATCGCAGCTAGGTGGCGATTGCTCCAATAATGAAAACTACAGTACAGTGCGGCGGATGGATATGTGAAGCGCTTTCACCATTTACTGTCCGCCTTTGCTTCCATTTTACCTCTGTATAATAAGCAGAGCTTACTGTAGCTCCATAGGGGAGTTCTCCCTTGTGGCCGATAGTCTCGACCCGCCACTGTGTTGTACAGTAATTATGCAATGTAGACGCTCATTTGGCCCCAGGGACTCGATGGGGATATGTTTGCTGAGCTTAGCCCACTTTTATTTCGGCATACATTTCGACACAGAGTCCCTGGGGCTGAATGAGCGTCTACGTAGCATAATTACTGTACAACATGGTGGCGGGCTGAGAATGATTGACTACATAGCATACTGTATTTACAAAAGGGTAAAGTAGTTCTTGGCCTATAGTACTGTACTGTATTTTATTGGAGACTTCAGGCATACACAGTGGTGATTTTCAAAATGTGACATCTGGTGGAGGAACATAGGTATTACACTCCCCGGCCACACCATACGCCACACAAGCCAGCGCTGCGACGTGGATCATCTGACGGGCCAGCGCCCCATGCCTGAAGCACGGCAAGCGGTACACTTAGACAGTGTCAATGTTGACTGCGTCGACATTCAGGTAATTAAAAAAACTCATGTCAACATTTGACTGTCAACCTTCCCATTGTCGACCTAATGCTTGTGTCGACCTTTTGACCCTGTCAACCTCACCCATTTCGACCTATTTAAAGTGTTGACATAAGGTCTGTCGACTTTCAGTGGTCGACCTGATGTAATAAAACTTTACTTTTCTTAGGTGTCTGTGTTTTTTTTTTTTTACTATTTGCCTTGGTGTAGAACTACAAGACCCAGTGGGCCCTTTAATGCCCTGCATGCTGGAACTTGTGGTTCTCCAAGTCCCTGCATGTGGTGCATGCTTGCTGGGACTTGTCGTTCCACAACAATGTAAGGTACTTGTGTAATATTTGGGCGCCCGATTTTTTTGATTGTATGCCTTAACTTAAGGCATACAATCAGATGCGATGGACCCGATTTTTTCGGAAAAATCGGGTCGATCGCATCGCATGCAACCAAATCGCATGCGATGCGATCGACCCGATTTTTACATTGGATCCAATGTTAAATGGTCCCTGAGACCCGATTTTACATTGGGTCCAATGTTAAATGCCCCCCAGACCCCATTTTTTATTGTATACCCACCCTGTTCATACCCCCACTATCCATGTGGGCATGGAGTTGATTTTGTATAGTGTGGCGAGGGCAGCGAGCCACCGAGCCCGAAGCGTGGCGAGCAGAAGCAGATTACTTAATATGTATTCCGTGTCCGCTCGCCACGCTTCGGGCTCGGTGGCTCGCTGCCCTCGCCACACTATATAAAATCAACTCCATGCCCACATGGATAGTGGAGGTATGAACAGGGTGGGTATACAATAAAAAATTGCGTCTGGGGGGCATTTAACATTGGACCCAATGTAAAATCGGGTCTCAGGGACCATTTAACATTGGATCCAATGTGAAAATTGGGTCGATCGCATCGGATCGTATGCGATTTGGTCGCATGCGATGCGATCGACCCGATTTTTCCAACCCAATGAAAAAATCGGGCGCCCAGATATTACACAAGTACCCAATGTAAAATAGTTATGCCTATTTTTACACAACAATCAGCCCGTGCCCACCGTCCTTGGGGCACCGGGGACAGCACCGGGCTTCAGCCCGGGCAGGGTAAACTCTTTATCTCTCTCCGCTTTATCTTTCTCCAAGCATTGGTAATCTCCCCATAAAGCATGTACAGTAACTCTATAAAAAAATGTTTGAAAAACTTTTTTTTATCAATATTTTAGAAGTAAAGAACTAACGGCAAACACATTCCCGAAGGCCTCCAATAAAATGAGCCTTGTTCCGGAGCTGGCACTCCCACAGAGTATGACGTGGGGCAGTTAATCTAATGAAGCAGATCAAGCTCCCAGTCTGAAGAATGAGTTTCATGAGGCTGCTGTAAGTAGGTCAGTGTGTCAGGCTTACAGACATGTAACGTACAAGAAATCTTAAGATACCGTTTCCAAAGGCATGCGACAACAAGCGACGCAGGGCATCGTGCCTTCTGGTTTCAGAAAATATTACTCTACTTTATTTTCAAATATAGAGGCGTGCTAGCTTAAGTGCCCAATCACAGGCAGCAGATGTACAGGTTTCAGTCTCTCTCTTTTAGAAGCACTAGATCCCATTTTATATAAGAGACCGCTCCTCCCAAATGTGAATATTCCGGGATCCTCACGGAATCGGTAGAAATCTAGGTATAGGAACAGAAGGAAGTGCATCATAGGGTTTACGGTCATAGGGCGACAAACATTGGGTTGACATGCAGAAAGGTCAACATGGGTCTAGGTCAACGGGTCATTAGGTCGACATGGGGTTTTTCACAGTTTTTTGAGCCGACATGTGCCGATAGGTGGTATTTAATGCCCTACCATCCACTAGGGTGTGATGGGAGAATAAAATAGTGTGCCGAGCGTAGGGAGGCACCGTGCCCGAAGCATGGCAACCGCAGCGAGCCATGCGAGGGGACGCAGTGCTACGTTTCAGTGTCCATGTTGACTGTGTCGAAATTCAGGTAAAAAAAACAGTGAAAAACCTCATGTCGACCTTTTGACTGTCGACCTTGCCCATGTCAACATAACGCTTGTGTCAACCTAGACCCATGTCGACCCAGACCCATGTTGACCTTTCTGCATGTCGACCTAATGCTTGATACCCCTTCATAGTACTATATTTATTATAAGTAAAATATTGTTATATATACGTGTGAGGGAGAGACAGGGTGTGAGAGAGGAGACAGTGACAGAGACAGGGTGTGAGAGAGGAGACAGTGGTAGAGACAGGGTGTGAGAGAGAAGACAGTGGTAGAGACAGGGTGTGAGAGAGGAGACAGTGGTAGAGACAGGGTGTGAGAGAGGAGACAGTGGTAGAGACAGGGTGTGAGAGAGGAGACAGTGGTAGAGACAGGGTGTGAGAGAGGAGACAGTGGTAGAGACAGGGTGTGAGAGAGGAGACAGTGGTAGAGACAGGGTGTGAGAGAGGAGACAGTGGTAGAGACAGGGTGTGAGAGAGGAGACAGTGGTAGAGACAGGGTGTGAGAGAGGAGACAGTGGTAGAGACAGGGTGTGAGAGAGGAGACAGTGGTAGAGACAGGGTGTGAGAGAGGAGACAGTGGTAGAGACAGGGTGTGAGAGAGGAGACAGTGGTAGAGACAGGGTGTGAGAGAGGAGACAGTGGTAGAGACTGGGTGTGAGAGAGGAGACAGTGGTAGAGACAGGGTGTGAGAGAGGAGACAGTGGTAGAGACAGGGTGTGAGAGAGGAGACAGTGGTAGAGACTGGGTGTGAGAGAGGAGACAGTGGTAGAGACTGGGTGTGAGAGAGGAGACAGTGGTAGAGACAGGGTGTGAGAGAGGAGACAGTGGTAAAAACAGGGTGTGAGAGATGATGTCCGGTAGAGACAGGGTGTGAGAGAGGAGACAGCGGGAGAGACAGGGTGTGAGAGAGGAGACAGCGGGAGAGACAGGGTGTGAGAGAGGAGACAGCGGGAGAGACAGGGTGTGAGAGATGAGACAGCGGTAGAGACAGGGTGTGAGAGATGAGACAGCGGTAGAGACAGGGTGTGAGAGATGAGACAGCGGTAGAGACAGGGTGTGAGAGAGGAGACAGCGGTAGAGACAGGGTGTGAGAGAGGAGACAGTGACAGAGACAGGGTGTGAGAGAGGAGACAGTGACAGAGACAGGGTGTGAGAGAGGAGACAGTGGTAGAGACAGGGTGTGAGTGAGGAGACAGTGGTAGAGACAGGGTGTGAGTGAGGAGACAGTGGTAGAGACAGGGTGTGAGAGGAGACAGTGATAGAGACAGGGTGTGAGAGATGAGACAGTGGTAGAGACAGGGTGTGAGAGATGAGACAGTGGTAGAGACAGGGTGTGAGAGAAGACAGTGGTAGAGACAGGGTGTGAGAGAGGAGACAGTGACAGAGACAGGGTGTGAGAGAGGAGACAGTGACAGAGACAGGGTGTGAGAGAGGAGACAGTGACAGAGACAGGGTGTGAGAGAGGAGACAGTGACAGAGACAGGGTGTGAGAGAGGAGACAGTGACAGAGACAGGGTGTGAGAGAGGAGACAGTGACAGAGACAGGGTGTGAGAGAGGAGACAGTGACAGAGACAGGGTGTGAGAGAGGAGACAGTGACAGAGACAGGGTGTGAGAGAGGAGACAGTGGTAGAGACAGGGTGTGAGAGAGGAGACAGTGGTAGAGATAGGGTGTGAGAGAGGAGACAGTGGTAGAGACAGGGTGTGAGAGAGGAGACAGTGGTAGAGACAGGGTGTGAGAGAGGAGACAGTGGTAGAGACAGGGTGTGAGAGAGGAGACAGTGGTATAGACAGGATGTGAGAGAGGAGACAGTGGTAGAGACAGGGTGTGAGAGAGGAGACAGTGGTAGAGACAGGGTGTGAGAGAGAAGACAGTGGTAGAGACAGGGTGTGAGAGAGGAGACAGTGGTAGAGACAGGGTGTGAGAGAGGAGACAGTGGTAGAGACAGGGTGTGAGAGAGGAGACAGTGGTAGAGACAGGGTGTGAGAGAGGAGACAGTGGTACGGGTAGAGACAGGGTGTGAGAAAGGAGACAGTGGTAGAGACAGGGTGTGAGAGAGGAGACAGTGGTAGAGACAGGGTGTGAGATATGATGTCAGGTAGAGAGAGAGGTAAATAAAGTGAGAGACTGTTAGGGGCCCATTTATTAAGGATCGCAATTACAATGTGATCTGGGTGAAATATTACCGCCCAGGATCGCATTGTAAAATGCGATCATATCGCCGGGATGTATCATCCCACACACACAGGGATAGGGCCCCTGAACGGAACGCAGTCCTGCAATGCGCTCAGCCGGGTGCCGTGGGGGTCTGTGCATGCGTGGTTAGCGCTAAGCCCCCCCACCCCCCGCTGAGCACATTTGGCTACAATGGGCTACTGTCATCTCAGAATAGTGGTAGCCCATCGGACAGCTGTGCATCCCCCATAGAAACCTATGGGGGATGCGGCTGGCGCCGGTCTTGAGATTCCAGCTTTGGTGCCTCCTACATAAATTCAGGTGATACTTAATTTTTGCGGCTGATAGGTCACTTCCGGCCATGGGGCAACCGGGCGGCGCGGCTCACGGGGCAGAGTGGGACGCTGTACACCTTATATATTTGGTAAGTGCACTGTATTTTGTTTGATTTCACCTTGCATTTAGCCTTGACAATGGTGCATATGTAGCCCCGAAACGTTGGCGCATTTTTTCATGCACAAGTTATAAAGTTTATTTATCAAGTCCCTCCGGAGTGCCATCTTCTTTCCAAACAAGTGTCCATTCATCTGAGGGGCACTGGGGGCATTCACAGCACAGGGGAGAGTGCCGGGCGCAAGAAGATTATATATATATATATATATCTATCAAGAGGCCCAGACCATGTACTCTAGAATGGTTAGCTAAACCTAGGTGGCAGCTGGCCATACTCCCTCTAAAGCTTGGCCACATGCCTAAGAATGGTCTCTGACCACTGCATTACCGCATTGGGCCCCTACCACTGTTTTACCCCAGCAGGCCCCTATCACTGCATTCCCCCGGCAAGCCCTTACCACTGCATCCCCCCAAGTGGGCTCTTACCATCACATTCTCCCGACAGGCCCCTACCACTGCATCCCCCGATTTGCCCCCATCACTGCATTCCCCTGTCCCTTCATTCCTCAATCTGACATTAGTCAGCCAAGAAATAAATATGTAAGTTTATAAATGTGACTCATTTGGTTTTAGATTTCTAATAAAAAGCAATTAAGGATTTTTTCAATATCACTACATTAGTACATTTCAATATTTTATTGAAATAAAAAAATAAAATATTACACTTTCCTTAGACTATGCGTTTTGTAGTCAACCATGTAAAATAGTACAATATAGAATTCCGGAAAGGGGGTTACTAGGGTTTATAACTTAAGACATTTGTACAGTAAGCAAAGTATTTTTAATTATAATAAAGTTATAAAATAGTTTAAATAGAAAAAAAAAAATATTTCAAAGGCTGTAGAGTCGTAATCAATTGAAAAACACTTTCCACTTTGTTCCAAAAGACGGTTGCATTCACAGTTGTCATATTTCTACACTCTCCGGCGCATGACGTTATCTAGGGAAAGGGAAATGCGGAAGATATTTTTTTAAATTAAAATTGTTTGAGAGTGATTTTTGCCATTTACAATATATATTTATATATACAGTATATTTGAGTTGCGTATCTCTTTGCTGAAATGCTTGGGACCATAGACATTTTGGATTTAGCATTTTTTTTCTCTCCAGATTTTGGAATATTTGAGATATTGCTTGAAGGTTACTTTATACAATATTTTTAAGAATTTTGTGTATGAAAGAATTTCATGTTCAATGATTCATCAGAAAGTGTAACATTCCCAACAGGCACTCAAAAAAAATTGTGTACAATGAGAAAAATGCGACAGCAGTCTAAGGCAGGAAGGGGGCGGTGACTCGGCATTAAGGAGGTGGAGACGGAGCATTACAGGGGTGCGGTTTGGACAGTGGAGGAGTGTCCGGACCTTTGAAGGGGGAGGTGGCAGCTGTGCAATATCAAACACAGCCACTACTACACAAACCATGGTGGCTGTGCACCTGGCGGAGCAGCTAGGCTAGGCTACCGGTGATGTGCGAGTGCTTCAATACCATTGCATTCACAAATTTGCATAGTGTCCTGGGTACCGGGGCATTGTACTTTTGTTGCCTTGGTGATACAAATATTTTGTGGAAGCATTGAGTGGCTTAGTCGCAGAGTCCGTGGCACACCTAATGGGACTATGTGGAGCCATTGGGATATAACACTATGGGCCTGAATCAGATCTCCACGCTCTACTGCGAATTCGCAGCATGTCCATTATCTGAGGACCGCACATATGCGTGGTACGCTATACGTCCATACAAAGACAGCCAGTGAAGGCTAGCCTTTCCCTGTGGCCATATGGGGATGGTAACACAGCATTTTCTGGGAGTGCCCCAGAAAACGCAGATGTTCCCCTGCCGTTGGAAGGGAGGGCCACTGATGTCATCATAGCGGGAATTAATTTGATGGTGAGTGATTCTAAATGGCTGGCAGTTCCTGCTGCAGCGGAAACTCAGCTGCAGGGAGAGCAGATGCCGCGGGCAGAAAGCCGCGTAGAACACGGCTCTGTTAGTTTGTGACCCGCTGCGTGAGGCCTCTGCACGGTTCCTCACTTCTCTCTATCGGGCAGAGGATAATCTGCGAGATGGTCAAACTCATAGGCATGGCCCAGGGGATGGGGGCATGTCCGTGTTCACTACAATAAAAGAATGTGACACCCCCCCCCCTGAATCCGCCCTTGCGCCAAGCTTGAAACATCTCCCACCCAATGCACTGGCTATAGTAGTAACACAATGATAACTTACGACGCACGCTGCTGCACGTTTAGCAAAACTACTGTTGATAAATTTCCCTGGGTTCCCTTTGGTGATGATTCCTTTGTACTTGTCAATCCCATCTTGGAAACAGGTCAGATTGCAGTTACCGTCCTAAAAAATGGCAAAATGTGCAACTTTGTGTTATGTAAAATATACACATCTGCCATATTCCGCACACAAAATGTTATACATTAGGACAAGTGATATGATCATTTACTACATACTGTATGTAACTAATAGAATTATTACAAACCCCCCAAAAATTAAATTGTCCTTAAAAAATGGAGAATTCTCAGATTACTATTCCCTAATAAGTAATAAAAAGTAATAATGGGGCAGATGTATTAACCCTGGTGAAGAGACAAGGAGCACGCCAAACTAAGGCACCTGAGAGTGTCTTCATTTTACCATGTACGCACCAAATCATTCCATGGTCATCGATTTGGTCCCCGCACCCAAGGCTGTGGAAATGAATGAGCAGCGAGCGGGGTTAAAACCACATACACAGTGCTGCGTGTGAACCAGAATTAGGTCCATAGAATTCATATGTATGCCCGGCTGTGTTTCGGCAGTTTGACTGTCCATTACCCCCCAGGAATTTCATTTTTATCCCATTTGGGGTAATTGACCCCTGTTCCCTGACCGCCTAAAACAATTTCCCATCATTTCTGCTACTAACTACAGCTACAGATACAATTGCTTGTAACAGGGACAGGGCAAGTGCTGCCTCCTCCATAGTGTGAATGGGACCTGGGTCACTCGACCCGTATTACCCATGCACACTGCACAGCAACCCGGGGCCTACCCGGGATCAGTGGTGTAGCTAGGTGCCACGGCGCCCGGAGCAAGGGCATGTTCCGCGCCCCCCCCCCCAATGTGAAGTAGGTGAGGCTCATGTGCAGTGAAAAGTGGGCACGGCCCAACATTATACCACACACCATAATGCCCATTGCACATTTTAGCTAACTTTGTAATGCCAATTACACATAAAGCCACATGCCATAATGCCAATTACACATAAAGCCACACATGATGCCCATTGCTGGGAGAGCACTCAGTGTGAGAGAGGGGTGCAGGGTGGGAGAAGGGCCTTAACTTTCTGTCTGGCGCAGCCCATGTTCTTTCCATTCCCTGGCTGCAATGGCCATGTGCACCAGTGCCTCGTGACAGAAGGGGAATTAAAACCCACTCCCATTCAATTCCATTCAATTCCAAATATTGGCCCTTATTCTGATCGGTGCGGCCAGAGCCGATTATGCGGCCAGGACCGTGCGTGCGAAACCCCGCCTTCCATACGGATCGCCAACTCCGTCCGTATGCGGTAAGAAGCTGTCCGAACGGACCGCACGTGTATTTTACACGGAATACGCCTCCTCCATCTAAGGGAACCTCCCCCATCATTCGATGGTCGCAGGACCGAGTGCTCCACCAGCTCCCGCAACCTCAGACCACACAGAAATTTTTCCGTGCAAAAGCAGGAATCTGGGCGGGCAGCTGACATCCGGCGATGTCATATATCCGCCCCCTACACGTGTGTCACGGCCGCATTACCATACGTACGCCCAGCGTTTTCATGGGAACTCCCATGAAACGCGGGGCGTATGCATATGGTAATGAGCCCAAATAGCCCTTCACGCCCCTCTCCACCCCCTGTTCCGAGTGTTCACATATCATGCGGGATTTGGCCGTACGCCCCGCTCGCACATGCGCAGAGACGCCTCTGCACATGCGCAGACACAAAACATCGGCGGGCCGAACGCACGCGGATATATCCACACCGATCAGAATAAGGGCCATTAAGTTGCCTCTCAGTCCCTGGAAGTTAAAGGATGTACCCGCTCTCAGGAATGGAAGATCAGTATATGCTGTCAGGGAAGCGGTCATCTATTAGAATGAACTTAGGTCTACAGTCATTAGGTCGACCCCACTAGGTCAACTGGCAGGAAGGTCGACCTGACTTAAGGTTGACATGGGCCAAGGTCGACATGACTTAAGGTCGAATTTGCATAAAGGTCGACTGGTCATAAGGTCGACATGCGGTTTTTCACTGTTTTTTGAGCCGACATGTGCCGACAGGCGGTATTTCATGCCCTACCATCCACTAGGGCGTGGAGGAGGTTATTAAAGCTGTGGTGAGTGAAGCGAGCCACCGTGCCCGAAGCATTGCGAGCGAAGCGATCGATGCGAGGGTCCGATTCTCATTGCCAACTGTGTCCATGTCGACAGTCGGATCAAAAAACTGTGAAAAACCCATGTCGACCTTATGACCAGTCGACCTTCCTCATGTCGACCTTTATGCAAATTCGACCTTAAGTCATGTCGACCTTGGCCCATGTCGACCTTAAATCATTTCGACCTTCCTGCCAGTCGACCTAGTGGGGTCGACCTAATGACTGTAGACCTAAGTTCATTCTGACAGATGTACCGATTCCGCTGTCAGCTCTAGTGCTGACAAAGCTGGCAGACTGCTCCTGTTATGGGTCTTTTAGTCCTCTAACTAGGGAAGGGGGGACGAGGCTGAAGTTGGCTTCTTATTCGGCCAGCTTCTTATTCGAGCTCCAGCTTCTTATTCAGAACAATCACTTTTACAAGGGTTAATGAATCATGGACCACAAATTTGACTGCAGAAATCAACACAGGGGGTCACGTACATATGACCCACTAGCAATTTCTTTTGACCAACAAGGTTTTGGGCAGAAATTGGGCACTAAAGTGGGCATGGGTCCCAGAATTCATCATTTTGAATAAGTAGCTGGTGTCCTGCAAGGGTTAAACAGCGTTGGTCAAAAAATATTACACTGGAAACCCGCACAGGGGGGTCACTTACATATGACCCACTTGCCATTTCTTTTGACCAACAAGGATTTGGGCAGTAATAGGGCAGTAAAGTGGGCATGGGTCACAGATGTCATTATTTTGAATAATTAGCTGGTGTCCTGCAAGGGTTAAACAGTGTTGGTCAAAACATACTACACTTGAAACCCACACAGGGTGGTCACCTACATATGACCCACTTGCAATTTCTTTTGACCAACAATGATTTGGGCAGAAAATGGGCACTAAAATGGGCATGGGTCCCAGATATCATTTTGAATAAGTAGCTGGTGTCCTGCAAGGGTTAAACAGCGTTGGTCAAAAAATGTTACACTTGGAATCCACACAGGGGGGTCATATACATATGACCCACTTGCCATTTCTTTTGACCAACAAGGATTTGGGCCGTAATAGGGCAGTAAAGTGGGCATGGGTCACAGATGTCATTATTTTGAATAAGTAGCTGGTGTCCTGCAAGGGTTAAACAGCGTTGGTCAAAAAATATTACAATGGAAACCCGCACAGGGGGGTCACTTACATATGACCCACTTGTCATTTCTTTTGACCAACAAGGATTTGGGCAGAAATAGGGCAGTAAAGTGGGCATGGGTCCCAGATTTCATCATTTTGAATAAGTAGCTGGTGTTCTGCAAGGGTTAAACAGCGTTGGTCAACAAATATTACACTGAAAACCCGCACAAGGGGGTCACTTACATATGACCCACTTGTCATTTCTTTTGACCAACAAGGATTTGGGCAGTAAAGTGGGCATGGGTCACAGATGTCATTATTTTGAATAAGTAGCTGTTGTCCTGCAAGGGTTAAACAGTGTTGGTCAAAACATACTACACTTGAAACCCACACAGGGGGGTCACTTACATATGACCCACTTGCCATTTCTTTTGACCAACAATGATTTGGGCAGAAAATGGGCACAAAAATGGGCACAAAAATGGGCATGGGTCCCAGATATCATTTTGAATAAGTAGCTGGTGTCCTACAAAGGTTAAACAGCGTTGGTCAAAAAAATTTACACTTGGAATCCACAAAGGGGGGTCACTTACATATGACCCACTTGCCATTTCTTTTGACCAACAAGGATTTGGGCAGTAATGGGCAGTAAAGTGGGCATGGGTCCCAGATCTCATCATTTTGAATAAGTAGCTGGTGTCCTGCAAGGGTTAAACAGCGTTGGTCAAAACATATTACGCTTGAAACCCACACAGGGGGTCACCTACATATGACCCACTTGCAATTTCTTTTGATCAACAATGATTTGGGCAGAAAATGGGCACAAAAATGGGCATGGGTCCCAGATATAATTTTGAATAAGTAGCTGGTGTCCTGCAAGGGTTAAACAGCGTTGGTCAAAAAATATTACACTGGAAACCCGCACAGGGGGGTCACTTACATATGACCCACTTGCCATTCCTTTTGACCAACAAGGATTTGGGCAGAAATAGGGCAGTAAAGTGGGCATAGATCCCAGATGTCATCATTTTGAATAAGTAGCTGGTGTCCTGCAAGGGTTAAACAGCGTTGGTCAAAAGAAATGGCAAGTGGGTCATATGTAAGTGACCCCCCTGTGCGGGTTTCCAGTGTAATATTTTTTGACCAACGCTGTTTAACCCTTGCAGGACACCAGCTACTTATTCAAAATGATATCTGGGACCCATGCCCATTTTCTGCCCAAATCATTGTTGGTCAAAAGAAATTGCAAGTGGGTCATATGTAGGTGACCCCCCTGTGTGGGTTTCAAGTGTAATATGTTTTGACCAACACTGTTTAACCCTTGCAGGACACCAGCTACTTATTCAAAATAATGACATCTGGGACCTATGCCCACTTTACTGCCCTATTACTGCCCAAATCCTTGTTGGTCAAAAGAAATGGCAAGTGGCTCATATGTAAGTGACCCCCCTGTGCGGGTTTCCATTGTAATATTTGGTACTCTTTACTTATCACGGCGCCCACGATTGTGATCGCTGTCATCGCTGGTAAAAAAGGGGGGACGCGGATACCTTCACAGGTAAACGCGTCCCTTCGCGTGCTTCACAGGTATCCGCTGCGCTCGCCGCGCTTTGGGCTCGGTGGCTCGCTGCGCTCGCGTACACTATTCTATTCTCAACTCCACGCCGACGTGGATAGTGGGGGTATGAAAAGGTCGGAGGACGCGTACCGCCGCCCCTCGCGGGCTCGCAGCGCTCGCCATGCTTCGGGTTCATGTTCATCCTGGGGTGGCGTTAACAATTGTGGGGGCCATTACACACTTCAGGGTGCCTATTTGGGCTCTGTGGCCCATTTAACATTGTTTCCTATGGAAAAATCGCGGCCATTGAGGCATTGAACACTAAAAACGGGTCAATTCAGACATTTAACATTGTTCCCTATGGGGAATCGCGGCCATCGCGTCGGTCACATCGCACCCGTTTTTTTAGTGCATGCGATGCCCGCGATGGGCGCCGTGATAAGTAAAGAGTACCTAATATGTTTTGACCAACGCTGTTTAACCCTTGCAGAACATCAGGTACTTATTCAAAATGATGACATCTGGGACCTATGCCCACTTTACTGCCCTATTACTGCCCAAATCCTTGTTGGTCAAAAGAAATGGCAAGCGGGTCATATGTATCTGACCCCCCCTGTGTGGATTCCAAGTGTAAAAATTTTTGACCAACGCTGTTTAACCCTTGCAGGACACCAGCTACGTAGTCAAAATGATATCTGGGACCCATGCCCATTTTTGTGCCCATTTTCTGCCCAAATCATTGTTGGTCAAAAGAAATTGCAAGTGGGTGATATGTAGGTGACCCCCCTGTGTGGGTTTCAAGTGTAATATGTTTTGACCAACACTGTTTAACCCTTGCAGGACATCAGCTACTTATTCAAAATAATGACATCTGTGACCCATGCCCACTTTACTGCCCTATTACTGCCCAAATCCTTGTTGGTCAAAAGAAATGACAAGTGGGTCATATGTAAGTGACCCCCCTGTGCGGGTTTCCATTGTAATAATTTTTGACCAACGCTGTTTAACCCTTGCAGAACATCAGGTACTTATTCAAAATGATGACATCTGTGACCCATGCCCACTTTACTGCCCTATTACTGCCCAAATCCTTGTTGGTCAAAAGAAATGGCAAGTGGGTCATATGTATCTGACCCCCCTGTGTGGATTCCAAGTGTAACATTTTTTGACCAACGCTGTTTAACCCTTGCAGGACACCAGCTACTTATTCAAAATGATGACATGTGGGACCTTTGCCCACTTTACTGCCCAAATCCTTGTTGGTCAAAAGAAATGGCAAGTGGGTCATATGTAAGTGACCCCCCTGTGCGGGTTTCCAGTGTAACATTTTTTGACCAACGCTGTTTAACCCTTGCAGGACACCAGCTACTTATTCAAAATGATGATTCTGGGACCCATGCCCAGTGATTGTTCTGAATAAGAAGCTGGCCGAATAAGAAGCCAACTTCAGCCTCGTGAGGGGGGGGGGGATTTCTCACCTCAAAGGAGTACTCTGTGGTATCAGCAGCTGAGTGGTCTCACCCGAGGTTGGGCTCCAGGCTTCAGCAAGGCACCCTGCAGCCACCAATCAGCTGCAAACCCCCAAGCCAGTATCCTGGCATACTCTTCGCCCCAACACACCACCAATTATTACCAGAGGTTGTGCTGGGGATCTTTCAGGACGCAGCCGCCTCACCTCCCCTCCCGCTGGGCTTCCCGACTCTCCCGCTGCAGTCCTGTCTCCAAACTCTGGCACCTGTAGGTCACCTGATTTAGCAGTGTCCCGCCGCCTACCGCCAGAGCCTCAGGTCACACTGCGCGGCCTTCACGTTCTTTCCTCCGCGTCGCCAGTCACCACCAGAAGCTGCGGATCTCCCAGGGCACTGACACTTCTCCTCTTCTCCCCGCGTCACTTGACTCCCCGCCGCATCTCTCACACTGGTCTTTTTCTGAGCGCCAGCTCCAGACAATCAACAGCTCCCCTGCCCGCAGCTACCCAGCCTGCTCCCCGCTGCTATTTTCAATTTCCCTGCTCCCCTGCCCGCTCCCGGCTATGTCCGGGAGACATGTTGCTATTTAATATTCACATCTCCCGCTGGACCGCTAGCCAATAGGCGCTCGCGGTCCAGCAGCCACCAGTTGATTGGCTGCTGCACCGCAAGCGCCTATTGGCTAGCGGTCCAGCAGGAGATCTGCATTGAAAATAGCAGCACGTCTCCCAGACACTAGCTCGCAGCCGGGAGCGGGCAGCGGAGCAGGTGAGCTGGCGGTGCATGAACGGCTCTGGCGCCCTGCTATCTTCCTGCGCCCGGAGCCCATGCTCTGCCGGCACCACCCTCGCTACGCCCCTGCCCGGGATTAACCTTTCTTTTACCTGGGTCCGAATGCCAGGTTGCTGGACCTAGGTTATAAATTTTGGTGCTTTCCCACCCCACTGCCACCCGGGTTGATATACATCATCAATCCAGCCATAACCCAGGTTGAGGATGCGGTGTAAAAGGGGTATCAGTGAAATTATTATATAACCATCATTAATAGCAAAAAATGTCTTTCTATCTTTCCTTTTTCTTTCAATTATATTTAACTAGTTACCAGTCCATCAAATTGACGGAACAAGTTCAACATAACAGTAATAGTGCCGGAACTGTGTGCGCCAACACTTGAATTGCTCCTTCAGGCGCCATTGGCCTCCAGCTTGCAAAACTCTTTAATTCCCCCCTTAGAGGTGTGGAGCGGTAGGAGCATTTTATTCTATAGGAGGATAACATTAAAGCCATTATAGTCAAGTTTGTTTTTCTTTTTAAATAAAAACCCCAAACAATGCAGAACTTCCTCACCTCTGGGATTAGGAAACAGGAACACGCATCCTCAGTGTAGTTTTTCTAAAATAAAAATCAACAGAAATTATCGGTTTCTAATCAACTTTTTTTTTTTTTTTTTACTGTTGCTTCAATTAAGATTTGTTGCAGTAAAATAAATGCTGATAAAAGGATACAAAGAGCAATTAATTTATACCTGGAGGACAAAACACCAATATATTAAGGTTGGGGTTGGATTATCAACCATCCAGCATAAAGTAATGAACTAAAATGCACTGAAATTAAATTGATAATTGTATCATTATTATTGCGGCATAATATAAGGGGACACATTGCAGCTGTGGCATAATGATAAGGGGACACATGCAGATATTTGGGCAATCAATAGATGCTATTGCATTGACCTAATGGGGAAAGTCTCTATTTAAGCTTCCATTGAGACGGATCAGATATATTATAGAACAGAATTTTTTTTTTGGCACAGTCCTAAAATAAGAAGAATCTGTTTGGTTGCTACAGGCAACATCTCATCTTTAATGGAATTCCCATCTTAATGATTTACCCCTTTTTGGCCAAAGTTTTTTGATATTCTTGCTATTTAATTAAAAATATATATATAATTCACTAATACCCCTTTCACATTGCAGCTTCAACACGGTATATTGCCGTTTTTTTTTTTACCGTTTTAAAACCAGGAACAGCTGCAGTGTGAAAGCTCCATTGTCAATTTACCGGTTGCAGAATACCTGTATTTTGAAAAGTGTTAAAAGCAGGATCCTACACGTTTTAAAAAAAGTGCTGGGACATTGAAACGGTATTACCACTTTCAGACCGCACTTAAACGGGTAATATACCGTTTAAGCTATGCGGAGCGAAAGGGGTTAAGGCCGTCTGACCCATTTTTTAAAAGCGTTTAAAATTACCGGGTCTATGCTGTTTATGCGATGTGAAAGCAGCTTAAATGAGATATACTTACATGCGATACAACAGACGTGTCATTACACGGGCATTTTGTTGTATTCTGAAAGAAAGAAAAAAAAGATATCATTTTCGTAGCACTAGCATCTTTTATCCCTGTAGGGTTTCACGTAATGGTAAATAGAAGTTGTGTACCTTTTTAATCTCCTGCTGTATTTGTGTCAAACGTTTTGGGACTTCATATGTGTAACATTTACTTTCTACTGCAACCAGCAAACACAAAAGAACAGAACACACTGTTACATAAACTTGCATGGCTACTTTTCAGAATGACTTCAGTGATCGCTTTATAATATGACCTGACTGTTAATCTGATAGAAATCGACTCTATACCACCCACAATTCCTAGGTGCAAGATTTTCTTTGAATCTTCTGCTTTTGTGGGGAAATATATTGCTTGATGTTTATATCTTTCTGGCAAACATGCAAATATCATTGTAGCAGAAGATGCTTTTAATCTACTCGAAAAAAGGGGAAATCCTCCTTCAACAGAAACTGTGCCCATTCTTTTGGGAATTATACATCATTTTACTTTGCAATTTAGTCATCTTTGCACAGCCTACTTGCTTACTTTTAAAACTAGTTTCAGGGAGGTTATAGTTGGTAATAGAATTTTGCAAAGGGCCCTATTGAGGGGGCGTGTCATGCTCCACCCAAAAGGGCGTGTCTTGTTACATATATGGAGAGATTGTGAAAAGAGATTGTGAACATGGCACCTAGAAGCATGGGTATGTACTTTAACACAGGGTTGCCGACTTTCTTATTCTCCTCTCCGGGAGAAGCCCGGAGAGGAGAGATTCAGTAGCCGCTCAGGGGGCGGGGCTTAAGCGTGACATCGCTAAGCCCCGCCCCATGCTGTTAAACCAGCAAATTCAGTGATCTCCGTGGAGGGGGCGGGGCTAAAATGAAGAGATTGTCATATTAGCTCCGCCCCCTCCTCTGAGACCCGAGGATTGCGGCATTTTAATGCCACGATCCAGGGGACAGCGGGGGTCCCCCCTGAATCCGGGAGGGTTGGCCACCCTTCCGGGGGGCCGGGAGGGAGCCCCAATTTCCTGGAGACTCCCGGAAATTTCGGGAGGGTCGGCAACCCTGCTTTAACATGACTTACATCCAGGGGCGTAACTTGATATTCCTAGGCCCCATAGCAAAGGTTTTTAAGGGCCCCCTAGTTAGCAACTCAGGGTGATACATGTATGTAAATCATATTACTTAGACAGTAAAGATGGGCCCCCTTTAGCTCTGGGCTACATAGCAGATGCATCCCTTGCAACTATGGTAGCTATTCCCTTGCTTACATCCAAATGTAGATGAGCCCCAAAGCCGTTAGTAAGAGATACTATACTGTACTTGGTAATGTGCTGGGAAATTGTGATGATGGTTCAATGTAACTGTATCTATCTCTCATTCCTTTTATTTTTTTTTAAATGTAACAGTGTAATGTGACTAGGGGGGAGATTCTCTAAGCTAAAAATGCGGTAAAAACCCCGTTATCAGGGTTTTTACCGCAGTTTGGGATGCTGTAAGCATCCCTCGCCCCATTACCGTGGTGATGCCCCATAGAAGCCAATGGGCTTCTACCGCAACCCTCCACCGCCCCGCGCCGAACCCCCGCCGCCCCGCACGGACCCCCGCCGCCCCGCATCGCCCCCTCACCTGTGTCCGGGCAGCACAGCACAGTGCTGCACGGACCTGTGACCTCCTCCCTGCACCGATCCTCTTGGGTGCAGGGAGGAGGAGAGCCCGGCGCAGCAGCAGCAGCAACGCCGGGCGACTCTCACCGCAAAGGACAGCTCTTAACGCAAGAGCTGTCCTTTGTTATAATTATCGCATATGTTACAACATATGCGATAATTATAAATGCGATGGGCGGCAAAGGGGGGCGGAGATTCTTAGAGAATCTCCCCCTAGGTGACATGAGGGAGATTGCTAGACTAATGAGGGAGAGAGGGAGATTGCTGTTGTTTCAGGGAGTTCCTGCAGAATGCAGGAGGGGAGGTAACTATGATGTAACAGTGTAATGTGGGCTAGGTGACATGAGGGAGATTGCTAGACTAATGAAGGAGAGAGGGAGATTGCTGCTATGTCAGAATGCAGGAGGGTAGGCAACTATGTCATAGAGTAGACAATATAGAATTCTGACCTGGTAAATGTATGTTCTCCTCAATACTTATGTTATGGACCTGCAAAGAATGATCATATGAAGACAGGAAATGGTGAATCTGTGTATGTACTGTACTTGTGTGATTTCCCCAACACCACCTATTGGAAGTGTCTAGCTTATATTTTCATTGTCAATCATATATTAACTTAGATTTTCCATTAGTAATTACTGATAATATATATGCCATTGGTATTTAACATTACTTACCCCCGTGCAGTGGCGCCGGAACGGGGGGGGCAAGGGGGCAGCTTGCCCCCCCCAAAATTACTGAGGCGCTAATATAGGCGGGCGGGCGCAGTGGCGTCACTAGGCGGGTGCGGGGGGTGCGGCCCGCACCGGGTGTCACCAGTCAGTGGGGTGACACCAAAATCAGCCGTGCTGCTGCACCCCCCGCACCCGCCTAGAGACGCCACTGCCAACGGGAGACCCGGTCCCTGCATCTGCGCTCACACGCCCATAGGTAGCTGACAGCCGGGCAGACTGTATGTGCGCTGCCCGGCTGTAATAGTATCAGGAAGGAGTTTCTGTATTTTCACAGATCTCCTGCTGGACCGCCGGGCAGCCAATCAGGAGCGGCTATCAATACCGCCGCTCCTGATTGGCTGCCCGCCGGTCCAGCGGGAGATATGAAAATAAAGATTATCCTGCCAGAGACTACAGCCGGGCAGCGCACATACAGTCTGCCCGGCTGTCACCAACTAAAGACGCAGCAGCACACAGGTACTGCGGGCGGGCGGACGGGTGATTCGGGGGGGGGGTGTAAGCTTCCTCCCTCAAGCACAGCAGCCCGTCCCCCATCTGCGCGTAATAGTAGTAGTAGCCCCCCTCTGACCTGCACTTACCTGCCCCTTCTGACCTTCACTTACCTGCCCCCCCTCTGACCTGCATTTACCTGCCGACCCTCTCTGACCAGCACTTACCTGCCCCCTTCTGACCTTCACTTTCCTGCTCCCCCTATCTGACCTGCCTGCCAACAGCCCACCAAAACCTTTCCTAAGTGTGTGCTTGCAACCGTGCCCCTGCAAGTGACAGCCTGCTTTCTCCTGCGTATGCCTGACACCATGTCCCTGATTCCTTCTCTCTCCCCCTTCTCACCCTGAGACCCTGTCTCTCTTTCTCATTCTCTCTTTTTCCAGGAAACCCTCTCACTCCCTTACCCCTGTATTTCCTCTACCCAATGCCCTATTTGTCTCCGACTCTCCTGTCCCCTAATATCATCATAGTGACAACCGAATGGGGGGGCCCTAATAAAATTTTTGCTATGGGGCCCACAGAGATCTAGTCTCTGGCCACATGTATATGCCGCTGCCCGGTGTATAATGCCCACGTGTATATGCAGCTGCCCTGTGTATAATGCCCATGCGTAAATGCCGCTGCCCTGTGTATAATGCCCATGCATATATGCCGCTGCCCTGTGTATAATGCCCACGTGTATATGCCGCTGCCAGTGTGTATAGTGCCCGGGGGTAACATATAGCAATTTAGGGGGCGCCAAAATGAGATTATATCTTGCCCCCCCCAACCTAAAAACGTTCCAGTGCCCCTGCCCCCGTGGCAAGTTCCGGCTATTCCCCCCTCATTGCCGACATACTCCAATGTCTGTACAGCATCAGACAATGCTGGGTGGAATAATACGGATGACCGGGGGCAGGGCCGAAACTAGGTGTTTCGGCGCCCGGGGCGGCAGTCATTTGGTCCCCCCCCCCCTTGACACGTGCCCGATTATCTGCAGCTCTGTGTGTGACAGATGCTCCAGTAGCTGTAAAGCCTGGATATTCAACATGTGGTCCTAGAGCTGCTATGGAACCGGAGTTAACCCACCAGTCCCCGGACCCCCGCTACCCGTCCCCGGGACCCCGCTGCCCTTCCCCGGACCCGCTGCCAGGACCTCACACTAGCGCCCCCCCCCCCGCTCCAGCGCCCGGTGCACGTGACCCCCCCAGCCCCCCCCCTAGTTACAGCCCTGCTGGGGGACGGAATGCCAGTGATCGGCCAAATCGGTTTCCCAGTGGAGGAAATTTAAACAGGGATCCAGTAAAAATTCTTAGCTCCTCCCTGTTTCCACAAACCCACCCACAGCCTAACCCTCCCTGTTAGTGCCTAACCCTATCCTTCTTACCCTCCCCACCCCACAGCTTAACGCTAACCCCCCTAAATTCCTAACCCTCCCCACCCCGCAGCTTAACGCTATCCCCCCTAAATTCCTAACCCTAACTACCTGCAGCCTAATCCTACCTTCCCTCCTCCACAGCCTACCTCTCATCCACTCTCTAGTGCCTAAATCTAACCCCCCACCCAAAATACAGAGTTAAAAACATTTATTTAATTAGTGGAAATGGAAATATATTAACATATATTTTGTTACAGATTTAAAATATGCCTCTGGAATGAAGTAACTCTCTCTGCACAAGTTACATCTGCCCCACCTGCAGTTCAGCATGGTTTTGTCCATGAGAGGAAGAATTTGTTTTTGCGAGTGAACCAGAATCAGGCCCTTAGTTCACTGTGATTTTTGCCTACATCTGAGGTATTTCATATATATGTAGTACTGGATAGGAAGTTTAACTCCACCATTGGATTATACATTTCTTCTGCCTATTCGTAAGTTGATTGTATTCAACATTAGTCTATTCACAAACTGAATTTGACCCAAGTTGACACAAATTGACCTTACCTATTGATTTACCCCTAAAGAAGTCCGTAACAAAACAAGTAGAGTTAAAAGTACATTGTGCACACATTCAGCTGGAAACCTGATTATAAACTGTGCTTGTCTTCAAGGAGAGCCAAATGCTCAGTAATTAACCTTCCACTTATGTGGATGTATAATGAATTGCTATTTTAACAATTGCTGCACTTGACATCTTGTTCTTATGTTAAAATAAATCTTAAATATTGTTTTTAATGGAACTTTTTATATGTATTTGGGTGACAACAAACTGAAGGGCACTAGGTTGCTGATTCAGACACGTTCCTTTGGGTCGCATTTGGGGCCTTATTCTAATTCACTCTTTCTGACAAAATCCTTCTTAGATGGACAAAACCATGTGCACTGCAGGTGGGGCAGATTTTACTTGTGTAGAGAGAATTAGATTTGGGTGGGGTTCTACTTCAAAGTGAGATCTATATTGCAGTGTAAAAATAAAGCAGTCAGTATTTACCCTGCACAGAAACAAAATAACCCACCAAAATCTAATTCTCTCTGCACATTTTCCATCTGCCCCCCCTGCAGTGCACATGGGCCCTTATTCTGATCGGTGCGGAAATTCCCGCATGCGGACGGACCGCCGATGTTGATCGTCTGCGCATGTGCAGAGGTCACTCTGCGCATGTGCAGGCGATTTCGCCGCACGGATTCTTTATACGCCGCACAGGGGGCGTAGAGGGGCGTGAGGGGCTACTTAGCCTCATTACCCTATGCATACGCCCCCCGTTTCATGGGCGTTCCCATGCAAACGCGGGGCGTATGCATGGTAATGAGGCCGTGACGCGTGGGTACGGGGCGGGCATCTGACATCGCCGGATGTCAGCTGCCCGCCCCTATACATGATTTCACACGGACAAGTGTCCGTGTGGTCTTGTGTTGCGGGACCTGGTGGAGCGTGCGGCCCTGCATTCGATGTTCGGCGACCATCGAATGCAGGGGCTGCTCCCACCATGGAGGAGGCGTATCCCCGTACAATTTCATGCGGATCGCCACATATCCGCATACGGACGGCAGGTGGCGATCCGTATGGAAGGCGGGGATTCGCCTGCACGGTTGCGGCCGCATATTCTGATCGGGCCGCACCGATCAGAATAAGGGCCATGGTTTTGTCCATCTAAAGGCCGCCATACACTATGCGATTTGGCCCCGATTTCACCCGATCCAGATGGATCGGGCAGTGAAATCAGACCAAATCGCAGGTTTTGCCACCCGGTCCGACCCGATGCGCGGTCCCGTGCACATCGGGTCAGAGTCGGGATGTCGGACCGGCTGCACATAAGATAAATCTTATGTGCAGCCGTGGAGTCTCTGAGGACGCTGGCGAGGGAGGGGGGCGGGAGACGCCGGCGAGGGAGGGGGGCGGCAGGGGGAGCCGGAGCAGGGAGCTGTCATGCTCCGTCCGGGTAGGGGGTGGGGGACATGCCGCTAGTAGTGCGGACGCTGCGGGGGACACAGGCGGCAGTGACATAGAGCCGGGCGGGGGGAGCCGGGAGCTGTCAGCACTGAAAAAAAAAAACATACAATGAATGGGCAGCCTGTGATTGGCTGAGCGCTCTCTCAGCCTGTCAGCAATTGGCTGAGAGAGCGCTCAGCCAATCACAGGCTGCCCATTCATTGTATGGGCTTTTTTTTTCAGTACTGACAGCTCCCGGCTCCCCCCGCCCGGCTCTATGTTACTGCCGCCTGTGTCCCCCGCAGCGTCCGCACTACTAGCAGTGTGCGTCCGTCCCCCCAGCCACCTTGCAGCATCCCCCGCCCGCCACCTCGATGTCCCCGCCCCCCCTGCTCGCTCCACATTGCAGCTCCCCGGGAGTTGCAAATGATACATCGCATGCAATGTATCATTTGCAAAACTTGGCACATCAAGTGCCTAATCGTGTGTCCCCCTCCCGGGGAGCTGCAGGGGGAAATCAGGTCCGACTTGTCCTTAGGACAAGTCGGACTAATGTATGGGGGCCTTAAGAAGGATTTTGTCAGAAAGAATGAATTAGAATAAGGCCCCAAGGTTCTTGTTCCCATTGTTCAGGGTTTGCTCCTGAGTGGTTATGCAGAGTTGTTCACTCCAGGAAGGGAGGGCGGGGGCAGTGGTGTAGCTATTTTCCATGGTGCCCGGAGAAAGGGTCAGTTTGGCCCCCCACTAAATTGTAGTAGGCGGGGCTCTTGTGCGGCGACACAACACACCGTAATGCCCATTGCACATTTTTAGCAAACTTTGTAATACCCATTACACATAAAGCCACATGCCGTAATGCCAATTACACATAAGGCCAAGGAGAACAGGAAAGAAAAAGATTTGTCGTGGTGTGGTGCACCAACAAGAAATTTTAATCATAAAACATAACTTTTATTCATTTATATTTAAAGCAAGCGAAATATTAAAAGAAACACAAATAAACAGACAGGTGACGGGTAGTGTGTGTTAAAACTTAACACGTGCGGACGTGTCGTGTGTGCTCCACTTTTTTACTTTCAATAGTTTTGAGTCAGACAAGCTCAGTCCAGCTCATTACTTAACCTAGGAATTTATATAATTCCTTTGAACAGACACTAGACACCTTTATTATTATTTCATGTATTTGTTGCTATACAAGCAGATTCCACAACATTGTATCCTGAGGTTCAAAATGAATTGGTAACAATTGTGTACAGAAATATATTAGGTGTATCTTTCACCCAGGATTATTTAAACTGGCATAAAGCACATAGCGGCACAGAGCCCTGAAAAGGGCTGGAGCCGGGATAGCTGTCGCCGTCTATCAGATAATTAGTAGGAGCACGGAGCACACACGGAAAGCTGCGTCCCCATCGCTGAGATGCCGAGCGTGCGCTTTCGCTTAACCGCTTCTTCAAGGCAAAAACTTTGCTGGGCACAGCCGGGAGTGGGTGAGCTGGGAGAGCAGGGAATCGGGGCCAGCAGGGCGGGCGAGCTTGAGGTGCTCCGGTGCCCTGTGATATTTCGGAGCTTGTGCTCCGCTAGCTCCGCCCTCACTACGCCCCCGGCTGGGGGGTGGGGCGGGAGCTGGGGCACACCTAGCATTTTATGGGCATCCCCATAAAAATGCTGGGTTTTCCGTTACGAACGCAGACCTGGTGATATCTGGTGACGCCTGCTCACCCCAAATAGAGAACACATCATCTCACATGTTAGGGGGGGGGGGGGGGGGGGTGGGGGGGATTTCCTGTTTGGAAAGCTGCGGACATACGCAGCCTATCGAACAGGGTCTGAATCAGGCCCCAAGACACAATTAATGTGTATTAAAAACTTAAAAGTTTAGTGGTGGCAAAGCGGCATTATCCTGTGAAAGCAAGATTTACAAGGTTATGCCAATGTGAGTTTCCATAGGGTATCATTTGTACTATTACCGGTACTTTTTTTCCCATGAAATCCATCACAAAGTGGCTTCCCTTCCCCGTACGCATGACTCAAAATAGCATGGAGCGCAAGCTACACGCCCATGACACACCCACACCCATAAGACACTCCCACAACACACAGCAGCTGCACCACGTGATCGCATGAGTTAAAAAAGATGACACTTTACTAGAGAGGACATTTTTCCAAATCTGTTTCCCTCTGCACTTTCTAACAACAGCTATCAGCACAAATCTGCTCTTTCTGAATTTCAAAAACAAGCAAAAACAAATATTCCATCTGCACCTACGTGAATTAATAAAAGGTCAAACACAGTCTAATTTCTGATAAAAATGGAAAGAAACCACAAACACAGTCAGTGATGTCGTAGAAAATGTTTCCAAAGTGATTTATCTGCCGAAAGTAGTTTTCAGGGGGCAGTCCTGGTTTTTGATAAGATTTGCTGAAGCCGCTGCTCTGATGTCATTGGTTTCAGGGATGGATTAAGGGGTCAGTACCCCTGGGCCCCTGTATCTAGGGGCCCCTGTGGTTGGCATGTATTTTTTTTCCTCAGCTAAAGGTTTTGGGCATGGCAGTGGGGTAGTTCTGCAGCTTCACCTATCTGCCAATGTGACAATGTTGAATGGTGCTGAGCACTCGGGATCCAAGGCACACTGACTGCACAAGTGTGCAGTGCATTACTGGGAGTTGACTAAGTTCCATGAGATTTTGCACAAGAGGTCAGAGGTGAGTGGCTTATGCTGAGCTCTGCTTGGTGGAGCTCATCATATGCTTCTCAGGCCCATGGAGGACAGCAGCCTCGTCATGGGAGGGTTTTTAATCAGCGCTGAGCCTGTCAGGGCTCCTATAGCGTAAGATACGGAGGGACAAACACAGGCTTTTCATGTGGTATTTTTATAATATATATATATTTATATTAATCCCGCCCCCTGCAGTTACCCATTGACCAAGTTTATACTGCCTTTACTCTGTGTTTTGACAGTGTAACTATGGTCGCTGTTTTCATGGAACACCTGGGTCCAAAATATATTTAAAAAAAATGTATATTATTCAATGAAGTCAATTGTGCTTAGCTGTCATCCTTATACCGGTTTTCCACCAAAATCCTGGGTGTTTGACCAAGTGCAGTGCACTGGCAGGGAGGGGGGGGCAGCGACTAGTGGGTACACACTGGTGGGAGGGGGAGGGCTGGTCAACAAAGAGCGGCCGGGCACCGGCGGTGGGGTGGGCTGTCAGGTAAGAGTAATTTCCATGACTTGTTACCTGGGTTTAACCCGCTAAAATCCCTGCTTGGTTTCTCGCTAGACCCGGGATTTTACCTGGTCGCCATTTCCACTGACAAAAATCCCGAGTCGGTGCATGTCACATGCAAAAAACAAGTATTTTTAAGTCGGTGGAAAAGGGGTATTAGATCTGGTAAGTGATGTTAGATAAGATTGTGCTTCTGTCCACTTGTTGTATTATTGTCAGCCGCCATTCAGGTGTGGTTGGAGGTGCTATCACTTCCCTGAAAGCAGAAGCGACAGCACTGTATGGTAATGCAGCAGGAGGCGTCCATTACAGATGCCCCCCGCTGCAGTAGTGATCCAACCTGCATCCTAGGACGCAATAAATGATCACTCACGCACCATCGGGCTTGTTGCGACGCCCATAGGGACACGTAAGCCACCCATCACTGAGTGCCCTGTTGCTATGGGCAACATCACCTATTTTCAATTTTAGAAGCTTTAGTAAGTTCACCCCTTTGTATCTGGTGACGACATCTTATGGATGTTATTCACATTATAAAACGCATCAAAAATGTATTGAATTTGACTAACCACATTCTTTTTATTGTGTATAAATTAGAGGTGTGCAGGTTCTGATTTACTCTGATTTACTCTGATTTCAAAGCAGGATCTTATTGGCTGTCCCAAATCACATGACAGTTGTTGACAGTTGATAGCCAATAAGATCCTGCTTTGAAATCAGAGTTATAGGGCCTACACACATCCCGATTTTGGCCAGAGATATAGCATGCCAGATTTAGCATAGCAGATTTCCTTTGAGCACAAAATCATCTATATTGCTTAGAACGTGCAAAATGTGTCAACGATATGCCTCAGCGATTCTGCTTAGCGATTTAAGCATGCCAGATTCTTCTCAAGCATGGGAAAAAGAAAAAAAAACTCATTTAAATAAAAATGGGCAGTTCAAAGGGCTGGGGGAGTTCTTGGGGAGTTTTAAGGGGAGAGAAGTCAGGAGAAGTGTTGCAAAGAGTACCTGTACATAATAGCACCTTACCAGAGTGTTTGCAGTACTTTCTCTTCACTCCTCACCCCTTGAAAAAGATTATTTTTCAAGGGGAGAGAAGTCAGGAGAAGTGTTGCAAACAGGAACCATACCTGTACATAATTGAACTTAAAATTAACAATAAATAACATTTTGAAATGAAATGACACCATACCGTGTTTTTTATAATTTTTTATAAATACTATAAAAGTATAAAATTGAACACCACTGGGTTCATCAACAATATCAGGCCGAGAAATGCCTCTGGCCCAAAGACTTTTCAAACAAACAAAGGGATCAGGCCAACAAACTCACAACAGTATACTAGAGCCAACAGAAGTGATGACTCACAAAATGTGCAAAGAAGAGATAGCAAAGGTAAGGACAGTCTTCAGTGAAGGACACACAACAGTGACTGATAACGCATCATTCTGGAGTCAGGGCCAAATGACGTATACAAGCAGACATTATAGTCTACACGGAATCGAAAACGCATGGAAGAGCAATTTTTTCAACTTTTAAAATTTGGAATGTTTTTGGTTTTGAAAATTATAATGGATAATAAACAGCATCGTCCTGTCCTTGTGTACTCGAGAACGCTGAGTACATTCCACTGGACAGACTGCTGGTGGTGGCTGATGTGGGCGGGTTGGGTGAAGGGGCTCCCGTCGTGGTAGCTGGGGCAAGCTGCGGAGGATTTGCCGCCGGATTAATATAGGGTTGGTGGTAGGGATACTGTGGTGTGGGTCCGCCAGATGCGTAATGCATCGGGTTGCGCATTAATTTGAGGTCATCAGGAATGTTTTTATCCTGTGCCCGAATTATTGCGTCGTACACGATGCATTTGAATTTCCGACGGGTGTCGTCATCCATAGAACGCATCTCCGAGTCTACCGTGTTTGAAAATTGCCGAATTGAATCAATAGGCTTATTAAGCCTTGCCTCCGCGAATTGAAAAAATTGCTCTGAGCTGCCGGCTACAGATCTTTTGGCTGCCTTCTTCCTCTGCCTGGGTGGTGGCGTTGGCGTTGGCAGGGGGGTAGAGGTCGAGGGTTCCACTTCCTCGCACTCTAGATCTGTAGCCGCTGTAGTCTCGGACGTCTCCGCAAACAGCTCCGGAGTAGCATCCTGTAAAATAAAATACTTTAGGACCATGAATAATGATGACATGTAGCATATCTATATGTGTTCACACTTACCAGATCCTGGCTCTCCTCCTCTTGCCTAATTGGAGGCACAGGATCCATGCTATTCTGTCCATGCGTCTTCGATTCTTTCTCCAGCAGGAAGTGCATCTGGTCGTAGTACCATAACGTTGGCTTGTATACGTCATCGGCACCGGCTCCAGAACTCTGCGACTCAGTCACTTTTGCGTGCTCCTTCACAAAGACGGTCCTCAAATTCGCTATCTTCTTCTTCACACATTCCATGGTGGCATCACTTCTGTTGGCTTTAGCATAGGCCAGCAAAGCATTGTAGGCCTGATCCCTTTTCTGTTTGTTTGAAAAGTCTTTGCTTGTAATTTGCCACAGGCATTCATGGGCCCGATATATGTCGATGAACCCAGTGGTGAATTTCTTGGAACTATTCTGTTTTGCCATTTCTGTGTGAATAATATGGTATAAAATGTAAATACATAATTAACAAATATGCATCCACCATTATGTACATAAACAGTCCAAACTAGGTCAGCTTACAATCTATTGTCCCTACCACATGTACATGCGCACACATTCACTGTTTTTGTAGGGGGTCTGGTAAGACAATTTACCCCATCATAGACATGCAAGTAAACAACACATGACTAGCTTTTGCAATGTGCCATCCCCCCAGAGCATACAAGCAAACACCACATGACTAGCTTTTACAATGTGCCAACACCCCAGAGCATGCAAGCAAACACCACATGGCTAGCTTTTACAATGTGCCATCCCCCCAGAGCATACAAGCAAACACCACATGACTAGCTTTTACAATGTGCCAACACCCCAGAGCATGCAAGCAAACACCACATGGCTAGCTTTTACAATGTGCCAACACCCCAGAGCATGCAAGCAAACACCACATGGCTAGCTTTTACAATGTGCCAACACCCCAGAGCATGCAAGCAAACACCACATGGCTAGCTTAGCAATGTGCCATCACCCCTCTCCAAACTTGCGCTGGGGGCAGCGGGCTTCACATGACACCCTCACCCTCACCCATGCTTTATTTTATAACATTGGTGGCACAGTGGGCGCCTCACATCCCCCCAAACATCATTGTGCCCATATTCTTGCGCTGGGGGGGCAGCGCGCGGCGGGTGCAGCGCGCATCACGTGACACCCTCACCCATGCTTTAATTTATAACATTGGTGGCACAGTGGGCGCCTCTCATCCCCCCAAACATCATTGTGCCCATATTCTTGCGCTGGGGGGGCAGCGCGCAGCGGGTGCAGTGCGCATCACGTGACACCCTCACCCATGAAGTTTACATTGGTGGCACAGTGGACCCCTCTCATTACCAACCCACCCCACCTGTGATCAGTGCGTTTGTGGTGCATAGTGGAGAGCAAAGTACTTACCAGCTCCAGAGGGTTCACAGCGCGTGGTGTCTGACAGCAGCATGTGCAGAATGGAGAGGAGGGCTTCAGGGAGTGTCCAGATGAGCAAAATCGGTGGTCAGTTGAGCACAAAAAAAAGACACCACACAGAAGGCGCCCGATATGCAGGGTCTTGCTAAACGATTTTGCTAGATTGATGGGACATGCTCATTCTTCATCTTAATGCGATTTAGACGCGCGGGGCCGCGCATCTATATCGGTTTAGCCCCCACACACACACCGATGTATGCTTAGTTTCTAAGCGACCTTGCTAAATCGCTTAGAAAATGGCACAAAATCGGCATGTGTGTAGGCCCCATAAATGAGAGCCTGCACATCTCTAGTATAAATGTGTGCTAAACATTATACAATTAGTGCATTACGCAGGAGGGTAAAGGTCACCTTGTATGTGTTGTTCTGCAAGCTGCCAAACACAGAGTAACACTGGCAGAGGAAAACATGGCTAGTTTGGAAAATGTGCAGGGCACTGCAGCTGCTATGGGGCCCAGAGCTGAGAGGGGCCACCTTCCTTGTCACAGTTATATGTGTTATATACAGGGTGTAGCTACCATAGATGCAGGGAGTGTAGCTGTTATGGGGCCCAGAGCGGAGAGGGGCCACCTTCCCTGTCACAGTTACATGTGTTATATTATATACAGGGGTGTAGCTACCATAGGTGAAGGGGGTGCACCTGCTACGGGGCCCAGAGCAGAGAGGGGCCACCTTCCTTGTCACAGTTATATGTGTTATATTATATACAGGGGTGTAGCTACCATGGGTGCAAGGGGTGCAGCTGCTATGGGGCCCAGAGCTGAGAGGGGCCACCTTCCCTGTCACAGTTACATGTGTTATATACAGGGGTGTAGCTACCATAGGTGCAGGGAGTACAGCTGCTATGGTGCCCAGAGCTGAGAGGGACCACCTTCCCTGTCACAGTTACATGTGTTATATACAGGGTGTAACTACCATAGGTGCAGGGAGTGCAGCTGCTATAGGGCCAGAGCTGAGAGGGACCACCTTCCCTGTCACAGTTACATGTGTTATATACAGGGTGTAGCTACCATAGGTGCAGGGAGTGCAGCTGCTATGGGGCCCAGAGCTGAGAGGGGCCACCTTCCCTGTCATAGTTACATGTGTTATATACAGGGGTGTAACTACCATAGGTGCAGGGAGTGCAGATGCTATGGGGCCAGAGCTGAGAGGGACCATCTTCCCTGTCACAGTTACATGTGTTATATACAGGGGTGTGGCTACCATAGGTGCAGGGAGTGCAGCTGCTATGGGGCCCAGAGCTGAGAGGGGCCACCTTCCCTGTCACAGTTACATGTGTTATATACAGGGCAGTATCTACCATAGGTGCAGGGAGTGCAGCTGCTATGGGGCCCAAAGCTGAGAGGGGCCACCTTCCCTGTCACAGTTACATGTGTTATATACAGGGGTGTAGCTACCATAGGTGCAGGGAGTGCAGCTGCTATGGGGCCAGAGCTGAGAGGGGCCACCTTCCCTGTCACAGTTACATGTGTTATATACAGGGCAGTATCTAACATAGGTGCAGGGAGTGCAGCTGCTATGGGGCCCAGAGCTGAGAGGGGCCACCTTCCCAGTTACATGTGTTATATACAGGGGTGTAGCTATCATAGGTACAGTGAGTGCAGCTGCTATGGGGCCCAGAGCTGAGAGGGGCCACTTTCCCTGTCACAGTTACATGTGTTATATACAGGGTGTAGCTATCATAGGTACAGGGAGTGCAGCTGCTATGGGGCCCAGAGCTGAGAGGGGCCACCTTCCCTGTCACAGTTACATGTGTTATATACAGGGGTGTAGCTACCATAGGTGCAGGGGGTGCAGCTGCTATTCTTTCAAATTGCTGCTATTGCTTTCAAATTCATTCTTTCCTCCTTCAGCTCTGCCCTTGCTCTGGCCAAGGAATCCTACTAAGTCCCTCATCCTTTCCCAATCATCCAATCCCCGCAGGCTCTTTGCCACCTTCAACTCCTTGCTCTCCCCCCCTCCTCCAGCTCTTCTGTTCTCCATCGTAGCCCCTGATTTTGCTACCTACTTTTCAACCAAAATCTCCTCTCTCAGGACTGCCATCACTGCTGCCATGACCTCACCCTCTCCCTCCTCCCCTCCTACATCTCCACTCCCCTCCTTCCAACCCCTGTCCTCATTTTACCCCACCACTGCTGCTGAAGTCCACTCTATCCTTCAATTCGCTTCTCCCTCCACCTGCCCGCTCGATCCTATCCCCTCCAATATTATCCATCGTCTCAGTCCGTCAGTCTGCTCTCACCTGGCTCACCTCTTTAATCTTTCCCCATCCTCTGGGAGCTTCCCTTCCTCCTTCAAACACGCTCCTGTCTCCCCAATTCTCAAAAAAAAACAAATCTGGACCCCAACTCTCCATCCAACTACAGGCCCATCTCCCTTCTCCCTTTTGCCTCCAAGCTCCTAGAACGTCTGACCTATAATCGTCTCCTAAGCCACCTTACTGCTAACTCCATTCTAGATCCCCTCCAATCCGGGTTCCGCCCTTTACATTCCACTGAAACTGCCCTGACCAAAGTCACTAACGATCTACTATCGGCTAAATCCAAAGGCCTCTTCTCTATCCTCATCCAGCTTGTCGGCTGCCTTTGACACTGTTTACCACCCTCTCCTGCTCAACACCCTCCGCTCTTTTGGCATCACTGGCACGGTCTTCTCCTGGTTCACCTCATACCTCTCCGATCGCTCCTTCTCCGTCTCCACTCAGAGCTCCTCCTCTCCTACTACCCCGCAGCCAGTCGGTGTACCCCAAGGGTCAGTCCTTGGCCCTCTCCTCTTCTCCCACTACACCACCTCATTGGGCACCCTCATCAGCTCCTATGGTTTTCATTACCACCTTTATGCTGATGATAACCTAATCTATCTCTCCTCCCCCGACTTATCCCCATCACTCCTGTCCAAGGTCTCCGAATGCCTCACGGCCATCTCAGCCTGGATGACCCAACGCTTCCTGAAACTAAACATGGCTAAAACTGAATTTCTAATCTTCCATCCCCCGAACATCCCCTCTTCTCCCAGGGGCAAACGCAGGATTTTCAGAAGGGGGTTTCCAGAGGGGCGGAGCAAAGCACGGAGATGGACACTTAGGTGACCCAGTATATGCCGGGTCAGTTAAAGTATTATAGATAGACCAAATGTATATAAATAATAATAATATATATATACATATATATATATATATATATATATATATATATATATATATATATATACATACAGGGGCATCAACAGCAGTGTAGACCCCAGGGCATAGCAATGTATTGGGGCCCCTACTGATCCTCCAGCGGTAAGGGTGGGGGAAGCTTTGATGTCCCGCGGGTGGTAGGGGGTATTATATCAACCGCTCAGCATGTAGGGCCTGGATCAGTAATTTAATGCACAGATGGTGGGAGATGGGGTGGGAGAAGGGGGCATTGGGCTGAATGAAGGGGTCCTGATACATAACTTCCAGGGTGGTAGAGGATGTTTAATATGCAGAGGAGGGGTGTATAGTGGAGTGGGCTTATTATTCATAATTTTCTGGCGGGAGGACAGCTTGCTTGACTGCAGATATCTCCAGTTCCCGGAAATAGATTTCTTAGATTTTAATGGAATTAAAAATCCCACCTACCAAATGGTATTGGGGACTAGGGGATCAGAGTTTCATTGGCAGACCAGCTGTGTGGAGCTGGAGCAGTAACCAGCTGCTGGAAGGCTGATATCTCTGGTTCCGGAAACAGTAGAGACAAGCTACTAGTGTTCATCAGAGGGGGAGAGTCCCAGCCTTTGGAATATGCCCTCAGAAAAACTCTAAGTCAGACAGAACCTGAAATATCTGACTGGGAAGAGCAATTAACAGGCTTGGATGGGGACCACTGCTTTGAAGTCAGATATCTCCGGTTCCCAAGGGCCGATTTTTTAAATTCTTGTACCTATGGAAAGAGGGGACCCTCAGCTTTCAGCCTATGTCCCTTAGACTCCTAAGGGGGTTTCTGGGTACCCAGAAACCCCCCCTGCGTGCGCTACTGTCTCCCACTATCTCCATCAGCATTGGTGAAACCGAGATCACATCCACCGACCAAACGCGCTGCCTCGGTGTCATCATTGACTCCTCCCTCTCTTTCACCCCCCACATTCGTGCTCTCTCACAGTCTTGCCGCTTTCACCTACGCAACATCTCAGGCATCAGACCATTCCTCTCCTCTGAAGCGACCAAAATTCTCATTCACTCTCTTGTCATCTCCCGCCTTGACTACTGCAACATACTTCTCTCTGGGCTACCTCTCACCCGCCTCGCACCTCTTCAATCCATTCTTAATGCTGCTGCTAGGCTCATCTTCCTCTCCCGCCGCTCTACCTCCGCCTCCCCCCTCTGTCTATCTCTTCACTGGCTCCCCATTCCTTTCCGAGTTCTCTTTAAACTCCTCACCACCACCTACAAGGCTCTCTCCTCCTCCACAGCTCCTTACCTCTCTTCACTGATCTCTATCCACACTCCCTCCCATCCTCTTCGCTCCATCGCTGACCGCCGACTGACCTCTCACCTAATCACCTCCTCCCACTCCCGTGTCCAAGATTTCTCTCGCGCTGCCCCCCTGCACTGGAACAACCTCCCACCACCCATCAGGCTATCTGATTCCCTTACCTCCTTCAAGCGCTCCCTCAAAACCCACTTTTTTCGACTAGCCTATCCCTCCTCCTAACCTCTTTTGATCCTCCTATCTTGCCTCCGTTCCTACTTATCCTATTGTATTTCGTTCGTCCACCCACCTATTTTTAGTATGTTAACTCTTATGAGTAGGGTCCTCCTTCCTCACGTACTCACCCTACCTCATTACCTCACCTGTGCTCCTGTCCTGTTCTTCCCTTCCTCTACTTCATCTTCAGTCTCCTTGACAATTTTGGCACCTACTTCTGATCTGATGCTGATTTTAGTTCTACCAGCTATACCCCTATTTATCCCCTTCCTGACAGAGCCAGTTTTTGCGTTCCTGACAGAGCCCTTTTTTTCAAATCTGACAGGTATCACTTAAGTGGGGATAACTTTTTTTTGCTTTTACTTATCCCAGTGATTTTGAGATTGTTTTTTCGTGACACATTGTACTTCAAGTTAGTGGTAAATTTTCGTCGATACAGTCTGTGTTTTTTTGTGAAAAATACCAAAATGTCGGAAAAAAATGGAAAATTTAGCAATTTGCAAAATGTTAAATTTTCTGCTTGTGAGACAAATAATCATACCACTCAAAATAGTTAATAACTAACATAGACCATATGTCTACTTTATGTTTCCATCATTATTTCAACTTCCTTTTAATTTTTTTGGACACTAGGAGGCTTACAATATGAATAGCAAATTTTCAAATTTTCAAGAAAATTTCAAACACTGATTTTTTTAGGGACCAGTTCAGTTCTGATGTGACTTTGAGGGACTTGTATGTGAGACACCCCCATAAATGATGCCATTTCAAAAACTGCACCCCTCACAGTATTCAAAACAGCATTTTGGAAGTTTGTTAACCCTTTAAGTGTTTCACAGGAATTAAAACAAAGTGTAGGTGAAATTTCAAAATTTCATTTTTTTTGCAGATTTGCAATTTTAATACATTTTTCTAAGGAACACAGTACATTTTACTAGAGAAATGTGACTAAAAATTGATTCCCCCAATTCTTTTGTTTTCATAAATATCCTATATGTGGCCCTAGTGTGCACGTTGACCAAACCACAGGCTTCATAATAGAAGGAGCACCTACTTGATTTTGGAGCCTCCTTTTTATGAGATTATTTTTTAGGCACCATGTAGGTTTCTAGGCACCATAAGATGCTAAAAGTTAGGAACCTCCCCCACAAGTGACCCCATTTTGCAAACTACACCCTTCAGGGAATTCATCTAGGGGTATAGTGTACATTTCAAACCCCCAGGGGTTTCACCAATTTTGATACAACTGGGCTGTGAAAATGAAAAAATTTAATTTTTCATTTTCACAGCTCAGTTGTATCAAAATTGGTGAAACCCCTGGGGGTTTGAAATGTACACTATACCCCTAGATGAATTCCCTAAAGGGTGTAGTTTGCAAAATGGGGTCACTTGTGGGGGGGTTCCACTGTATGGGTGCTTCAGGGGTCATTCAACCAGAATCTGTGCTGCAAAATCCAAAAATCACTCCTTCCCTTCTGAGTCCTGCCATGCACCCGAATGGTATTTTTTGGTCACATGTGAGGCATTGCCGTACTCGGGAGAAATTGGGGCACAGATTTTGGGGTGCTTTGTCTCCTTCATTCCTTGTGAAAATGAAAAATTTGGAGCCAGAACTGCATTTTTGTGTAAAAAATTTAATTTTTCATTTTCACAGCTCAGTTGTATCAAAATTGGTGAAACCCCTGGGGGTTTGAAATGTACACTATACCCCTAGATGAATTCCCTGAGGGGTGTAGTTTGCAAAATGGGGTCACTTGTGGGGGGCTTCCACTGTATTGGTGCTTTGGGGGTCTTGCTAATGCGACATAGCACCCACCAAAATTCCACCAGAATCTGAGCTGCAAAATACAAAAATCACTCCTTCCCTTCTGAGTCCTGCCATGCACCCAAATGGTATTTTTTGGTCACATGTGAGGCATTGCCGTACTCGGGAGAAATTGGGGCACAGATTTTGGGGTGCTTTGTCTCCTTCATTCCTTGTGAAAATGAAAAATTTGGAGCCAGAACTGCATTTTTGTGTAATATCTTTCTATCTATCTGTCTCTATATATATATATATATATATATATATATATATATATATATATATATATAGATAGATAGATAGATAGATAGATATATATATATGTGTGTATATATATATATATATATCTTTTCTAAAAGAGAAGAGAGGAGCGCTCCCATAGTGCTTATAAAGTTTTATTTTTCAGACAAAATGGTAAAAGTATAAGTAAAAGTACAGAGTCCAGCAGCAAGTTGAGGACTGGGTCACGTACCAAAGGTGACGGTTAGGCACAACCGCGGGTGAAAACAGCATAAATTGACGCTGCTCCAAGCAGCATAAAACGATCCAAAGTGCTCTCACCACTTGTCTCGTCTCCACAGGTATGACCGACGCCAGGCCACGCCTCTACGCGTTTCGTCACTAGGACTTCGTCAGAGGGCTGGTCCTGGCGTCGGTCAGCTCCCTCTTTGTAGCCTGGCTTCAAATCTACGTCACACATGACGGTCTCTTGATTGCCCTGGCTCGGCGCAATCAAAGACAGCTGCGCTGTTTTTAAACAGCGTGCGTTTTTTTGCTGCTTTGAAGTCTATACAATTTCATATAAAAACAATCACAGACAATTGAACATACAAAACAATTCCATATACAAAACAATTTCTTTTAAGAAATCCATTAAAAATAATTAATTCATAAAAAATCATTAAAAAACACATATACAAATTTTACACTATAGACATATTACAAAAAATAAAACTATTGCTTTTGAAACCGTCTTTTCTTTTATAGAAAAGGGGGAAGTACTCTCCCTAGCCAAATAGGTTTAAAGTGATAGTGGTCATTCAGAAAAAACCTCCATAAAAACCAGATTGAACCAATTTTCAGGCCCATACACATGATGAGATATTGGAATAGAATATTCGAAAAAGACGGAATAAACGAGTACAAAGCTATTAGATACTAGTCAGAAGAATAACAGAAGAATAACAATAAGAGTTTGTCTTTATATATCCACCATAGTTGTTACTATCAATCGGGGAACGTTTAATTTATTTTTCGGAGAAAAATCTCTCTTTATTGGGCCACTTTAAATCACTTGCATCGATGTTAATATCATACTCGATTGATGTTAGTATTTTTACTGAATGCATACTCAATGTATCATTACAGACTGCATGAACCACATACATAGATCCACAGGCTATGTGCCCAATACACATAAACGGAAAAAGAGAGAATTTTACAGCAAAAAAGGGGATATTATGATATTCTTTGAGGAATATGAACATAACTAAAAAATCATTCTTTGTATTTTTTTATATATACGATGTCATACTAGGATGAAAGAGATGAGAAAAATGAATGAAAAAAAATATATATAATAATAAATGAGCGCAGATACAAAAACCATTCACAATGACGTTTATCCTTTGAGAAATGGTGTTATTTCTATACCCTCATTAAGTCCTAAAGGGTATAGTGTGTTTAAAGTCATAATCCAAAAGGATTCCCGTTTGGCCAATAAATTGTCTCTATTGCCCCGTCTAATGTCTAGTGTCACGTGTTCCAATCCAAAGAAGGTCATTCCAGCCGGATTGCTATCTTGGCAGATTCTGAAATGTCTAGGAACACTGTGGTTTTCTATTTTATTTTTTATATTTCTATAGTGTTCTAGAATTCTCACTTTTAGACACCTCTTCGTCTTGCCGACATAGGTTTTACCACATTTACATTTCAAGACATACACCACATACGTTGTGTTACAATTTATAAAACCTTTTATCTCAATTTTCTTGCCCTTACTGTCCAAGAAATGTTTAAGACCGGATTGTGCATGTGTGCACATCTTGCACTTACTGCAGCTAAAAAAACCTTGCGGTCTAGGGCAGTTAAAAAGACCTGCAGCATTATTAGCTGCCACTGGCAGCAGACTAGGAGACAATTTGTTTTTCAGCGTATTGGAGCGTCTGAATACCAATTCTGGTTGTGATGTTACTTTTTCTTTGAGAATTGGGTCCATACGTATTATATGCCAGTATTTGTTTAAAATGTGGCGGATGTTCTTATTTTCAACATTATATTGTGTTATAAACGGGCAGAATAAGGGGTTCTTATCAATAGTACCCGGAGGTTTGTATTCTATAAGTTTTTCTCTATCCAGCGCTATCGCCCTCTCCATTGCATTATCTATAATTTGTTTGGGGTACCCTTTTTCTATAAAGCGTTGTACATAAATTTTCGATAGTTCTAGGAATTTGGACATATTGCTACAGTTCCTACGAAGCCTGTACAATTGTGCATACGGTAAATTAATTTTCCATTTATTGTGATGACAGCTGGAAAATTCTAAATAATTATTGCTGTCTACTGGCTTGAAATAGGTGCTGGTTTCTATATTCAAAGCCAGGGTGCTGGTCAGTGTCAGGTCTAAGAACTCTATTTCCTTAACCTCGAATTTCGAGGTGAAACTCAAGTTAAAATCAGCATTATGAATAGATGCAACAAATTCTTTAAACAGATCTTCTGTACCACTCCAAATAACAATAATATCGTCTATGTAGCGCTTATATAGCGCTACATAGTCAGAGAACGGGTTATTATTGTATATGTGAGACATCGGGGTCTGGTTAATTAACGACGCATCAATCACTGTATGTGTTACCTGAGTCGACATGATATATGTCGACACATGCAAAGAAATACATTACATTTGTAAATATATATAGCATTAAAGCATATCAATGTGTATTAACGGAACATTGTATTCACTGATGGTGAAGATCACCTATAGATGAAAATAAAGCTAGTTTTGCCCGTGAGCTTGTTGAACTATCCTGGCTGTTTATTTGATAATGTTATCTGTATTTTATACTTGCTTTATTGAAAAATAAAGCTTTAAGAGATATGTAACCCTGGCTACAATATGATCTCTGTTTATGACAAAAGAAAAGGAAACCAATTTTTCTCTACTGGATAGGTGTGTTTCTTATGACAAAAGGTATTTTAGAATAGGTTGGATTTTTCAGAAAAAGATGTTAAGGGAAGTTTTTTCATTAAGGCCGTGTGGTGCTGCGGTGTCAAGGACATGGATCCAATATGTTTCGCGTTGCAACAGATGTTTGTGGCGGTCTCCTCCGCGTGCTGGCATTGGGACATGTTCAATGATTTGATAGCGTAAGCTCGCTAACGTATGTTGGTAGGCCTTAAAATGGCGGGCGACCGGTTGGTCGATGTCTTTACCTGCTAGGCAGTTTCTTATGGCAGATCGATGATATATATCACAAATGGAGTACTACATGTGACTACTAGTCACATGTAGTACTCCATTTGTGATATATATCATTAAATGTATGTGTGGCCTCTACTATGTTGGTCAGACCAGTCGCCCCTTCAAAGAAAGGGCAGCGGCACATCGATCTGCCATAAGAAACTGCCTAGCAGGTAAAGACATCGACCAACCGGTCGCCCGCCATTTTAAGGCCTACCAACATACGTTAGCGAGCTTACGCTATCAAATCATTGAACATGTCCCAATGCCAGCACGCGGAGGAGACCGCCACAAACGTCTGTTGCAACGCGAAACATATTGGATCCATGTCCTTGACACCGCAGCACCACACGGCCTTAATGAAAAAACTTCCCTTAACATCTTTTTCTGAAAAATCCAACCTATTCTAAAATACCTTCTGTCATAAGAAACACACCTATCCAGTAGAGAAAAATTGGTTTCCTTTTCTTTTGTCATAAACAGAGATCATATTGTAGCCAGGGTTACATATCTCTTAAAGCTTTATTTTTCAATAAAGCAAGTATAAAATACAGATAACATTATCAAATAAACAGCCAGGATAGTTCAACAAGCTCACGGGCAAAACTAGCTTTATTTTCATCTATAGGTGATCTTCACCATCAGTGAATACAATGTTCCGTTAATACACATTGATATGCTTTAATGCTATATATATTTACAAATGTAATGTATTTCTTTGCATGTGTCGACATATATCATGTCGACTCAGGTAACACATACAGTGATTGATGCGTTGTTAATTAACGGTACTATTTGCCCACTATCAACCAGATGATATTAGCCAGCCCTTGTTTTTTAATAGTTTTTTAATAGATTTTCTCTAATTTTGTATTTTTCACTTTTATAGCCCTCACGTAAAGTACACCTGTAGAATGCACCCGTATGCTGTCCAGCAACGCGCATTCCCTATTGTCCTAACACAGCCGCCGTCTGATAGCCGGAGGAGACGCCAGCGGGTTACCTTGACTACCACGTCGACGCCGCAGGTCATGTGGTTCTCTCCCCCGCCGGATCCCGGCCTCCGGTCTCAGCGCGGCGCATCAATCACATAAGTGCACCTTTATGCTATTTATATCGTGTAATCCCTATCACAACTGTTCGTTTCTGCACCATGTTTGGTTTGATGCTATGCTGCACAATTCAGCTGTCCTGATGAAGGAGCGCCAGCTCCGAAACTGTTGACGCACATGCTGTTGTTTTTTATCACGATGTCTTTGATGTGAATATACCCTTTTTTACAAGTTGAGTGCCGCCTCCTATTTCTCCAGTTACCTGGATTAATTCGCCTATATATTATACCTTGTGGAAGGCACCTTCCTTATTGCTTCCTATCAGTCCAAGTGCCGGTCCCCATCGCTACATATATATATATATATATATATATATATGACAGCAGGTAGTGGACCAACGGCGCTGACAGGTGCAACTACTCCAGCCAATTTAGAAGAACTTGGTAATCAGGTTGATTTAGCAAGTCAGCACTAAATCCAATTTTTAGGACTGCAGCCTCCTCCAAACTCCCTGGACTCTGGGAGTAAGCAATGGATCTGTCAAAAAAGAGGACAGGAGGGGCGCTCCATAGTGCATAAATTACAGTTTTATTAAAATGATCATAAAACCACTTTAAAAAAAAGAGACAAACAATTGCTTAGTTAGGGTGAGGCCTGTGACGTCTGCTGTGTGTGTACCCGGCTCCCCTGCACGCCTCTGTTCCTACGGCTTCCAACGACACGCTGTTCTCACCATCGGTGTTCCCAGTGGGTGATCCTGGTTGGCGATAGTGCTCCGGACGGCTGGTAGGAGTTTGCCGGGTCGTGTTGTATATACAAAAGCCTTGTGGTACCCAGCCCACAGCGTTCTTTTTTATGGTACAAGCAATTGTTTGTCTCTTTTTTTGAAAGTGGTTTTATGATCATTTTAATAAAACTGTCATTTATGCACTATGGAGCGCCCCTCCTGTCCTCTTTTTTGACATATATATATATATATATATATATATATATATATATAATTCAGTGTGTCTTTTTTTTTTTTTTACTTTTACAGCAGCTCATGCTGCTGCTGCTGCTGCTGAGCCTGGCGGGGGGGGCGGGAGGGGGGAGCGCTGCGTGCGCTCAGCGCTTCCCCTAGTGAGGACCTGCCGGGCTGCCGGGCTGCCGGGTGAGTGGGTGGGGGGGCTCCTGCTCATCGGTGGTGATCGGTGCTGTATTTAACAGCACCGATCACCACCGTTCTCTGTGTTACCGAGCGGCTTAGCCGCCGGTAACACAGGAAACGCTGTGAATGGCTGTTCAGATTTGAACAGCCAATCACAGCGATCGCCGACCGGGGGGGGCATCCCTGCCCCCCCTGTCAGGGACAGCAGACATCTCCAAACTGTCACCGCGTCTATAGACGCGGTGACAGTTAGAACTCATGACGTACATTTACGCCATGTGTCGGGAAGTCCTTCCCGACCATGACGTAAATGTACGTCAAATGTCGGGAAGGGGTTAAACTGTATTTTTCAGCACACCCTGTACGTTACCTTGTAATTTGTTTTTTTGTTTGCTATGTACGGCGCTGCGGACACTTTGCGGCGCCTTATAAATAAACGTACTACTACTACTACTATGGGCCCAGAGCTGAGAGGGGCCACCTTCCCTGTCACAGTTACATGTGTTATATATAGGGTGTAACTACCATAGGTGCAGGGAGTGCAGCCGCTATGGGCCCAGAGCTGACAGGGGCCACCTTCCCTGTCAAAGTTACATGTGTTATATACAGGGTGTAGCTACCATAGGTGCAGGGAGTGCAGCTGCTATGGGCCCAGAGCTGAGAGGGGCCACCTTCCCTGTCACAGTTACATGTGTTATATACAGGGCAGTATCTACCATAGGTGCAGGGAGTGCAGCTACTATGGGGCCCAGGGCTGAGAGGGGCCATCTTTTCTGTCACAGTTACATGTGTTATATACAGGGTGTAACTACCATAGGTGCAGGGAGTGCAGCCGCTATGGGCCCAGAGCTGAGAGGGGCCCCCTTCCCTGTCACAGTTACATGTGTTATATACAGGGCAGTATCTACCATAGGTGCAGGGAGTGCAGCTGCTATGGGGCCCAGAGCTGAGAGGGGCCACCTTTTCTGTCACAGTTACATGTGTTATATACAGGGGTGTAGCTACCATAGGTGCAGTGAGTGCAGCAGCTATGGGGCCCAGAGCTGAGAGGGGCCACCTTCCCGGTCACAGTTACATGTGTTATATACAGGGGTGTAGCTACCATAGGTGCAGGGGGTGCAGCTGCTATGGGCCCAGAGCAGAGAGGGGCCACCTTCCCTGTCACAGTTACATGTGTTATATACAGGGCAGTATCTACCATAGGTGCAGGGAGTGCAGCTGCTATGGGGCCCAGAGCTGAGAGGGGCCACCTTCCCTGTCACAGTTACATGTGTTATATACAGGGGTGTAGCTACAATAGGTGCAGGGGGTGCAGCTGCTATGGGCCCAGAGCTGAGAGGGGCTACCTTCCCTGTCACAGTTGGTATCTACCATAGTTGCAGGGAGTGCATCTGCTATGGGGCCCAGAGCTGAGAGGGGCCACCTTTTCTGTCACAGTTACATGTGTTATATACAGGGGTGTAGCTACCATAGGTGCAGTGAGTGCAGCAGCTATGGGGCCCAGAGCTGAGAGGGGCCACCTTCCTTGTCACAGTTACATGTGTTATATACAGAGTGTAGCTACCATAGGTGCAGGGAGTGCAGCTGCTATGGGCCCAGAGCAGAGAGGGGCCACCTTCCCTGTCACAGTTACATGTGTTATATATAGGGTGTAACTACCATAGGTGCAGGGAGTGCAGCCGCTATGGGCCCAGAGCTGAGAGGGGCCCCCTTCCCTGTCACAGTTACATGTGTTATATACAGGGGTGTAGCTACCATAGGTGCAGGGGGTGCAGCTGCTATGGGCCCAGAGCAGAGAGGGGCCACCTTCCCTGTCACAGTTACATGTGTTATATACAGGGCAGTATCTACCATAGGTGCAGGGAGTGCAGCTGCTATGGGGCCCAGAGCTGAGAGGGGCCACCTTCCCTGTCACAGTTACATGTGTTATATACAGGGGTGTAGCTACAATAGGTGCAGGGGGTGCAGCTGCTATGGGCCCAGAGCTGAGAGGGGCTACCTTCCCTGTCACAGTTGGTATCTACCATAGTTGCAGGGAGTGAAGCTGCTATGGGGCCCAGAGCTGAGAGGGGCCACCTTCCCTGTCACAGTTACATGTGTTATATACAGGGGTGTAGCTACCATAGGTGCAGTGAGTGCAGCAGCTATGGGGCCCAGAGCTGAGAGGGGCCATCTTCCCTGTCATAGTTACATGTTTTATATACAGGGGTGTAACTAAAAAAAATTGTGGCCCCTCTTTCCTATCTGGCAGGCATTTTGAAGGCTTACGTTTCAGCACAGATTTATAAATGCAGGGGTCCTTGATAATACAGTTGATGTAATATCCAGGATTCTGTCACTGTTCTATGTATCCCTGTATAAGATTCACATATAAAAGAAGTGAGGCTATATGGCCATTGGGTGTAAATATACTTGGCACATGATTTAGGTAAGGTGTGTGGGTTACCTCATAGATCTGCAGTTTCCTCAGCCTGTATACTTTGTAGTATTAATGATTCAGAACAGGGCCTTTCCCAATGTGGTGATGTTGGTCAGGAAACTGGTAGATATAATGCCAGATAACGCACCTAGCCTGTGATATCTGTCATGTTACACACATGTACTGGCATTAAGGAAACTCATTTGTATAGTAGAGATAATGCTAAATAGCAGCAGAGCTATAATAGATATCTAAATATACATAAAAGGGAATAAATATATAACGAACCAGATTCATAACTAAGCTACAGTAAGTGTCCTGTCCCAGAAAGAGATTTTTTACTAATATTGTTCAGTTAACTATATTGGCCACGGCCGTATCATGTAGTGTGTATGGGGCTTAACAATATGACAGTTTATTTTTTAAAAAAAATAGCCAGTATTGCAATTGAGCAGATCTATGTAGTTGCAGCCATACTTACAATCCCATGCAGCCACACACTACATAGATCTGCTCAGCTGCTCAAAGTGTCTGACTGCAATGCCACATGTGATGGGTTTGAATCCCAAGCACGGCAGCATCTTGATGTATCTTTATGACTATTTTGCCATTGGTACTATCTCCGGTCTCACCAACATTGCTTTGTGAAATTATCTGTATATTCTTCTACGTAGTGCTGACACTCTAAATGGTTGGCAGTGTTGTGACTTGTGATAAAAAGTTTCATTGCTACGTTAAGATTTGGATGGTCGGACATTATTTCTATTGCTTGATACCAATACTGGACTGGGACAGATGGGTAGATGACTTGATGGGCTGGTACAGCGGCAAAGAGTGTGGGGTTGGCCAAGCATCGCAGCCTCCTGGTGCTCTGCTCAGGCCACCCAGCATAGATTGGGGCCCTCGTGATGTGGACTGCCCACATGGATTCTTCCTGACCAGCTGTGGCCGGACCTCCCTCAGCCATGTCTGCCCCCCTTTTCCCATGACCATGCCCTCCATGTCGTGCATCGTGTAGGTTACAATAGATTGCGCTGGGATGGGAGAGCTGCCTGGTGCCGCTGGAGTTTGGGCTGATTGATAGCGGGGAAGAGTGAGGGGCACTTCTGTATTAGCCTAGGGCGGCTGGAACCCTTAATCGTCCCTGCCCATGTGCCAAGTCGTGTGTCAGGGATGTTTGCACAGTAAGTTTAATGAATTGCACATTGAGAAAAATGCAATTAGGGGTAAACACGGCAAGATAGCAGCTAAATTAATCATAGCACAATGCAAAAATACTCATCATGATCACATAGTGCCACCGCCATCCCCTTGATTCCGTGTTTTATCGACACCTACATATAATGGTCCTGATGAAGGTTCGATTAAACACCTTTGGCAGGTTCTATGATGAAACACAATTGGACCGTGGCTTGGTAAAGAAGTCACCCATACACTGATGGTGCACGTTTCATCCGCTGACGTCAGCAAGCCTCTTATATACTTGGGTCCAATACGATGCGGTGGAACAATAGCACAGTCGCTTCTTATATCTGGTGACAGAAGCCTGAATTAGAATATTGACCTCACGTACATGGCGGGGCAGCTGACACTTATTCAGTGGCGTAACTATACGCCACCACGGGGGGGGCGCTGTGCATGTGGGGGCGCCAGGGGGCTGCGGTGCTATAGTTAAACCCCCCCTCAATCCCCCGCAGACTTACCTATCGCGCTGGTCCCGGCGGCTCCGTTCTTCTGCTGAGGACCTCCACAAAATGGCCGCCCCCATATAGCACACAGTTCTCTGAAACTGTCTGCTGTATGGGGGCAGCCATTTTCTGGTGGTCCTCAGCAGAAGAACGGAGCCGCCAGGACCAGCGCGATAGGTAAGGCTGTAGGGGATTGAGGGGGGGTTTGCATGGGCGGTGGGGTAGGGGTGCTTGGGGTGCCTAACGTAGCTACGCCACTGCACTTATTATTCTAGATACTCAGACATTCAGGTAACCTGTCGCTTATCCCTGTTCTGCGGGAAGGCTTTTCTCCCGTTTTATCGATGCATACCTCCCAACTGTCACGATTACAGCGGGACAGTCACGATTTTCGGGTCCTGTCCCACCCGCGGCAGGCATTGTCCCGCTGCGGGGGGTGGCAGTTGGGAGACCTCCCAATCTAATAGAATAGACGCTGTGCGCATGCGCACAGCGTCTATTCTCGTATGAAAATGAGGTTGCGGCTAATTAGCATAAACTGCACCCTCATTTGCATACGCTTCGCCCTCTTTTCGGGCGATTAGCACAGAAGTTGGGAGGTATGTCGATTACATTTTTTACTCAGATGAAACGCCTTAATAAATAATCAGTTTTTATTAGAAATGTGTCTTCTGAAAACAAACACTCAGATTATAATCTCTACATCGACTAGGTTTCTCCTAATCCAAATCCTTGTTGGTCTTCAGGGCTTGTAATGACAGTTCATAGGTCAGAAACATAGCGGCACTCATGGGGAACCCACGTACGGTATTTACTGTGATTCCCCTAAAAAATACCTGCGGAAGATAACATTTAGATGTAGAGGTCATTATTAAAGTCATCAGTGTGTAAGCACAGCAAATAAGCTCCAAAACAAATGGACTGTGATTCATCAAGGGAATTTCCACTATAACATTCAACAAGCCTATGTACTGTATATAATCACAGAGAGCAGTGGCGGAACTACTGGCGGTGCAATGAAAGGGCCTCCGCCAGCCGACCTTCCCCGCAACTATGGCCACCAGTTGGGCAAAGCACAGCAAGGACCGCGTTGTTTCATAGCTGGGCAGTCTTGATAGCACTGGCAGCATTTAAAATGTAGCTGTGGTCACTAGCCAAATGGAGCTTGCGGACCAGCAGCCAATCAGGAGCAGCTTCAGCGGCATGAAGAGTTTCTTCCTTAGGCCACTGAGAGCCACCACAAGACCTGGGTACTGAGGGGTGTGGCCAAATACAGGGATTCACAACCAAGTCCCCTCATAGAAAAAATTGTAAAAGTAGTTATCCACACAGGGAAAGTGGTGGCTGCAAAGGGGGCGCATGTCCTCATCAGATTGGTTGCTAAAACCATTCAGTGTGCCGGGGGAACCAATGTCTTGTTACTTACTAAGTATTAACCCCTCCCTTGCATGCACCTGAAAAGTTTTACTGAACTAATTTGAGCATCTACCGCTATCTGTATGTATGTTGTGAGAGGCAGAGAGGAGCTTGCATTAGGCGGAGATGCAGGTCCTGACATGCCACATGGAGTAGTCTGGGGTTGCTCCAAGGTAGGTAGCTCTTAGTTCAGATATACCAAGTAAGGAGCCATTATCTTGTGGCTCCTTGCTGACTAATTGTAGACCCAATTTAGGGTAACAGTGGTGTGGAGTGCGGTGCCCCTGGACTGGTTGGGCTGGGTGGCTTTAGTGCGGCATGCCCTTACATTCTATTAACACTTTTCCCTCACTAACACTCTCTCTCTCTTATTTTAATTACATTTCATTTATATCTCTCTTTATGTATAGCTTCGGCTTCCATCACTAATTATTAACACTTAGGGCGAAATGTAATAGGGTGCGATTTTTAGACATGTGCGATTTTTGGTCAAAAACGGCCGAAATCGCACATTTTCCGAAAATCGCACATTTAATAGGTTGAAAATCGCGGTAAAAAAAATCGCACTTTTTACCGCGAAATCGCACTTTTGGAAGTGGCGATTTTTAGTCACATTTCAAATCGCATCCAGATGTTTTCCCATTATAAAGTATACAACTCGCAAATGTAATAGGGTGCGATTTTTGGTAAATGTTACCAAAAATCGCAAAAAAAATAGACCAGGTTCTGACAGGCGAATTTGACAGAACCATGCACAGATCATTGAGATCTGTGCATGGGCCTGTTAATAAAAATGTGTAAAAGTGTTTTTATAAAAAAAAAACGGCGTGGGGTCCCCCCTCCTAAGCATAACCAGCCCCGGGCTCATTGAGCCGGACCTGGTTCCAAAAATACGGGGGGACAAAAAGCATAGGGGTCCCCCGTATTTCTGAAACCAGCCCCGGACTCTTGGACCGGTCCTGGTTCCAAAAATACGGGGGACAAAAAATCTGGGGGTCCCCCGTATTTTGAAACCAGCACCGGGCTCCAACAGCCCGCAGTGTCATACCACAGCCGGGGGACACTTTTTATACAAGGTCCCCCGGCCAAAACATGAGCACCGTGGCTGGTCAGCCTTGGACGGGGTGCCTGGAGGAGTGGGGACCCCCCCAATAAAGGGGTCCCCCCCCCAGGCTTCACCCGTCCAGGGCTGACCAGGACGGGTTCTCCAAGTCCCAGCATGCGGGGGAGGTCTGCTGGTAGTTCTCCGGTATAAAGCAATGTAACGTATGATCGATTTAACCCTATCAGGCCGGCGTCCACTGGCCACGGACGCCGGTGACAGCCCCGGGCTTCAGCCCTGGACGGGTGAAGCCTGGGGGGGGGGGACCCCTTTATTGGGGGGCTCCCCACTCCTCCAGGTACCCCGTCCAAGGCTGACCAGCCACGGTGCTCATGTTTTGGCCGGGGGACCTTGTATAAAAAGTGTCCCCCGGCTGTGGCATGACACCTCGGGCTGTTGGAGCCCGGTGCTGGTTTCAAAATACGGGGGACCCCCAGATTTTTTGTCCCCCGTATTTTTGGAACCAGGACCAGTCCAAGAGTCCGGTGCTTGTTTCAGAAATACGGGGGACCCCTATGCTTTTTGTCCCCCGTATTTTTGGAACCAGGTCCGGCTCAATGAGCCCGGGGCTGGTTATGCTTAGGAGGGGGGACCCCACGCCGTTTTTAAAAAAAAAAAAATTTTTTGCACAAAATCGCATTTATGAAAATGCGCACATTTGCATGACTGAAAATGCGCACATTTTCATGACTAAAAATCGCCCGAAATCGCGGCAAATCGCATTTTTTGCCGCAAATTCGCATCTCATTACATATGCGAATTCGCGGCAAAAAATGCGATTTTTAAAGGTGCGATTTGGTGCGATTTTTTTTTTGTCTAAAAAATCGCACCCTATTACATTTCGCCCAATGTATCTCACTGGCATGCCGCACTGGGCCTCCTAGCTTATGATAGTTTTTGGGGTGCCACACCCTGCACCTAGATATAGCGCTAGGGACCCCAATATACAGAGAAGCCTTGACGCGGCTTGGGGGCATATCATACACCTGCGCAGGTATATGTAACCAATATCTCTGAATTCTATTATCATGTAGTGTTCAAGATTGGTTGCTAAAACCATTCAGTGTGCCGGGGGAACCAATGTCTTGTTACTAACTAAGTATTAACCCCTCCCTTGCATGCACCTGAAAAGTTTTACTGAACTAATTTGAGCATCTACCACTATCTGTATGTATGTTGTGAGAGGCAGAGAGGAGCTTGCATTAGGCGGAGATGCAGGTCCTGATATGTCACATGGAGTAGTCTGGGGTTGCTCCAAGGTAGGTAGCTCTTAGTTCAGATATACCAAGTAAGGAGCCATTATCATGTGGCTCCTTGCTGACTAATTGTAGACCAAATTTAGGGTAACAGTGGTGTGGGGTGCGGTGCCCCTGGTCTGGTTGGGCTGGGTGGCTTTAGTGCGGCATGCCCTTACATTCTATTAACACTTTTTCCTCACTAACACTCTCTCTTATTTTAATTACATTTCATTTATCTCTCTCCTTATGTATAGCTTCGGCTTCCATCACTAATTATTAACACTTAGTATCTCACTGGCATGCCGCACTGGGCCTCCTAGCTTATGATAGTTTTTGGGGTGCCACACCCAGGGCTGCCAAGAGAAATCCTGGGCCCCGGTACAACAGCGCCAAGGGGCCCCCCTGGAGTGGCGAGCTACAGAAAAGAGGTGTGGCCATTAAAGGATATAGGGGTGAGTACCACACCATATACCCTTTATGCAACACAATAGTAGACCCCTTATACTTGCCCCTTACACAGAATGAGCCAAAATTCAAATAGATTATTTGCCGCCCCGTTCGCATGCAGCAGTGTGGACAGAAGCGTGGGGTGGTGGATATGGGTTGCGCCCATGGGAGTAAGGGGTCGTGGCCACGGATGGGCAGATACCGGCAGGGTCCCTGCGGAGGATGGGAACTAGGCAATAGCTCCCATCCTCCGCAAGGACCCCACTGCTGTCTGCCGATCCATCACAGGGACCCTCTGCCCCTCTGCGCTGCCCAGACCCCTATGCCATACAGCAGGGGTGGCCAGCCCACGGCTCCTCTCTCCAAGATCTGCGGATGGCGCGATCATCCCCATTTGAAGCGCCGCCTCTGGAGTATAAGGATCCCAAGCTCACACACGCAGCAGGGAAAGCGGCAACAGTGCATGCGATCGGGGTGGCAAATAATCGGTTTGCTGCGCCCGCTCACACAAAGTGGCTGCACATGCACAACATCGCTCCCCTGTGTGAACGTGCGGGGGAGCGAACCAACCTGAATGAGGGCCATAGCCTGTTACACACACACATAGCCTATTCCTTCACACATACAGTACATAGCCTGTCACTCACACACACACACACAAACACATATACATACATAGCCTGTTACACACACACATATACATACATAGCCTGTCTCACACACACACACACACACACATATACATACATAGCCTGTTACACACACACATATACATACATAGCCTGTTACACACACACACACACACACACATATAGACGTACATACATACATACATAGCCTGTTACACACACACTCACATATATATACATACAAAGCCTGTTACACACACACACACACACACACACACATATACATACATACAAAGCCTGTTACACACACACATATACATATATACAAAGCCTGTTACACACACACACACACACACACACACAGCCTGTTAGACACACACACACACACACACATATACATATACATACATACAAAGCCTGTTACACACACACACACACACACACACACACACACACATATACATATATACAAAGCCTGTTTCACACACACACACACACACACACACACACACACACACACACACACAGCCTGTTAGACACACACACATAGCCTGTTACACACACACATATATACATACATACACAGCCTGTTACACACACACACACACACACACACTTTTTGTCTGGTCCCCCTGTCCATAGCTATGCATTGCGGGCAGCATTACCTTTTGAACCAGGAACTTGGAGCAGGAGCAGGACAGCCATCGCTGACCGGGCTTAGGCAAATTCGGGGGCGTGGCCTAATCGCGGACCCTTACAAGACCCAGTGTGTCTCATGCTGCAGGAGGAGGCCAAGAGCAGGCCGGGAGAGGGAGATAAATATATATATTTTTTAAGTGTGTGTCAGGACCCGGGCCCCCCTGGCAGGCCCGGGCCCAGGTAAAATGTACCCGCCCCCCCTGCCTCTCGGCGGCCCTGGCCACACCCTGCACCTAGATATAGCGCCAGGGACCCCCAATATACAGAGAAGCCTTGACACGGCTTGGGGGCATATCAAACACCTGCGCAGGTATATGTAACCAATATCTCTGAATTCTATTATCATGTAGTGTTCAAGATTGGTTACTAAAACCATTCAGTGTGCCGGGGGAACCAATGTCTTGTTACTTACTAAGTATTAACCCCTCCCTTGCATGCACCTGAAAAGTTTTACTGAACTAATTTGAGCATCTACCACTATCTGTATGGACTGTGATTCATCAAGGGAATTTCCACTATAACATTCAACAAGCCTATGTACTGTATATAATCACAGATAGCAGTGGCAGAACTACTGGCGGTGCAATGAAAGGGCCTCCGCCAGCCCACCTTCCCCGCAACTATGGCCACCAGTTGGGCAAAGCACAGCAAGGACCGCGTTGTTTCATAGCTGGGCAGTCTTGATAGCACTGGCAGCATTTAAAATGTAGCTGTGGTCACTAGCCAAATGGAGCTGGCGGACCAGCAGCCAATCAGGAGCAGCTTCAGCGGCATGAAGAGTTTCTTCCTTAGGCCACTGAGAGCCACCACAAGACCTGGGTACTGAGGGGTGTGGCCAAATACAGGGATTCACAACCAAGTCCCCTCATAGAAAAAATTGTAAAAGTAGTTATCCACACAGGGAAAGTGGTGGCTGCAAAGGGGGCACATGTCCTCATCAGTAGTGCTTATGTTAAGTAAGTGTGCTATTCAATGTTTGAGTTATCTACATAAGCAATACTAACACCTGAGTGTGGATCAACATGACTTCTCTAGATGTCAGATAACTTGTGCTAATTCAGCTGTATGACTGATTTCAAAGTCAAAATGATGTCTGCTTCTCAGCTATTAATTTCTGTCAGAGCGCAAATAGACAATGAAGAGATTGCTACAGCAGTGTTACAGAACCTCATGTCTGAGTTTGGCTTCGTAGTTGGGAGGTTGGAAGCAAAGACAGCAAAATTAACCACAGCCAGCCAGTTATTTCAATGCTAATTTTTAGACAGCGATATAACAAACCGCACAGAAGAAATATAGGACCTGAAACATCATTTTATTTTACCTGAATTCCTTCATTACGGTAACTTTGTGAGATGCAATCTCTGACTCCTTTGTATTTTCTGTGACATAGGCTGTCTGCTTGGAGGCGACTTTTTACTACATCCATTGGTGTGGCTGTACCCCAGGAAATAGCGCCTTAAAGTAAAAACCAAATAATCACATTCTCATACAGAAAACACAATTCATGAAATCACCCACAAATCATATAAATGCATAAGTTTTAGGGGCGTAATTATAGTTACATTTCACTACCCTGTATCATAAAGCATATGTAGTCATTTCTGAAAGCCAGCAACATATTAGTATGTTGACCACCAATCTGCCAGCGGTCATTGACAGGGAAGGATCCTACAGAACCCTCTCAAGGTAAATTATATGACAGCCAGTCCCTTTCAGAGCCTGATCATTTCTCCAGGGACGTGGGGCCTGCAAAAGCAAAATGTAGCCCCCCATGGTCAACTAAAACTGGACTGACAGCACTAGGGCTGTTCTCCAAACACCTTCACAGTGGGTGTGTATATATAATATTGCGTAAAAGGAACAAATACATGACAGCCCTCCATTGCTGTAGCCTAACCCTAACCTGCCCCCCTTAGTGCCTAATCCCCCTTTTTAGTACCTAGCCCTAAGTATCCCTTTCCGCCCCCAAACCTAACCCCCTCCCTTAACCGTAACCTCCTCCGGTACTTGTGTAGTTTCACGGCGGAAGCTTACGCTACGTTTGAAGCTACGCTAATAGCTTAGCCCAACGGCTGCCTTACTTGTGTAGTTTCATGCCGGCAGCCTAAGCTACGTTATCAGCGTAGGCTGCCACCGTGAAACTACACAAGTAACTACCGTACTGTTGCCGAGAACTGCATCTCTTTCACCAGCGTCTCTGGCAAGCCTAGTCAGCGCCTCTCTCACACCTCCGGCGCCAGCATGATCCCCTCTCTTTGGCAGAGAGGGGATCATGGTGGCACCGGCAGAGAGGCGCTCCATCTGTTTGAGATGCAGGAGTGTTCCTCCCAACCTTTTCATACCCCCACTATCCACGTTGGCGTGGAGTTGACTTTATATAGTGTGGCGAACGCAGCGAGCCACTGAGACCAAAGCGTGGCAAGCACAGCGAGCCCCGCGAGGGGACGCGGATTACATGTAAGGTAATCCACGTCTCCTCGCGGGACGTGCTGCGCACACCACGCTTCGGGCTCAGTGGCTCGCTGCGCTCGCCACACTATATAAAATCAACTCCACGCCAACGTGGATAGTGGGGGTATGAAACTACGCTACTTCTGACTGGCTACGCTGGCCGCGGGAACTACGCTGATTCTGACAGGGAGGCTAAGCTGACGGCGTAACTGCCGCCGTGAAACTACAGGAGTACCCCTCCTCCTAGTGACTAAACCAAAACCTTAGGCACGGCTGCATGCGATTGGACGTGTAAGCAAACACACCCATGTGCATGCAAATGCAGCCATTTGCATGATGAAGGGGGCGGGCGTTCGCTCGTCCGGCGGGCGTCATTTACCGACTCACTAAGCAGCGAGTTTATGTTGCTTTGTGAGCCAACCTGAATCAGGCCCATGGTGTGTGCTCTTTAGGAGAATATTGCTGCGTACCTGCAATGCCCCCTGCCAGCCACACGGAAAACGCGCTTTGTGTTGGGTGGTGGCCGAAGGTCATCCATTGACATAAATAGGTGTAGGGAATGAAATACAGGCAGTAACCAGGAATGTCTCTCAGCAGCATTGCGCCGGCACCGCGGTACATGCCGGTAAGCCCTTCTTTCCTTAGTATGCCGTTTACACAGTGGATTGGACCTCTGTAGCTTGTCTTGTTTTGAGTCGGCAACGTCCCCTGGTTCCGAGGCGCGCCCTCTGTAAGAACAACATTATGATAAGGTACGAAATACAATGGGGACATCCTCTCACACGCAGCAGAAGGAGAGATAAATAATTTGTGGGTCGCCAACCATCGAATAATTTTTTTTTTTGACTTACTGTCCGCCAAAGAGGGGGTGGGTTCTGAAGTCATGTGACAATGGCCAATTGCCCCTAATTGGCATCATCCGGCCTACATTTACAGGGGGACGACCAGCGTTTTCATCGCTGACTGTGATAATCACAGAAGCCGTTCGTACAGCGGCCCCGCACAGGCGCAGAGCCGAACCATTGTATTCATGCTGGGGAACAATCAGAATTGAATCACCCCCAATGTCTGTACTATACATATTTAATGCATTTTACTTGTGGCTGCATCCGATCCAAAAGGGTTTCTCTCCCTTTGCTACGTACAGGCCTGAACGCTTACGCTCACCGGACAACCGACTTTACGATTTTCCAAGTAATTAAACAATACTGAGAATATTCCAGGGTTGCCTACTTTTCTAGTCTCCTCTCTGGGAGGAGCCTGGAGAGGAGACTTTCACCAGCGCTTTGGGGGGTGGAGCTTGAGTGTGATGTCATCAAGCCCTGCCCCCAGGACGTAAAATAACCCGATTCGCATATCTCCATGGAGGAGGCAGGGCTAAAATGATGTTGCGATTATGACATTTTAGGCCCGCCCCCTCCTCGGAGACCCGTGGATTGCCGTATTGAAACGCCACTGTTGGGGGGAGGAGCGGTGGTCCCGATTTTCGGGAGCCTCCCGGACATTCCGGGAGGGTAGGCAACCGTGGAATATTCAATGTCCGCACACTAGTTATTCATTTTCTCAACCTGAATAATTATCTGTTCTAACAAAGATGGCTGACAGAAATGCCAGACAGGTGACCAGAAGTGCATACGCACTATGACACATGCTCAATATCGGCCAATCATTGCGGAGAAATGATATGTGGCAGGTCAGATCCAATCATCCAATCCAAATAGTTTTTTGGAACATTATTCAACCCTGCATTATTCAGCCTTTTGTCAATGGCAACCTAAGGCATGTCAACCTTTTTTGGTGTGTCGACCGGTTTACTGTTGACTAATAGTGTTCAACCAATTGAGTCGCCAAGTGATGCGTATTTCTGAAGGTGTTTTGTTGCAGAACATCTGTGTGAGAACAGTGTGCCCTCTGCTGGTGAGGGAGAGTTACTGTTTTGTTAGCACAAATACTGTATATCACAACACAAATTATTCTAGATCTAGAGTGTTTGTTGCTGTAAAGCTTTCTCATTAAACTCAGAAATATATTTTATCTTCAGCCGGACCATCTTATCAGTATTGTAAAGTACACCCATTCCCAGGTATAAACAAAACCATGACTTACCCCTCTTGTGGTCCTGCGCACTCTCTCCACATGACATCATAACAATGCTGCTCTGATTGGGTGTAACTCACAACCATAGTGGCCGGATAATGATCTCTTCTTACTGGTCTCCGGTATTGCTAACAGCGTTCCGCACCTGTCCCAGTTACCAGTCTCCGGCATTGCTAACAGCGTTCCACACCTGCCCAGTTATCAGTCTCCAGTATTGCTAACAGCGTTCCCCCCCGTGTTCCAGTTATCAGTCTTCAGTATTGCTAACAGCGTTCCACACCTGTCCCAGTTACCGGTCTCCAGCATTGCTAACAGCATACTTCCCTACTTTGCTGGCCTTCCTCCTTGTACTCTATTGTGGGTGGCAAAGTGGACCTTTAGGGAAAGCAGGGGACTTACAAACATCCCTCAAGGGCTAGGAGGACTAGCCGATTTTTGGGAACATCCCTGGTTTTGGCAGGGTATGCCTTACGTGGTCGGAAAGTGGGTATTGGAGGCAGTATGGGGGGGGGGGGGGAGTAGGTTTAAGTTTTGCCTAGGTACTGAGAAGCCTTAAACCGGCTCTGGTTCCGCACCTGTCCCAGTTACCAGTCTCCACCATTGCTAACAGCGTTCCGCACCTATCCCAGTTACCAGTCTCCAGCATTGTTAACAGCGTTCCGCACCTATCCCAGTTACCAGTCTCCAGCATTGTTAACAGCGTTCCGCACCTGTCCCAGTTATCAGTATCCAGTATTGCTTACAACGTTCCGCACCTGTCCCAGTTACCAGTCTCCAGTATTGCTAACACCATTCCGCACTTGTCCCAGTTATCAGTCTCCAGTATTGCTAACAGCGTTCCACACCTGTCCCAGTTATCAGTCTCCAGTATTGCTAACAGCATTCCGCACCTGTCCCAGTTATCAGTCTCCAGTATTGCTAACAGCGTTCCACACCTGTCCCAGTTATCAGTCTCCAGTATTGCTAACAGCATTCTGCACCTGTCCCAGTTATCAGTCTCCAGTATTGCTAACAGCGTTCCACACCTGTCCCAGTTATCAGTCTCCAGTAATGCTAACAGCGTTCCGCACCTGTCCCAGTTACCATTCCACTGCGAATACACAATTTAGCGATCCTTGCTGAATTAGCACCAGTCTACATTCATTTTCAATTAAGATGATTTCAATGCATTTCCTACCTGAAGTAGTAGATAGAGTTTGCATTTGTAGTTTTATCTTGACCAGGTCTACAGGCCCGCCGATTCCTACAGAAACACATCCCGCTAACATGCTCGCCACTGTCAAGTCTATGAGGTCAGGAGATTGCGTTTGGCTGGTGTTCCGGTACCGTCTAAGCAATCTTTGAGTATTACTGAAGACACCGAACACCACCGAGTTGTAAATTGCAATACTGGCCAAAGGGAAGGACAATCCTTTAAAGAATCCGGCAACCTGTCAGTAAAAAAAAAAAAAGTACAGTATATACAGTATAAAACCATTAATCTTAATCCTAATAATACTAGAATCAATGTCAATCATTTTATTTATTTTACAAATATGGATATTGGACAAAGATCTCTTTATTGGCCAGTGTGTTCTTTTGACAAAGCATCCACTTTGGGTGAACCTTCCGTTAAGATACAGTTGCAGCTAGAGATACCCCTTATTAATGTTTAATATTTAATAAACCAGTGGGCAATACAATAGTTATGCTGTTTCCTTAACATTACTCACTTGTTACCCCTAGCAGCTACCTTGCCATCACTTCATGTACAGCAGTGGAGCTGTGTCTAAAGGCCCCCATACACTACGCCGACTTGTCCTAAGGACAAGTCGGCCTAATGTCGGCCCGACTTCCCCTGAGCTCCCCCGTCAGCTCCTGATATGATTTGGCACTTGATGTGCCATTTTTTACATGTGATAAATCGGGCGTCAGGGTCCGTCTGGGGGAGCGGGGACCAGAGACCGGAGAGCAGGGTCCGGTCCATGTGTGATGAGAGAGGGTAGTCACCTAGCGGCAGGAGAGGTGGCGGGGAGCGGGGTCCAGTCCAGCTGCAGGAGGAGAGCACGGAGCGCACGGTGCATAACAGAGTCCGGGTAGCGGCAAGCGGGAGAATAGGAAACATCCTATTCAAAAGACTGGGTGGGCAGGGCGGACGCTGATTGGCTGAGCTCTCGGCCAATCAGCGTCCGCCCAGTCTTTTGATTAGGATGTTTCCTATTCTCCCGCTCGCCGCTACCCGGACTCTGTTATTATGCGCAGTGCGCTCCGTGCTCCCCGCCTGCAGCTGCCGCTACCTAGTCTCCAGTCCACACACTAGTTAACTACCCCTCCTGCAGCTGGACCGGACCCCGCTCCCCGCCACCTCTCCTGCCGCTAGGTGACTACCCTCTCTCATCACACATGGACCGGTCCCTGCTCTCCGGTCCCCACGCCCACAGACCAACTCAATGCCGGCTGCACATAAGATTTATCTTATGTGCAGACCGTCCGACATCCAGATCTGATCCGATGCGCACGGGACCGTGCATTGGATCAGATTGGATGTCATACCCTACACGATTTGGGCAATTTCACCCGATTTCTCAGCCCGATCCTCCAGAATCGGGTGAAATCGGGCCCAAATCGTGTAGTGTATGGGGGCCTTAAGCCATCTCCTTTCACAGACACTGTGAAAGATTGTAAAATACATTTACATATGAATAGGTTCAAACACACACCATTGCCTCAGTGGATTATCAGGTTAACCCGTTTTAGATCACCTTTGATTAGTACTTTACATTTACACTTATCCTCACCGAGAATAAGAAAACCTTTTAAAGCGTCTCATACGCTATATACTTATAAAGGATTTGATACGCACAGACAATCAGTGATGGTGGGATCACGGATCTAACCCCGTGTCCTAAAATATTTAAGTCCCTAATGGACAAAGGTTATAAAAGGGTAACAATCAATATTCAGGCACAATTCTACAATACAAAATATACAATGAATAGGTATAACATAAATGATTTCAACAAACGCACTATAGAACGCAAGTACAGCTAACACAGTGCAACAAACACACATATAAGGATATCAATTACCGTCACAGACGCAGAGATGCGATCGCACATGCTTCCCCCAGGATCCCGGGAATGTGCTCTGTAAGATCACATGTGTGACCGGGCCCTGTGTAGCTCCCTTTTATAGGCAAGGGGCTGGAGGGTCAATATTGATGATCATTAGGTGAGACAAGGAGACCAGGCATCTTCTCCTTGGTTCCTCCTTACTTCGGTTTCAGATATCCATTTGGGGTTCTTCCTAGCCATGAGGTATAGCTGGTTTAAACCAGCCAGGTTTACAGCCCTTTGTTCCTTGGTTGGAGCTATTTGCACATGTCTCTATACACATACACATCTATACATACATATATCTCTGGAGTTGTGTATTTATTCGCATTGCTATTAGTTTAATGAACTTGCGTCTGGGATGGTGGTTACAACAATACCAAACAATAAAGTATGGACGATCATATTCCAATACTTAAGGGAATACATAATGGGCATATGTCGGGAGTACCACAATGATTAGATATTAATACATTACGTCCATCCTTTATTGATTTAAGATTCTTTTGATTTAAACTAGATCTATGCAAATTTAGAGGGCGTTCGCAATACCATAGAGGTGCAATTTCGGCTTCCACACCCTGAAAACAGTGACGATTAGTGACGCGCTTACATTTTTGTTGCCACACCATGTAACTTCCTCCAATTGGTTCATGACTGTCACTCACTGTGAGCATAAAACTATATCTGCAACCACTGTCGCAGCGAATGTGCATATATGCAGTCAGCCGATAATCGGTCAACTGTGCAACATCGTGTTTGCTTCCATGTCTGCATTTGACTCTGTATCCATCCCATAGTTGTCCATTGGGCCCTGGATTGATTGGAAACAGTGCAAGCAGAGACGGTGCATGGTTTTTCGGAACCCAGTGGGCAGCATTTGATTGTGGGACCCTTGCAGATAATGTATCTCTTTGTTAAGCTCATGTTTGTTATTCCAGCTTGCTATAATCTAATCGATAAGGAATATAATATTTAATGCTAAATATGTTCGTATATGTTGTTCACCCAGCATTATTTTTGTCCTAGGAGGCTTCAGATTCCTCCAGATTCAGACAGTGCGGGATATGGTGTGGGATGGATATAGCACAGGAAACGGTGCAGGTCATATACACCAACAGTGCACTTACTGTGACAGGCAGTGTCCTCACTGCGGGAGTGTCGGCAGTGTCGGCAGTGCGGGAGTGCTGATGGTGTTACCATTGCGAGGGGCTGACAGTGTCCTACGTGTCGGGGTGCAAGCAATGTTCCCTCTAATTTTACGAAGGCTGTGTGCGGCAAAAGATTTTGGCTGTGCAACTTTGGAAGGAAATTTTAATTTTTGTGCGTCACTTATATATAACTGGAAAATTACATTTAGCATTTGTGTTAACTTTTCTTCAAAATGATATTAAACATTTAAACATTCAAAACACAGCACACAATGTAGTTAATGGGTGAAAAACACATTAATTGAGTCCACAACTGCAAAAAGGGACCACTGCTGCTTTGTGCGCTCTGTTGTAATGTCTGTGCGCACGCTCAGCAAGTTGTGTGCGCGCGCACACGCGCACAGCTTAGAGGGAACACTGCGTGCAAGTGGTGTCGGCAGTGCATGGGTGCCAGTGGTGTCAGCAGTATGAATGGTGGTGTCCCAGTGCATTGTGGGCCGCTATCTTGTGAGCATCTGCCTGTTGGGAACCACTTATTGGTTGAGAGCCTTGACAGATGGCCGATTCAGTCAATCAGTGATCAGCACGTTGATTTCAGTAAGACTTTTGAAATTGGATCTCAAGGTTTTGCCTTGGATAGGGATCTGTGGTATACAGGGAGATGAATCACCTCAAATCCCAGACGTTCGGGTGGGTCCGGATTTCCTTAAATATGGACAGCTCATCCCTAGTCCAAATGTTGTTCAGTTGCAACCCCCTGTGCTAGATATATAAGAAAGGTTTGGTTGACGGTATTGCCATTGATGGCTGAGTTAGAATCATTCTTCAACCAAATTATTGGGGAATGTTCCAATGCTGCTAACAGGTTTCAGAATATTATACTCACGTTTTCATTCCTGTATATTTTACGTATACAGTGAAATGTATTTCCATAGCCGTGACCAGCTTGTAGTCGAGCCTGTAAAATAAAATAAACAAGTCAGAAACCTGTGTGGGCAGCAGCTGCTGTCAGGAATGGAGGGACTGCGCCAGATAGCAGAGATATCTGCTTTGATCCCTACGTCATACAGGCTGGTGATATCAGGGGTGCATCAAGAGAGTAGGAGCATCCACAACCCATCCTTTCTAGCCGGCAGACCAATAGATCTGGGCACTAGAGTCACTAGGAGACCATAGCACTGTCTAGTGCGCATACACAGGTCTCCAGGAAAATGGCCATTGCGCCATTTTCAGAGGTGCATTTTGCTATTGGACATATATGAAACACCAGGATAATAGACAAGAGCATAGCAATATCCCTGTGGCCAGGTTGGGTGTGCGTAGCACAGTGAGGACCAGGCCTGCCATCAGGGGGGTATAGTGGGGCCTGGCAAACAGGGAGGGGGCCCGGGTGGCAGTGGTGTTGACCAGTGCCACCAGCTGATTGCAGCTGGAGCACCAGGTGGCAGCCAGGCAGCATTTCGAACACAGAGAAAATCGTGTACCAGAACTTGTGGACCGGCAGCCAATCAGGAGCCTTCACAGCCAGCTCCACATGTGAGACAAAGCCAGTGCACTCTCTACCTGGCAGCCACCTGGTGCTCCAGGTAAAATCAGCTGGTGATGGAGAATAAGGAGTATCCATGCTACAAGAAAATGGCCGTCACACTCAATGGCCCTGGTGGAGAATACATGAAAATCCTGAAATCTTGTACACTTCAGGGGCGCCGATTTCCTTTTTTACCGGTGGGTGCTCCCACAGACTATCACCCCCCCAGACCCCCCGGGAACCGGAGATACCGCGGGGCAAAGCTGGAATGTTTTCGGCATAGGATAACATGGGACCCGTTAATTCCGACCCACCCGGTTCCGATGACTGCCAGTTCCCCAGATTGGTCCATATGGGTGATTTGGTTCCGGAGATATTGCAGATAAACCAATTTTTATATTTCTGAAATGTAATTTCATGGCTGTTTATGTTTTTTGATTACTCTGGAACCAAACGGCCCAGTTTCATGGGACCAAAATCGGTTGAAGTCCACTCAAAAGTTCTTTAATATGATACTGTAAATGGGTCAGTTGGTTCCGAAGATATAGCCGGTTAAACGATATAGCCGGTTAAAGGGGGGGGGGTTCTCTCTCCCTCACACTAGGCTAGTGTGAAAGGGGCCCTGCATGATCCTGGGACCATATTCCCGGGTCCCTGCATTTCCTAGTGTGAAATGGTTATTATATCAAATAGCCGGGACCTGCAGTGCTCTGAATACAGCCGGGCAGCCACCCACTCCCTGCCCGGCTGTCAATGGCTGTCACTTCTGCCCAGCGGCGGCTGTCTCTCAGTTACCGCGAGCATGTATTCCCCCTTAGCAATGAACATGTAATCCTACATGGCAAGGAGCATGGGACCCCTGGCAATGAGCATATAGGTAAGCAGCACTTACTGTATGTGGCATAATTTTTAATAGACATTATGGTGTGTGGCTTAACATGTAATGGGCATTATGGTGTAAATTTTTAATTTGCACATATGGCGCGCAATGTCCCTGTTTATGAAGCATATTGTGAATTTTGGCATAATCTGTGTGGTATTATGTGAATTTTGGCACCATCCGTGTGGCATTATGTGAATTTGGCTTACTCCATGTGGCATTATGTGAATTTTGGCTCATTACGTTTGGCATCATGTGTAAGGTATATGGTGTGTTACACTACACTCAAGGAACACGCTCCCTTTTGAGTAGCCACACCCCCTTTCCTGGAGCGCGCCTTCGGTGCACGCACAACTACATCCTTCACTTTCGATGTTGTGGTTGTGTCCATTTGGGAAGGAATTTGCCTTTGTGAGTGAACCAGAATAAGGGCCATTGTGCATACCAAAAACGATTTATGATTAATAAAATATGCTCAGACTGTCACTTTAAAAGCAGAATTATAGTATATAATATGGATTTCCATATAACTCTACTATAATGAATAATAAGTAAAGTTTTAAGTTTGTTGAAGTTTTGACCTTTAACCTTTCGGGGGGGAGATTCAATTAGCCACAGTAAATTACAGCTGCTAATTGATCCCAGATGTATATTTTGGGAGAATGTGTATCATGAAAATGATCTCACATTGCTCGAAGAGATCACACCAACATTATTAATTGGATCAAAGAAATGTACACACACACACACACACACACACACACAAATCATAGTTGCCTACCCTTCTGCATTCTGCAGGAGACCCCCTGAAACAGCAGCAATCTCCCTCTCTCCCTCATTTTACCTAGTTCAAATTTCACTGTTCATTTTTTTGGGAAAAAGGAATGAGAGATTGATAAATTTACATTGAATCATCAGTCCCATTTCCCAGCACTGTACCAAGTATAGTATCTCTTACTAACTGCTTTGGGGATCATCTACATTTGGATATAAGTCATTTTACCAGATTCCCCTCAGATGTAGCAGTACACACCCACGCTTCTAGGTGCCACGTTCACAATCTCTTTTCACAATCTCTCCATATATGGAACTAGACACGCCCTTTGGGTGGAACACGACATGCCCCCTCAATGGGGCGCTGTGCAAAATTCTACTACCAACTATAATCTCCCTGAAACTAGTTTTCAAAAGTAGGCAAGTATGACACAAATGTATATATATTTATACAAGTTATTAGTGTTATGGCTGTATACCCCAATCTGTAAAGTTCATCATTATAGAAATAATAACCTTCGGAAAAAAAATGTGCGTCAAACAAACAATAATTATATCAGGGTTGCCGACTTTTTTGCCCGAGAGGAGACTATCAGCAGCCGTTCGGGGGGCGGGGCTTGATTGTGACATCATTAAGCATTAAGCCCCACCCCCAGGATGTAAAATAGACTAATTCACAGATCTCCGTGAAGGGTGCGGGGCTAAAATGACGCGATTGTGACATTTTAGCTCCGCCCCCTCCTCTGAGACCCGCGGATTGCGGCATTTAAATGCCGCGATCAGGGGGCGCAGTGGGGGTGACCCTGAATCCGGGAGGGTTGATTTTCGGGAGACTCCCGGCCATTCCGGGAGGGTAGGCAACCCTGAATTATATGTGCACGTAAACACAACGCTCTGTTACCAGGAGAAGACAAACTTGCAGTAAAGCAAAGCGCAGAGATAAATTTTACTGTATTTCGTTTAAATACCTTAACGGTGTCCAAAGGGTGTCCAACAATAACACTGGCTGCCCCTGGAGAGGACAAACACTGGCATTAAAGTGTCTTACAGTAAATAAAATAAGAAAATAAGCCATTCATAGCACAAGATCAGAGAGGGTGATTCAGACCCGCTTACAAAGCAGCTTTCTTCCCTGCCTAGTGAACGGGTATACACCACCCCACCAGGGGAGCGAACGCCCGCCCCCCTTCGCCAACCAAATACCGTCTCCTGCATGTGAATGGATGTGTACACTGACACATCGATTCCATTGCATGCGGGCGTAGGGGTGAAAAATCATTCGGTGGTCGCCAAATTATTTTTTTCCCGGTTTGCAAATAAGTCAATCTAGACAGCCCCCTGCCCACTGTGACAGTCGCCGAAGGCGTACGCACATTGGGTCTGCACGTGTGTATGTTTTCCGAAACATCAGTCCCCACAGCAAACTCACAGGGGAGCGAGTACCCCTGAATCAGGCACATAGTTTCATGAATAACACGGGGTTGATAAATAATCAACGGAATTTGTATTTTTTTTTTAAATACCTACTGAGGGGTTGTATCAAACTTTGGAGAGCGCTACAGAGTACAGACCAATCAGCTACTAACTGTTTTTTCAAACACAGCATATAAAATGACAGAATATCATTGCCCGTTACTTAATCTCCCTCCACTTTATCTCTTTCCAAGATTTGATACATCTCCCCTATATTTATATTACCATAAGCTGGATACACACTACACAGTATATTGGAAGATGTTGCAATTCGCAGCGGATCTCAACCACCAAAGCGATCCACCTAATTCATTGTTTGTTGCATTGGGTGGGCACATCCTCCCCGTGGTTGTGTTGCCCATCCAATGGGAGAATTTGACAGGCGAAACATGGCGCCATCATACCTTGTGTGTGCAGTGACGCAATGTATTACATAGTGTCGTTGGTTAGGACCAACACTAGGGGTGTATTCACCTTGGGTATAAGTCATTGGGTCGACATGCATTAGGCTGACTACTGATTGTCAACACCTCAAATAGGTCGACATGGGTGGAAGGTCAACACAAGTGCTAGGTAGAAAATGGCTTGATCGACAGTCAAAATGTGTTTTTCAATTTGAATGTCAACATGGTCGACATGGACACCATATCGTTGCACCGCATCCCCTCGCATGGCTCACTGCACTCGCCGTGCTTTGGGCGCGGTGCGTCACTACGCTCAGCACACTATTCTATTGCCCCTCAATGCCCTAGTGGAAGGAAGGGCATAAAATACCACCTGTCGGCACATGTCGGCTAAAAAAATATATGTGAAAAACCCATGTTGACATTTTGACTGTCGACCTAGCCATTGTTAACCTAATGCTTGTGTCGACCTTCCATGTCAACTTAAGGCATGTTGACTTATTTAAGGTCTCGACCCAAGCCATGTTGACCTTCACTGGTTGGCGCAATGCATGTCGACCTTTGGCGTGTCGACCCAATGACCGTGTACCATCCAGCTTTACACTTCAATATTAACATCAACGACAAAAAGAGATGTTAAATAAAAATCACTTACCTCCAAGGCAGCCAGCTATAAAATCATCAACTTCTACCCGACCCATAACAAATTTTGGGTCCACTATTTACCCTCTGCAGCATTCTTCATAGAGCACTTTATGTCCTCATTCCTAAAAGTGTATTTGCTCTCTTCCAGTCCAAAGGTTTTAATGTACAGAACAAATGTTCCCTTGGCAGATGTAGCTGTATTCCTTGTCATCTGGTTCTGGTACTATTACAACTGCTGCTGCCAACCACAGTACTGTCCGCTTTAGGTCCTGAATGTCTACTTGTCTCATAACATTAACACGCTCATCGTCACATACTGTACCAACGAAGGTAAGTTGCTGTCTGTGTCCAGGCAAAGTTAATGTATGATATATTTAGCAGACAAAAAACATTTTTTTTTTTTTGTTCCCAAAAACATTGCACAATGCTTCGCAGAATTTCTTCTTTTCTCCTTCCAAATCATCACAATGAATAATTGATAACACTTCGCAGAGGCTCATCCCTCTTTTCGGTTTATATCGGGTCAAATGCTGTTTGCTGGTTTGTATCATGATTTATTAACTCAAGGGACGTTTTGTGATAAACTTATCTGTTTTGTTGCCAGAGAACCTCAGTGCAGGTATGTTTTATAGTGCCAAAATAACATATACGCTGCAAATCGTGGACAAATCATGTCGTTTTAATGTGTCAACTTATGGCCTGTCGACTTCATTAGTGTCGACACTATCACCCATACACTAATTAAACTTTATACTTAGTGGGTTACTGCTGAAGCTGTGACCCATTGGTCCACGGTTCTAGTTACAGAGAATACTGGCCGCACGCTGATTGGCTGAATCTCAGCCAATCAGCGTGCGGCCAGTGTTTTCAAAGTCAGAAGCGCTTCCCGCGCCGCCGCCCGGCGGATAGCGCATAATTCCCAGGTCACTGCAGGGACCAATGTAATACTCAGCGCCGCAGGGACCTCTCTATGACCGCAGGTACCCAGGCGCCGCACGGACCCCTCTGCCCGCTCCCCGCTGCATCCACAAGGAGGGGGGGAGCTGGGGGAGTAACAATAGTGTCCGCACAGCCCCCGGCGCCTCCCCGCCATCGCCAGGGCTGCGGCTCTATAGTTACGCCACTGCTCACCTGCCTCACCCCACCGCACGCCACTGCTACCACCTCCCAAGGGTTTTAAAAGGTTGTGTGGGGAGGGTTACTGATTACCTGGGCCCAGACTTGCTGGCCAATTGCTGGGGGGGGGGGGCATTGTCCCCCTTTGTACAACATGGCACGCTTATAGAATTTTTTATATTTTTTGGGAGGATCAGGGCCAATGCCATCAGATTCAACCAAACCCCATAGAGTACCTGTACCCTTGTTGGTTCTCAACGACCCTGCTTCCTCCTATTTAAAGGAATGGGGTGCCATGTTGCATGCTATGGGGAAGATGTATTAAGCCTTCAAAACTGATAAAGTGGAGAGAGATAAAGTACCAGCTCCTAACTGCCATGTTACAAGCTATGGGACAGACGTAATAAGCCTTCAAAAGAGATAAACTCGAGGGTATAAAGAGCGACTCTGCCCCAAACTGTCATTTTTTCGAACACTGTCTATAGCGTGACAGTTGGGAACTGATTGGCTGGACATTTATCACTCTTTATAACCCTCACATTTATATTTTTTTAAGGCTTAATACATCTTCCCCTAGGTTTGCAAAATGCCAGTTATAGTCCTTTTATCTTTGTATATTTCTTTATCGCTTTTCTTTTTTTGTGTATTGTTCTTGGCATCACTGTCACAGTGAACCCGTTATTGTTATTTACTGTAGGAATTGGAACGTCCAAATGCCATTCTTTGAAAAGAAAACATACAAGATATCAGCTGGGTATAGACTACTAGACCATGTGTGTACCCAGCGAGTTCGTTGAGCTGCGTGTACCGATAACAGGGATGTCGCAAGCGAGCATCGGGAGCGCAGGGTTGCGAGCCATCATCGGTCAGATGGAGCGGCCCAATTTGGTAAGCTATACACACCAACCAATCAGCAGCTCCATATGTTAGGCCTGACATCATAACTGGGCGTGATTGTGCTGACAGCGTCGGCATCGCTGTAGCCACATGGAGGAAGTGGTTTCCATGGTGGGACCAATAATGACGATCCACCGAAACATTTAGGGCCTTATTCTGGTTGATGCGTACTTTCCCGAATTCTTTCGGATGGCGTTTTTTAGCCGTCTGCGCATGCGTGGGAAACGCTATGCGCATGTGCCACGCATGGTCTCCGTACTTGTTCGCACTAACACCGTACAGAAATGTGCACCGAATTCACTCGTGAAATATGGGCGTATTATGGGCGTCATTCGGAACTACACAGGGGCATAGTTTCAAAGTGGGCTAAACTGGGCATAAACATGGGCGTACACGAGGGAGTGCACTCATTCTGGTAGGCGTGCATTCGGACAGCACACCGAATGCACGCGAACCAAAAGGCAAGAAATATGCGGTGTCCGTAAGCAAGTATTTCTTTGCGGACACCACTCGGTCATGCGCTAGGCAATCGGAACGCCCAATCAGTACGGGCGCACCTCAACCAATGTCAGCTGAACACAATACAATCCACTCCTTTACTCATTACTCATTAATTACACTCTTCTCATTGCTTCAATTGGAACCATTGCAGCTTAAATGGACCATTACTAAACACACACATATATGCTGCAGTTTTGACACACATTTACACTGCAACCAATGGACAGAACTTACTATCCCTAATATAAATAGACATGTCACTTCTACATTTACCAATAAAACCACACATTTGGGGATCAAAATATAAATTTATTACAATAACGTCAAACAGAAAATGGAAAAAGCATGTTTTTGGACACATGCAACAAATTAAAAGGTACCATACCAGGAATGTACAAAAATAAAACAAAATAAAACAATGTATTTTTGACATACATAGCCACAGCAGAATCATTAGGAACACATCAGGTGGCTTCACAACAAAAGTATAGCAACAACACTTCAAGTACAGCAGACAGTAATGGTAGCCGAAAGAGGGCAACAGGGGAACCAAACAAGGCATTCGAACCGAGGGCAAATGTGGGTACCTCTGCACGGGATTGGACACAGGAAGCTGACACACACAGCTCAATGAAAGATTTGGGAAGACATAAGGGTGGAGATTAATGCGGACACAAGTTCATTTTCGGGCATGTTTGGGCCTGGTAGGCTCCTTGCCACGTGCAGCAGCTCCTCGGCCACGGCCACGTTGGGATGGTGGCCCAGGTGGAGCAGATGCTGGTGAAGGGGGGGATGGTGTTCCCCCTCTGCCAGCAGGGAGTGCTGGTGGTGGAAATGCACCAGAAACGGATGACAATAGGGCCCTATTGCTGGAAACTAGCTCCACCATAAGCTCATTATGGTGGAGGAGGAGGTCATTTTGGCGCAGGGCTTGATCTGCCAGCACCTGCAGGCTGGCAGCTATGGACTGCTGTGTGCCAGCCATGGCCTGCTGGGTCTCAGCAATAGCCTGCTGGCTCCCAGCTATTGTCTGCTGGGTGCTGACCAAACCCTGCATGACCTCCTCGGTCCTACGCATCCGCTCTGATGCTAAGTCTCCCTGCTGGTGAATCTGGCCAAGCACCTGCACCCACCTGTCGTAATCCGTTTCGGCCATTGCCTGCTGCTGCTGCACATGCCTGCCACTGGTGGCAGGTGGCACAGACTCCTCCACCTCCGCAAGAGATTCTTGACCAAACGGTGGGGATGCTGGTGAAAGAGAAAATTACAATTACAACACATTCCAAGAAAATTAGTACCAACTACTTATGCCATGCCAAATAATTACCTTCAACAAAAGCAGCAAAGACTTCCGCCGGGGCCTCGCTATCCATGTTGCTCACCCCCCGGACCTCCTCTATAGCAATACAGCACTCGGCCATCTCCTCCAGGGGGGTGAGCTTCAGGCGGCCTGGCATGGGGCCAGCCCCAGAGGTGTGGCTGTGTTCCCACCGTTTGGTCAGTTTCTTCTTGAGGTTGGTTTTGAAGTCGTGCCACCTGCAATCCAAGTTTACATATTACTACATGTCACTCCTGATGTTTGCTGTAGCAGCCATTGCAATCTGCAACAGATTACAACATGTACTTCATTCCACATAACTTACATTATATTAAACTATAAAACCAACCCTTAGAAGATACATTCACACTCACCCTACAATAACTATCGACTAAGTGACATGGCAATCATGTCTGTTGCTCCTAGCAACGTGACCGACCATTTACCAACTCAATCTAACATCTAATTAAAACATTACTGGTCTTGTACTGCTCAAATGTAACACACATGAACTTGCCTCTTCTTTACGTGCTCCGCCTCACAAACTTGTGGAGCTACCGCATTAATCTCCACAGTTATGTCCTCCCAAATCTTCCATCTCCTTGTGTGTGTCAACCTGTCCTGTGGACACTCTAGCCAATCCCGTGCACGGGGTACCAGTATGGCAAGCTCCTGCGGTTCGAATGCCATGTTCCTGCTGCTTGGTTCCTCTGTTGGCCTCTTTCAGCCATGGCCACGGCCACCTGTCGCTGTACTTGAAGTGCTGGCCAGGCTACTCTGTTGGGAAGCCACCTGCTGTGTTCCCAATGATTCTGCTGAGGCAGAAGATGGCCCAGCTGCAGATTGGGCTGATGTTGCTGGGCCAGCTGGCTGCTCTTCTCCCACTGGCTGGTCTGTGGTGAGGGGCACATAGGAGGTGTTGGAGTCCAGGCGAGCAAAGAGTTCCTGGCACTCCTGGTCTCCCTCAGATTGAGATCCAGCCATGTTTGCAACAACATTTTGGTTTTCTAGCACACCTTTATATACTATTTCTGTCATTGGCGTACATCAGCGACACCCTGCGTTCTTTGCGGCAGCGTTCCGTGCGGCAGCGTACACTGTGCGGCGCATAGGCCACGCCCATACCAGCGGACAAACAAAAGTACAAAACCAGGCATACTTTCAAAGTCTGATTTAGTACTTATTTGCAGATTTGAACACCAATAAACACCTACAACTGTGGCCAGACATAAAATCTATATGTGATTGTTCATTTGTACTGTGCACTTGTTTGGTATGTACAACAAATGACACTAACCCATTCCATATGTTAATCCAGTCCACCACTCAGGCAATAGTAATCAGTGCTTGCATCCAAATCACATGTGAAAGGTCTCTCAATATTGCCTTGATGCTAGGTACATTTCATTCCACATCTCTAGTGTGGGCCGGTAGAAGGTAAGTGTTTACATGGCACCATGGCCTAATATTGGGAAAAGGTCTTGCACTATTTGCTATATTTCTGGTGTATAGCTTTCACACTAATAAAGCTGTCTATTTTAGTACCTTGTAGAGTTATGTGTAACTGGATAGTGTTGCACACTATTTCACCTGTTGTTTTCAGCCATGTTTGGTGAGTATAATGGTTTCCCAACTTCTTTCACCCTGTCTGTTTTGTACATACTAAGTAATGCCAAGGTCAGCTCTGCGATGCAAAGCTCCAGCAAGTGTTATTTTGCGATGCAATGTTTTAGCCATCTGTTGTGGCGCATACACGCTGTTAATGTAAAAATGAACAATAAAGTTAATACCAAATATCACTCTGAACAACCAATTACAGGACATGATTGCTTGTATTGTGCCATTGCTAAGATGGCGGCCTATGGGAGAGCAGCCCCATTTTCGCCCGCGGAGCTCAGGGCACTGGTCTCCGTTATGGAGACCAGGCTGGGGCGTGCGGGCCCATTTATCACAAACCGGCAGAAGCGTAATGCTTATGCCGCGGCCCGCCGCCGCATATTCGCACGCACCCAGGTGCGGAGGACCATCGCTCAGCTGGAGCGGCGATGGTCAGACCTGAGGCGTCGGCAGCCAGATTTGCTCCAGCGAATCAGGGCCAGGATTGCGCGATGTGAGTGTTTACACATTAAATGGGCATTTGTACATTATTGCTTAAATGATCTTTTTTAAGCCAATAAGGTAACCTGGCTGATCATGAGTTAAACATGGCATACACTATATGTGTGCTACTTCCTATTTGACATCCTGTAATGGGGATATAATATGTAATTGTCTAGGAGTATTGTTTGTGATGCATACAATGGGCCAAATGTCACATCATAACTGCCATGTTACAGGCTGTATTTGATAAAAGCCAGTAAGGAGCTGATTGGCTGGACATTTATCTCTAGTTATCACCTTTGCATTTATTGCTTGTTAAGGCTTAATACATCTGTCCCAATGACCCCTAATTGGCACTAATGTTTTTTTCTCCAACACAGCACGGGATCGAGCACGACAGGCCCGGGAGGAGGCAGAGGCGGCCCAGGCCCAGGAGGAGGTCACAGATGAGATGGCCGAGGAGGTGGTGTTGGAGGAAGGGGAGGCGGAGGAAGTGGAGGCGGAGGAAGTGAAGGCGGAGGAGGTGCCAGAGGAAGGGGAGGAAGTGGAGGAGGAGGTGGTGGCAGTGGAGGAGGAGGTGGTGCCAGTGGAGGAGGAGGTGGTGGCAGCTGAGGAGGCCCGGGAAGAAGAGGAGGAGGTGGAGCTGGAGGAGGATGAGGAGGCCTGTGAGGTGGTTCAGGCGCCCGAAAGTGGTATGTATACATAAAGAATCATTATTCCTTTTCTAATCTACTATTTGCTATGTAGCACTGGTGATTCAATTGTGTTTTAAAATACTATAAATTCATAAAACAAACTGGGTAGCAACAGACACACTTAGGGGTTAGATAGGGTGCCCAAACCATCCCTTTGATCCTGGACACATATTAATGACACAGGTTGTGGGGATGGCTTTCAGGTCGATTTTAACTGCCACTGAACCTGTGTTGTTAATCTGTATCCTGGAAGTAAGGGATGACGTGCTCATCTAAGGGTTACATGTCCCTGCTGCAAGCGTACAATCTGTAGCCTCAAATAGGTGAATTGAGTTTACAGTTGATTGATATTTCTACACTACATTAAGTATGGCATAAATGGAGTATGGACAGGCGTGGCTTAGAATGGAGTCACAAGTGGTCAGTGCCCCTGGGCCCTCCTCTAGCTAACCACCCCCTGCGGTCTGCATGTATTGTTGCCACCATAATTTTTGGTTGATTTTGTCTTAATAATGATTTTGTGCATGGGAGTGGGTTAGTGCTGCAGCTTCACCTACCTGGCATTATGACAATGATTTATGGAGCAGACCATCAGCAGGCAAGCCATGCTTGATTGCACAAATGTACTGTGCATTCCTGAGAGTTGACTAAGTCCCATGCCACGTTGCATCAGAGAACAGACACTGAGCGCTTTTTGATGAGTTGTTATTGGTGGAGCTCATGACATGCTTCTCAGAGCTTAGTCATGGGTGGGTTTGGATTCAGAAGGAGCACTATGACTGTGAGGTGTTATACAGAGTAAAGGGTAGAGGGAAAAAAACAGGCTTTCCATCTAGTATGTATGCATGTATGTATAGATGTATGTGTCATATATATATATAGTTATATATGTCTCTATATACATATATATATATATATATATATACACACACACACACCTGTCACCTTGCATTTATTTAATTTATGTATGACTATGTTAAATGTATTCATGAATATCATTACTAATTGTACCCCCTTTAACATGCCCACAGATGAGCCAACCCAAGCAGATGAGGGTGTCCGTGGGGCCCTCCTGCGTCTCAGGGCACACATGCAGCTGGTCCTGGCCGATCTGCAGGACCTAACGGACCTTCTACTGTAATTTATTTTATTTATTTTTTTCATTTTAAAAATGTTGTAATTGTAAATATAATAAATAGTTGTAAACAGTTAGAAGTTGTCTGTGTGTTTTTTTGACATTAAACAGTATATGTGTAAATTGTTTAGAATATTTTTAATTAGCAAAAGGTACATACTGTATATAGAATGATGTATGTTATGTTCACATGATGTAAGGGTTAATGTCTGTAATGAATGTAGTAGTAATGTGTTTAAGTATGTATTAGGATTTAATTGATTCCAATTGGAAACAAACACTTTTTAATGAGGTTGCCTAATTGCATAAGTGTGTCATGTGATCGATTTCGGAGGTCAGATAAGAGTGGTGATTTGTGCGTAAATACACCGCATCGGTGCGTACGGCCAGGTTCCCGTCCGTTCTGACGCGGTAAGACCGTGCATACGCTGTAATACCGTGCAGAATATGTGTGTTTCCACCGCACACGCAAGGTTTGGATGTCGTCCGTAAACACGCCCTGTTCTTCCAGTGTGAGTCTGTCCGTATGCGGAGGTCCGGTGGGCGTTTCTTCGGACGATGTCCGCACAGCGTGGCGTGCGGCCCGCTCCGAAAGATTTCGGAAATGTACGCACCGACCAGAATAACCTCCTTAGTGACACTGTCATACAACCAATACAGACTGTGTGGAAGGGTCACGACTTCATTTTCTGCAGCAGTAACATATTTATGTGATATTTCATTAATATTCAAATAAGTTGGTTACCACTGCTGTACATCCAGCGGCAACCACACCCATTCCTAGAAATAAGTCCTGGCAGAACATTGGGAAGTAAATTGAACCAGTATGTGAGAGACGGAGGAAAAAACAAGCCGAGAGTACGTTCCGCAGTCACTGTATACACAGACCTAGTGTACTGTATAGTGATTGTTCAGCTACAGTACGTTCCGCAGTCGCTGTATACACAGACCTAGTGTACTGTATAGTGATTGCTCAGCCTACAGTACGTTCCGCAGTCGCTGTATACACGGACCTAGTGTACTGTATAGTGATTGCTCAGCTACAGTACGTTCCGCAGTCGCTGTATACACAGACCTAGTGTACTGTATAGTGATTGCTCAGCCTACAGTACGTTCCGCAGTCGCTGTATACACGGACCTAGTGTACTGTATAGTGATTGCTCAGCTACAGTACGTTCCGCAGTCGCTGTATACACGGACCTAGTGTACTGTATAGTGATTGCTCAGCTACAGTACGTTCCCCAGTCACTGTATACACAGACCTAGTGTACTGTATAGTGATTGCTCAGCTACAGTACGTTCCGCAGTCACTGTATACACGGACCTAGTGTACTGTATAGTGATTGCTCAGCTAAAGTATGTTCCGCAGTCACCGTATACACGGACCTAGTGTACTGTATAGTGATTGCTCAGCTACAGTATGTTCCGCAGTCACTGTATATACGGACCTAGTGTACTGTATAGTGATTGCTCAACTACAGTATGTTCCGCAGTCACTGTATACACAGACCTAGTGTACTGTATAGTGATTGCTCAGCTACAGTACGTTCCGCAGTCACTGTATACACAGACCTAGTGTACTGTATAGTGATTGCTCAGCTACAGTACGTTCCGCAGTCGCTGTATACACGGACCTAGTGTACTGTATAGTGATTTCTCAGCTACAGTACGTTCCGCAGTCACTGTATACACAGACCTAGTGTACTGTATAGTGATTGCTCAGCTACAGTACGTTCCGCAGTCACTGTATACACAGACCTAGTGTACTGTATAGTGATTGCTCAGCTACAGTACGTTCCGCACTCACCGTATACACGGAACTAGTGTACTGTATAGTGATTGCACAGCTACAGTATGTTCCGCAGTCACTGTATACACGGACCTAGTGTACTGTATAGTGATTGCTCAGCTACAGTACATTCCGCAGTCACTGTATACACGGACCTAGTGTACTGTATAGTGATTGCTCAGCACACAGTACGTTCCGCAGTCGCTGTATACACGGACCTAGTGTACTGTATAGTGATTGCTCAGCACACAGTACGTTCCGCAGTCGCTGTATACACGAACCTAGTGTACTGTATAGTGATTGCTCAGCTACAGTACGTTCCGCAGTCACTGTATACATGGACCTAGTGTACTGTATAGTGATTGCACAGCTACAGTATGTTCCGCAGTCACTGTATACACGAACCTAGTGTACTGTATAGTGATTGCACAGCTACAGTACGTTCCGCAGTCACTGTATACACGAACCTAGTGTACTGTATAGTGATTGCTCAGCTACAGTATGTTCCGCAGTCGTTGTATACACAGACCTAGTGTACTGTATAGTGATTGCTCAGCTACAGTACATTCCGCAGTCACTGTATACATGGACCTAGTGTACTGTATAGTGATTGCTCAGCTACAGTACGTTCCCCAGTCGCTGTATATACAGACCTAGTGTACTGTATAGTGATTGCTCAGCTACAGTACGTTCCGCAGTCACTGTATACACGGACCTAGGCCCTTATTCTGGTTGACTCGCAAGGCCACCAAACCAGCCTGGTGAATGCCCGCCCCCCCCCCCCCCTCACAACGTGTGTCCCTGCGCACAGGCTGCGAATGGATGTTTAACAGAAACATTCATTCGCATGCTGCGGGGAACACCCACATCTTTCGATGATCGCCGACCATCGAAAGATGTGGAAGGTGCACGCATATAAAAGTGACTTTCAAGTCACTTGCTTGGACGCACCCACATCACGGCCTCATTACCATGAGAACGCCCATGAAACTGCAAATGTGCAGACGCAAAACATCGGAGGATCGATTGAACCAGAACAACCCCCCCTAGTGTTTTCTATAGTGATTGGGTAAATAATCCCCCTGCCTTTTGCCAGGATCACTCTGTACAGCACATCCCGGATATCCTCAATGAACATATTCCACAGAAGACTACTGTGCCAAAATGTAGAACCTACTCACAGTGACCAGCTGTATGCAATATGGGACACATGCCAGCTGCTGTGGAAATACCAGGGCCGGTTCAAGCCACCTGAGCGCCCCAGGTGGGAGGGGGGGGGGCGTTCCGACGCTCATGCTCCACCGGGGGGGGGGGGGGGTGAGGCGATGCGGCCGCTGCCACTGGCAGCATGGGGGGCAGTGGGAGACACGGGGGCTCCAGTGGCGTAACTATACATTTTGCGGTACTTGTGTATTTTGGCGGCGCCCATCGCATCGCATACCATAACGTATACGATGGTATGCGATGCGACGCGATATCGTACGATAGTGCACGATGGCATACAATTTTGAGATTGTATGCCATTGTACATGGCATACAATGCCATACGATGCGATGCGATTAAACATTGTATAAGCACCCTAATGGGTGCTTATACAATGTTAAGCACCCAATTGGGTGCTTACAATGTTAAATGCACCCCCACGCCACCCCCCCACTATAAACGTGAACCCGAGGGGCGGCGGTACGCGTCCTACGACCTTTTCATACCCCCACTATCCACGTCGGCGTGGAGTTGAGAATAGAATAGTGTGGCGAGCGCAGTGAGCCACCGAGCCCAAAGCGTGGCGAGCGCAGCGCGCCCCGCGAGGGGACGCGGATACCTGTGAAGCCCGCGAAGGGACGCGTTTACCTGTGAAGGTATCCGCGTCCCCTTGCGGGGCTCGCTGCGCTCGCCACGCTTCGAGCTCGGTGGCTCGCTGCGCTCGCCACACTATTCTATTCTCAACTCCACGCCGACGTGGATAGTGGGGGTATGAAAAGGTCGTAGGACGCGTACCGCCGCCCCTCGCCACGCTTCGGGTTCACGTTTATAGTGGGGGGGTGGCGTGGGGGTGCATTTAACATTGTACCCTTTTGGTCGTATAGGGGGTCAAAATCGCGTCGCATCGTATGCCATCGGGTGCATGGCATGCGATGCAATGCGATCTGTCCGTCGTACGACGGACATCGGGGGCGCCGCCAAAATACACAAGTACCCATTTTGCTCCCACCTGCCAAAAAGTTTGTGGCGCCCCTCCTCCAGGCTCCTCTCCGGCATGTTTCCACAGCGTGTGACGTGATGACATCACACGCATAACGGAGAAGCTGGAGCAGGAGAGAGGAAGAGAGACCAGCGGACACTGCTGCTTCCTTGGCTCTGACGCATCCCAGGCCGCCCCAGCACACCCATCCGCCCATCCTGTACACAGTAGCCAATAGCCGGCTCTGTGTACAGGCAATTGAATTAGTGGGGGGATTTGTCGTCTCTGCCATGGCCCCACCTGCGCTGTGGCTGACTCGCCTCCAGTGCTCAGTCAGTGGGCAGCGGCAGGCAGCAGCATGTCAGTGCGTCGAGCGCAGAGGCAGAACTCTGGGAGGCAATGGAGTCATCTGCCGCCGGGCTCCTGCTCCCAAGGGTGCACCTCTCCTCCCCTGTGAGTTTGAATTAGCTAATTGAAAGCTGTTGATATGGCTTTGGTGGCTGACTTCTTCTCCTAGCAGGACCATAGTTGTCACACTCTTTATTCTAAACATAATATCCATAACATACATACATACATACATACACACACACACGCATACATATATTTATATAAGATGGTGTGTGTGTGTGTGTTGGAGGGGCACCAATATGTAGCTTGCCCCCGGGCAACTGGGACGAACTTACGTCACTGGTCGAGCGGGTGCCGGCGCCCAAACAGACCCTGCTGCTGCTTGCTCCCCCAAGCGGCTGCTGGGGCTGCCTTACAGTAGTTACGCCACTGGGGGGCTCCAGGGGGGGTTTGGGCTACAAGGGGGATTGCCGCTGACGATCGGGGGGGGGGGTGGGGGGTAGCGGGTGCCACCCGCAGATTATCACTGATCCATGGGCAGCAGCACAGTACCGCCCTCCAGTGGCTAAAGCTGCCTAGTAGTGGCGCCGGCCCTGGGAACTATACATCACTACATGTCCCAGAATGCTTCACCACAGTCATCGCATGCCCCAAAAGCATTCTAGAGGTGCATGCTGGGATGTGTAGCCCCGTAGCAGCTGTTGTGCCACAGATTGCCTAGTCCTGCCGGTTATGGTGTAAAGAGTCAACAGTGTCTATGTTGACAGTCAATAGGTTCACAAAGGTCAACATAGACAAAAGGTTGACACATAAAAAGGTCGAAGTCTGTTTTTTTGTGTCAATTAGTGCACCGCGTCCCCTCGCGTGGCTGGCTTTGTTCAGAGTTCACATGGATTGTCAGGTATGACTAAATCCAAAAAAGCAAAAAAGAATCCCCATATCCCATGCCGACCATTTCATACGTCGACCAATGCCAAGTAGAACTTTGGTTAACTTTGTCTATGTCGACCGTTTAATACTGTTAACCTATCGACCAGATTTCGTCCTGCCATAGTATCATTAAAATAATAAAAGTCCATCAACTACAGATGCGATTTTATCTTCGTGCTTACTATAGATTGGCGCCGCCAATTGTCCTGTTAATCCAGATTAATCAGGATACAGGAAAATCATTCTCACGTTTCTTTTCCAAACCTAAAATACAAGTTGTATTGGAGGAAAGTGTGGCTGAAAGGGGGTTATTCTGGTTTATTCCCTCGGATGCGAATTCACATCCTTGCGAGTGAACCAGAGCCCGCCTTGCGAATGGTGGTACGCCGGCCACCATTCGCAAGGCGCGTACGTTCGTACTGGCTGCGAATGAATGTTTTACATAAACGTCCATTTGCAGCCTGCAGGGGGAACACCCACATCATTGCCTCAGAGCAACCTTAGATCTGCGTTCACATTCTGAGGGAAGTGGGCGATATCAGCTGCCCGCACCCGCGTCATGGGCCCAGCGTTCTAATGGGAACGCCCATGAAACGCTAGGCATTCCCATATGCTCATTGTCCCATACGTTAATGCAATCTATGGTGTCAAAGATACTTCGGCTTTCCAATGTAAACTTTGCGGTAACACCCCCAGTGTAGCTCCCAAGTGTAATTGGCTGGCACCCGTGGGAGAGCTGGCGATGCTGGAAGCTTGTATTGTATGGCAGTGTGGTTGGTGTAATGGTTAGAGCACTGAGGCCATGGGTTCGATTCCCACCATGGCTCTAACTGGGCGGAGTTTGTACGCTGCTCAAAAAAATAAAGGGAACACTTAAACAACATGTAACTCCAAGTCAATCACACTTCTGTGAAATCAAACTGTCCACTTAGGAAGCAACACTGTCAGTGTAGTGTCCAGAGCATGGAGGCGCTACCAGGAGACAGACCAATTCATCGGGAGATGTGAAGGAGGCCGTAGGAGGGCAACAACCCAGGACCGCTACCTCCGCCATTGTGCAAGAGGGAACAGGAGGACCACTGCCAGAGCCCTGCAAAATGACCTCCAGCAGGCCACAAATGTGCATGTGTCTACTAAAACGGTCAGAAACAGATTCCATGAGGGTGGAATGAGGGCCCGACGTCCACAAATGGTGGTTGTGCTTACAGCCCAACAATTTGCAGGATGTTTGGCATTTATCAGAGAACACCAAGATTGGCAAATTCGTTACTGGCACCCTGTGCTCTTCTCAAATGAAGCAGGTTCACATTGAGCACATGTGACAGACGTGCAGTGTCCGGAGACCCCAAGGAGAATGTTCTGCTGCCTGCAACATCCTCCATCATGACCGGTTTGGCAGTGGGTCAGTAATGGTGTGGGGTGGCATTTCTTTTGGGGCCACACTGCCTTCCATGTGCTTGCTAGAGGTAGCCTGACTGCCATTAGGTACAGAGATGTGATCCTCAGATCCCTTGTGAGACCATTTGCTGGTGCGGTTGGCCCTGGGTTCCTCCTAATGCAAGACAATGCTAGGTACTTGTGTACTTTCACGGCTCCCATCGCATGCCATTGCATGTCATATGTAGTGGCATGCGATGGCATGCGATGCGATTTTCCAGTGTTTTTATGCATTTTTGCTAAAATAGCATGCGATCGCACCGCATGCGATCGCACCGCATGCGATCGCACCGCATGCGATCGCACCGCATGCGATCGCACCGCATGCGATCGCATCGCATCAGATTGCATGAGATCGCATGCGATCTGATGCGATGCGATGTCATTTTTCACAGAAATTATGGACATGAGTTGACAATATGTAAAATGCACCCCAAATGTCATTTTTTACACTGGACCACCCCCACTATCAACGCCAACCCGAAGCGTGGCGAGCGCGCGAGGAGAGGCGGTATAAAACAAATAAAAAACTGAATAGAAACCGATCCAACACAATCACTGAACACACGCCTTGAAACAGGTGACAGAACAGCTCAAAACTCCACCTTGAATGGATAATCCTTGTGCTTTTTGGCTGAGGATAATGTGCATGATTTCAACTCATGTCCATAATTTCTGTGAAAAATGACATCGCATCGCATCAGATCGCATCAGATCGCATGCGATCTCATGCGATGCGATGCGATTTTTCCCTGTACGATGCACATCGTGGGAGCCGTGAAAGTACACAAGTACCCAATGCTAGACCTCATGTGGCTGGAGTGTGTCAGCAGTTCCTGCAAGACGAAGGCATTGATGCTATGGACTGGCCCGCCCGTTCCCCAGACCTGAATCCAATTGAGCACATCTGGGACATCATGCCTCCATCCACCAACGCCACGTTGCACTACAGACTGTCCAGGAGTTGGCGGATGCTTTAGTCCTGGTCTGGGAGGAGATCCCTCAGGAGACCATCCGCCACCTCATCAGGAGCATGCCCAGGCATTGTAGGGAGGTCATACAGGCAAGTGGAGGCCACACACACTACTGATACTCATTTTGACTTGTTTTAAGGACATTACATCAAAGTTGGATCAGCATGTAGTGTGTTTTTCCACTTTAATTTTGTGTGTGACTCCAAATCCAGACCTCCATGGGTTAATAAATTTGATTTCCATTGATATTTTTGTGTGATTTTGTTGTCAACAAATTCAAGTATGTAAAGAACAAAGTATTCAATAAGAATATTTCATTCATTCAAATCTAGGATGTATTATGTTAGTGTTCCCTTTATTTTTTTGAGCAGTGTATATTCTCCCCGTACTTGCGTGGGTTTCCTCCGGATACTCCAGTTTCCTCCCACAATCCATAAATATACTGGTATGTTAAATAGCTTCCAACAAAATGAACCCTGCAATGTCTGTGTGCGTGTACATGTGGTAGGGAATATAGATTGTAAACTCCACTGGGGCAGGGACTGATGTGAATGTTCAACTATTCTCTTTACAGCGCTGAGGAATATGTGTGCGCTATATAAGAAACTGTTAATAAATAAATAATAAAATAAATATTGTACCAATATATCAGAATCTGTTTGTGTGTCTGTATAATAGCAGTCTCCCCGTATATTTCCACCATGATCAGCCGACCCCTTCAGAGACTCAAAGCCGCTGGCAATATATACACTTTTAGATCTCCTGTGTGGCAACATTCTCCACGTAGCTTGCAGTTCCAGGCTGCCAGGCAAAGGAGGTATATTTTAGGGATGGCCATCGGTGCCTTTGCCATCGATGGCAAAAGTGCAACTGGCCATCGATAGTGTAAAACTATGCAATGGGTGACCATCGATAGTTTTACATATCAATGGTCGGTACTTCTGTAGTTTCACGGCGCCAGCGGGGCTCGCTTTGCTCGCCCACGCTGCGGGCTCGGTGGCTCGCTACGCTCGCCACGCTATTTAAAATCAACTCCATGCCAACATGGATAGTGAGGGTATGAACTATCCATGTTGGCATGGAGTTAAGTTACTTTTTTTTACATATTTCGTGGCGAGCGTAGAACCCGGAAGTAGCACGGCGCCATGCTGGCGCCGTGAAACTACAGAAGTACCCAATGGTCATCTATTATGTTTGAGTGATTGGCCTGTGGGCCAATGAAAAAACGTGCACAGGGCTTTGCAGGAGTCAGGGGGCGGAGCTAGGGAAGCCAATCCCGGGGCATTTTTTCAATCCCGGGATTCGGGATTGAAAAATGCTCAATTCCGGGATTCCCGGGATCCCGGGTTTGGCTTCCCTAAAAAAAAAAAGGCCCCGCATGTTTACCTACATGGAGCTGGTTGCCGGGTGGGGTCGCCGGAAGGGTGGGCGGGGAGCCGGGAGTGGTCTCAGGGAGCAATGAGCCGGGTGGGTAGGCAGGAGCAGGCAGGAAGCCGGGTAGGGGAGAGAGGAGAGAGTTGTCCGTGAGCCGGGTGGGTAGGCGGGGTCTCCGGGAGCCAGCCAGCAGCACGACTTGGCTGTCAGCTCCAGGCAGTCTGTCCCTCTGACAGGTATTCGGGTGACAGCATGATGCTTGAGAGGTGTCCCACGGTTGTTTATAATTGACAAAGCAGGCCCTTGAGGCGTTTCTCCGGTATGAACCTTGCCGGTTTCCTCAGAAGATGCCCCAGTATGAAGCAGCTTGATATTTAACTAGATGTCAACCAATCAGTGTGTTTCACTTTGCATTAGCTCACCTGTCTTATTAGTACTGACAGGTGTACTGTTTTAACAGGTAATAAACTATTCCTTTTAGACATAAAATAAATATATACATTGAAATAAAATTAAAAAGGCATTAAAAAAGGTTATGTATGGAATGGCAAGTCTCGCACCAGTAAGAGACATATACAGATAAGGCTTCTGAACAATATATTCTACATACACATAGCATATCATTCACAACAGTTCCCACCGTGTAATAGAATGATTTTTTTGATGACCATTAGATAGCAATCTCGAGTGGCTCCGTCCTGGCTGTAGGGCAACACAGCCACCAGACCCAAAGCCACAGGATCGACTCCCCGCTCTGCCGCTAAACCTATTACCCCCTCTTACCAAAACAAGTACATTTTTATTTGCCTGTAAGCTCAGTACTTCAGTGTTCCCTTGATGTTCTATCTTCACATACTGGACTTTATTCTGGTTCACTCGCAAAGGCAAATTCCTTCTCAAATGGACAAAACCATGTGCACTGCAGGTGGGGCAGATGTAACTTGTGCAGAGAGTTTTACTTCTAAGTGAGATCTATATTGCAGTGTACAAATAAAGCAGTCAGTAGTTACCCTGCACAGAAATAAAATAACTCCCCAAAATTGAACTCTCTCTGCACGTTACATCTACCCCCCCTCAGTGGACATGGTTTTGTCCATTTGAGAAAGAATTTGAATTTGGGAGTGAACCAGAATAAGGGCATCTGTGTGAATGAACCTTGTTGATCACATTTCTACGGTGCTCAAGGAACCTTACATTTAAAGGCAAGTATTCAATGTTGGGGGCACGCGGTGACAGCAAGCAGGGCTGCCTGCTCACTGTCACCGCTCGCCCCCACAGTATTCAACTGACCCCCGTAATAAGCCACTGGCTCCGTTTTTGAAGCGAGAGGAATTGGCGTATTTTGCTGATTCGCTGCATTAGCTGCGGGTTTCGCTGTTTGGGGGAATCCTCACCGTCCTGTGACAGTGAGGATTCCCCCGGAACATTGAACAGGGTGATCGGCTGGCGAGTGGGTTAAACAGTGAGGATCGCTGGTTTTCTGCGATCATCGCTGTTTAACCCCCTCGCCGCCCGCGGCGACCCCCATTGAATAAGGCCCAAAAGAGCTACGTATTGTAGGCCACATTCGCATGTAATCAAATATATTACATAATTGGAACAGTTCATGAAACGTTTCATCTTAAATGTTGAATTGTTGGAAGAAGAAGAAGTAAATTGAACACTCTTATCTAGGAGGAATTTGCATGTGATACAGTTTTCCTACCACATTTAAAACACCCACTTAAAACTTAAGTGACTCACTATAGTTGGGTTATCAGATCCTTGTATAAAATGGCTTGGGGCTTAATTATTTCCCAGATTATTGTTTTTCCTAAAATTAACCCTTGGTTTATCTTCTAGAGCTGAAGCCAAAAATATATCTGTTTTAAGAATCTTGGAGTTTTTATTTTCAATTTTCTTTTCATTTCCATCGAGTGTGAATTGAATGTAGATATAAATCTAGAGCTGTATTTTAAACTCATCATTTCCGTCAGAAACAGCCTGATGAGTTTGATCTTTAGTTCCCAAAAAAAGGAGCTCTCTCAACTTCCAGAACACACTGCGTCTAGTAGATCAGGGGGATAACCTTGCTCCAAAAAATTATTTTAGCAGGTTATTTGCCTGTTGTTCAAAAATATCTTGATCTGAACAGTTTCTTTATGATCTTTTTGGCTTTTTGAAATATTAGTGAGGACAGCTCCTAAAACTAAGATAATTGTCACAGTCAACTTCTTTAACAGGTAGAGGTTGTTATTCTATCATTTTTGATGTGAAGCACATTATCCAAGAAGTTAATGTGCTAGTGATGAACAGTGTTTTAAGTCTATTTAAGACCAAAAGTGTTATTGTTAAGAAAATAAAAAAGTGCACGTTCCCTCCCACCATGCCAAATAAAAAACATGTCGTCTATGTATCTGCCATAAATATATATATTGCCAGTGGATTTGATTCCCTGAAGGGGTTGGTTGATCATGGTGGAAATATACGGGCAGACTGCTATTATAGGGACGCACAAACAGCTTCTGATATATTGTTACAATACAAGCTTCCAGCATCGCCAGCTCTCCCACAGGTGCTGGCCGATTACACTTGGGAGCTGCTACACTAAAGGTGCCCATACACTAGTAAGATTTATCTTCCGATCTGGCTGGTTGGAACAAAAACATGGTTATGGATGAGTGACAGTTTGTCAGTTTTCCAGCATTTCCAAGCCAATGCTCAACTGTCATTTGCTCTCATCCATAACCATGTTTTTATTCCGACCAGCCAGATCTGAATCTGCGTGTGTATGGCCACCTTAAGTGTTACCACAAAGTTTATTTTTGAAAGCCAGAGTGTCTTTGAGAGTGACACCATAGATTGCATTAATACATTTCGACAGTGCGATTGAATGGCCAAACAGCTGGAGAGGTTGATACCAACTAAGTGGAGGAATCCTTTTCTGTTTAACTACATGTAGTTCCTGAACGGAACCTAAAGGGAAATTGCCAATTTAAAGGACTGGCCACTTTTTGAGATATCAGCATGGAAACAGCATCTTCTGTGCTTCTGTTGCTATGATATGCAAACTGGTATGGATCTTATACACTTCTCTACCACAAAGACACCCCCGCCACATCCCCCTCCTCCACCGGCAAAATATCGGCAGTCATGGCTCTTCGAGGCAGGGCTAAAATGATGCAAATCTCTGCAATGGGGCGGGGCTTGATGAGGACAGGGTCTGTCCAGTGTTCCCTCTAATTTTACGAAGGCTGTGTGCGGCAAAAGATTTTGGCTGTGCAACTTTTGAAGGAAATTTTTATTTTTGTGCGTTACTTATATATAACTGGAAAATGATGTTCAGCATTTGTGTTAACTTTACTTCAAAATGATATTAAACATTTAAACATTCAAAACACAGCACATGATGTAGTTAATGGGTGAAACTCACATTAATTGAGTGCACAACTGCAAAAAGGGACCACTTCTGCTTTGTGCGCTCTGTTGTCATGTCTGTGCGCACACTTGTCGAGTTGTGTGCGCGCGCACGAGCGCACAGCTTACTTCTTCCTGAGAATAGAAAAAAGAAGAAGGCAAGTACCTGCCGTGTGTGGCCCTGAAAAGGGGTGTGGCTTCATGTAACATTGCATGTAAATCGCCCTAGAGTATGAGGGCCTTAACTTTGGCTCTGATACCAGCCAGTACCTCCCCAGTCACTGACCTCACCTCACCTCACTGCATTTAAGCTCATGTAAACAGACAGTAAGTTATTATTAACAGAAACCTTGACTAAAGCTACTATTGCAGAGGCTGCAATTCCTCCCAGTTGTCAGATTTATTATTTCCAGATTTTAGTTAATTAACCAAATACCTCACGTAGGTTTATGCGTGCCATGGTGGTGATATACCTAGCTGAATTGTTAGCCTTTAGAAAACGATCGTAAAAGTAGCTAAATTATTATTATTATTATCAGTGTTTATAATAGGAATGTGAATTGACCACCGATGAATCATAAAGGGTGTGAAAAACTTTTGCCATCGATGGGGGAGAACCAGATGGCTCTCTTACATCGATGGCACAATAACCAAATAGGTTCCCTCCCCCCCAAGGTGCTGGGACACCCGTGAAGCCCCTCCCCCATGTCCTGATTGGACCACTGGCCATAAAGTCAAAGAAAAGGGGTGACCATCGATGGTCATCCCTTTTCTTCATAATATGTTGCCGACCAAATCGATGGCCATTTCTAGGACACAAACCAGGGTGGATTGGGATGGAAAATGAGCCCGGGATATTTCTAGGAAGCAGTCCTCATGGAGGCGAGGTCTGGAGAGAGGTTGGGGTCTGCTGAAGGGGTGGGTCCCACCTCATAGGGACTGATTCTAAGTTGGACACAGTTGCAGCCTTGTTAGTGTCTTTTCCTGCAGTTATTTCTGCAACTTTATACTAATTTCACTACAACGCCCTTGCCATACAGGCAGTGGCGCCCATTGGGGTGTTTCCCCTGTACCCCAGTGGGCCAGTACAGATCTGTTGGCACATATGACAACTGTCGACATGGACCCACAATTAATGTGACCCGTACCCTCGCATGGCTCGCTTTGCTCCACATGCTTCAGGCTCAGTGCTCAGCACACTAAAAAAATAAAAAAATGTGAAAATGGTGGACAATTGTCATGCGTCCACCTTTTCATGTCGACCTTTTGACCCTGTCGACCTATTGCACATTGACCTTTTTCTTGTTGACCTTTTGACCCTGTTGACTCATTGCATGTCTACCTATTGGGATAGACCTATTGACTGTCTATCTAGACACTGTAGTGTAGATCTTTCAGCCCCCACTGACCCCAACTTCAGACCCCACTGAAGACCCAACTTCAGACCCCACCTGTGTGCACCCGAAATTTGTGGGCGTGGCCTTGTAGTCAGGCTGTACGGCCTATTATTGCATCACTCCAGCAAAGCCACACACCATTTTTCGCCACTGTGTCGGCATGGCCAGTGCTCTGTGAGCTGCTGGCCATGACCTAAGCCCCTAGTCTCCCTGAATAAACATCTATTCACTTTTTCTCTGGCCAGCTCCCTCCTTCCCCCTTAACACACATAACGCGGGACAGTGCCATCCACAGGTAGCACCTTTTTGCTCCCACCTGCCAAAAAGTTTGTGGCACCCCCCCCCCCCCCCCCCCCCCGGGCTCCTCTCCAGTGTGTTTCCCCAGCATGTGACGTGATGACGTCACACACATAACGGAGAAGCTGAAGCAGGATAGAGGAAGAGAGACCAGCAGACACTGCTGCTTCCCTTGGCTCCGACACATCACAGGCCGCCCTAGCACGCCCATCCTGTACACAGTAGCCAATAGCCGGCTCTGTGTACAGTCACTTGAATCAGTGGGGGGATTTGCCGTCTCTGCCATGGCCGCACCTGTGCTGCGGCTGACTCGCCTCCGGTGCTCAGTCAGTGGGCAGCGGCAGGCAGCAGCATGTCAGTGCGTCGAGCGGAGCCCACACAAACCCCGCTGCCGCTTGCTCCCCCAAGCACCAGCTGGGACTGCCTTACAGTAGTTACGCCACTGCCCCTGGGACAGTCCCAAAAAAACAAGACTGTCCTGCAAAAATTAGGACAGTTAGGAGGTATGCTTTTCACATGATTTATTGGCCCGGTGGGTCGAAATCACGTGAAAAAGGCCTTGTACTGGTGTAGGTGTGATAACCACATATATGTGCATGCAGTGGGTTATGGGCATATGATGCCATACATGAAGTTGTGTTATAAACATATGTTATCCCCACAGGGGACATTAAATGTGAGCTGGACACATGAGGGCACAGACAAATAAAGTTTTTCTGCTCGAGGGCAGAGCGGGATGGTGCCCAGCGCGAGGAGATATATATAGGAAAAGCCGTTACTGGCGTGGCGCAGTTCCCCTCAGGAAGGGGTTAACAGCAGAGCGGTGCTGAGAGGCAGTGACCCTGAGAAGAGTTCCCTGAGAGGAATAGAAATAAGCAGAGCTGCGCAGCCTAAATGTGATGGATAGCGGTGCTGACAGGGAGAGTGTCCTGAGGGGATAGTGAGCGAAAGCAGAGCAGCGCAGCTGGAGAGCGGTGGACAGCGATGCTGGGCGTGAAGGAGGGTTTTTACCTGAGTGGAGCCCCGGCCAGAGCAGCGTTGACGGAGTCAGCAGCGTCATTGGGGAGGCAGGCGCGCCATCGCTGGGCGGCTTCAGTGAGCGGAGCCGGCAGCAAGTGCAGGAGACGCTGAGAGGAGCAAGCCGCGTCATCCAGGAGGCGGGCGGCTCCTTCAGCAGCTGATCGGAGACCTCCGGGAGGCACCTGATAGAAGAATCTGGCGGTGACGAGAAGAAGGAGTGTCCGGCATCAGGAGGAGAGGCTGGCCAGAACCGGAGGGCTGGGCAGCGGTGACTGACAGCCAGAGCAGGGACGGAGGAGGCGGCACAGAGGCGGAGAGTGAGCCGGGCACCAGAGAAGGGGAGTGGTGAGTGACAAGCAGCCCACCCCAAAGGCAGGATAATAAGGCCAGCCCCGCATCACACACATAGAGCAACCTAGTGCAAACGGAGCTGACAGCTGCTAGGAAAATCTCCGCAGCAGCACCTGACTCCAGCTGTTGTGAGCCAAATTACCATCAGTGCTTATAGTTGTAATTTATTGGGACCTTACACCCGATTGTATCCAAGGATTGACTATTAAATGATCCTTCATTACTACACAGGATAACTTCTGCAGGCAGCATATTATTGTCCTATAAGTGACTTCTGAGGCAGGATAAAACAGGGACTAGATATCTATAAGGCATTCATTAGTCTTCTCAAGAAAGGTATTTATTACAAGTAGCAGACAGTTCATTAAGGAATCTCCACTGAAGCTGCAGTAAGGAGGAAGAGAGAACTAAAGGGAAAGAGCCCTGCTAAGTTACATGCAGAGAAAGCTGCGGGTGTCAAACACCACTTATTTACTAGCTTAAGGAGTAATAGGATTCCTGCTAGTTGTTCATACTCCTGGTACTGTTTGTAAACAGGGACTGATTACATTGTTAAAGCCTATTACTACGTCGGACCCTTATTTCATTGTATTACCCGTCAGAGAGTTTATCCTAAGGGCCCGAATATAACAGAGGCTCTTGTTTACAAGGAAACATCATTTCTTCAGGAATGGCCACTTAGATTAACTGAAACTGCGCTGAACAGTTCATATCCATAGTAAGCTACAGTTTCTACCATTCAGGATAGCAGTTTATATTTATTGTGTGACATTTGCGCTCCATTGTCTACAACTAATCAGTCAGTGATAGAATGTGCAAAACGTACCTAATTGGATTACAAATACGCTAGGAATTAGCGTCTCCTGTACACAAGGGATACATTATTGTGAAAAGGGAGTTTAATGGAAGGTAGCTGCAGTTACGAAAGGAACACTCCAGGACTGTTGTAGGTCAGCCCATTATTGCGCAATAATAACTCTAGTAATATAGAGGCCTCTATCATACAGTAATTGCTAGGAAGTTGTTTAATATTGTGACCCATAAATATGAGTTGTAAATGTATTGAACGTGAAATACTGAATTGCATAATACCCGTTCTGTAAATAATAAATTGTTTATTCTGTTAATATTTTGCATACAATTAACCTTGAATTCTTATAGCTACAAGGAAGCCGGGTTCCCGACGAATAAAACTCTCTTATTTATACCGTTGTAATTTATTTTTGTAAAAAATGATATATTTATGATACTTACACACCTGTAAGGAAAGAACAGAAATACTTACCTGCGAATCCCTGGGATGGATTTCACAATTGGCGTCTGACGAACAGGATACGTATATCAAAATCGGAGAAAACCCAACCCAGCGTCACTCAAAATGTCTCAAGACGATAGTCAGGAGAGACAAGAAAATATGCTTGGCAACGAGAACCAAGGAGATGCAGCGGCTAGAATAAGTTCAACGCCACGTAAACCGGCAGTGATAACTATGCCCTATTACTTGGGGGCGCCATGGCTTCCCACTTATACTGGAGATATGAGGACGACTGAAACCAATGCGTTCCGCGACTTCAGGGAACAAATCGAGACCATGTTCCAAGTTTACAAATTAGATGAAGACCAACAAGTGGAGATTCTTTTGGCTCAACTGAAGGGGTTTGCGAAAAGAGAAGTGAAGTCGTGGCCGGAAAGCCAAAAGAAATCGGCAAAGGACATACTGGACAAGTTGGCAAAGGAGTTCGATGAGAAGACTTTGTCAGAACTTAAAACACAGTTTTATTCTAGGAAACAACAGCCGCATGAAACGCTTCGAGAATATGCCGTAGAATTACATGAGGCATTGCAGGATATAAAGTTGTGTGCCCCAAGAGAACCGATTGAAGAAGATGAAACTTTAACCAATCAATTTCTTGACGGAATTTACGATGCCAATACCAAAGGACAGTTAAAGATGTTATATCGTCAAGAATCACCTATAAGCTTTGCGGCCTTCAAGGAGTTGATGGTAAAGGTTTTAGGCGATAAACCCAAAAAGGGAACCGTGAATGCACCTGTTGAAACCGTTTTTCAGCAAGTTCAATCTGCTTCCTTTAAAGACCCCATTGAAGAAATGAAAGGGCAAATTGCTGAATTGACACAAGGCATGACTGATCTTTGTCGAGAATTGAGAACACTGAAAGAGACGCAGACACCACAGAGACCCTGGCAGATGGAGAGAGATCCTTGTTACGGAGATGATGGGAGGAACGCTTTATGGAGCTCTCGACGACTTCCTACAGATACATTCGATGAACAAGGAAGACCCATCTGCAGACGTTGTCAAAGGAGCAGGCATATTGAGCGAAATTGCCGTAGTACGGAACATTTAAACAGAACTCCCGAGGTCCGGGACCAACCATCGGGAGAATCTTCAGTAGAAGGTCCCACATCGCAAAAATGGATACCTAAATTCATTGGGTGTTGTCCTACCATGGAAATCAAAGTGAATGGAGTCAGCATACCAGCATTGTTGGATACCGGGTCACAAGTGACTACGATTCGATGGGATGAGTTCATTAAGCATTGGAGGAAAGAAAGTATCATAGCCACACCACCGGCCGGGTTGAATTTGTTAGCCAGCAATGGACAACGTATCGAGTGTTGCGGATACTTTGAAGCTGAGATCAAGATAGGACAAGCTCGTCTCCTCGATCAAGGATGTTTAATTACGGCCGTTAAAGAACAATGGTTACCGCCCATAATTATTGGAATGAATGTCCTAAGAAATTGCCCGGAAGAACTAATCTCGACACTGACACAAAAATCATACATCCAACCTCAGACTCTGAACCGAATTATGCAGCACACTATCTATGGCCGGAGAAGCCAGGTAGAGAAGAGAGTGCTGGCTACTCAGGTACAAGGAACTGTCACGTGGTTTAATGTCCGGAAGAGGTATGGCTTCATCAACAGGAATGATACAAAAGAGGATGTCTTTGTCCATCAGACGGCCATAAAGAGAAACAACCCCCAGAAATTTCTGTGCAGTGTTGGAGAGGGTGAGATGGTTGAATTTGATGTGGTAGAAGGAGAGAAGGGTGCTGAGGCAGCCAACGTGACGGGCCCTGGCGGTGTACCAGTTAAAGGAAGCCGGTTTGCTCCCAACAGACGTCAGTCCCGCAGATGGTCTTACCAGCCAAAATTAGAGGATGCTGCCGAGTCTCGTGGAGAAGGCATAAAAACAGACCAAGCAAGTGAAGGGGAGAGAGTGGAAGAAGTGTTCCCTCCGCAGAGACCCATCCAGTGCCGAAGTCCACCGCCATTATTCCACCGGCAACCTTTTGATAGGGGAAACGGAGCAGCGAATCAAGAGCTTGACACCCTCCCCGAGGAGACAGAAGTTATACAGACCTATGGGGTGAACCAACACGAGCATCGACATGAACTGGCCGAGAAAGTAGTGGAAGAAAGAGATGGAGATGATCAACAATTTCTTAAGATGGTACCCAGAAACCAACTTGAGCCATACCAGGACTGTACAGAAGAAGACGCAATACCACAAGTCCCCTACCATCCTATGCAAGACCCAGCATATCTTCAGCGCCTTAGGGAAATACTCCTCGCAGAGAGAAGAAGAGAGGCCGAGGAACGTGGCCCATTCCTCCATCAAGATGGTGTAGAGGAGATGTCCAGCAGACTCAATAGAAGTACCAGAGGGGTAAAACCCCTCAGAGACTGATCATATATGTTTTAAGTAAAGAATAGTTTATGGTCAAAATGTAGATTCTCTTAATTCTCTGTAATGTTCAAAGTGTATATGTAGTGATATTTTGATGTTTGTAATGTAAGTAGTAAATTGCATGAGGACATGCAAGGATTTCACCCCGGAAAAATGTGATAACCACATATATGTGCATGCAGTGGGTTATGGGCATATGATGCCATACATGAAGTTGTGTTATAAACATATGTTATCCCCACAGGGGACATTAAATGTGAGCTGGACACATGAGGGCACAGACAAATAAAGTTTTTCTGCTCGAGGGCAGAGCGGGATGGTGCCCAGCGCGAGGAGATATATATAGGAAAAGCCGTTACTGGCGTGGCGCAGTTCCCCTCAGGAAGGGGTTAACAGCAGAGCGGTGCTGAGAGGCAGTGACCCTGAGAAGAGTTCCCTGAGAGGAATAGAAATAAGCAGAGCTGCGCAGCCTAAATGTGATGGATAGCGGTGCTGACAGGGAGAGTGTCCTGAGGGGATAGTGAGCGAAAGCAGAGCAGCGCAGCTGGAGAGCGGTGGACAGCGATGCTGGGCGTGAAGGAGGGTTTTTACCTGAGTGGAGCCCCGGCCAGAGCAGCGTTGACGGAGTCAGCAGCGTCATTGGGGAGGCAGGCGCGCCATCGCTGGGCGGCTTCAGTGAGCGGAGCCGGCAGCAAGTGCAGGAGACGCTGAGAGGAGCAAGCCGCGTCATCCAGGAGGCGGGCGGCTCCTTCAGCAGCTGATCGGAGACCTCCGGGAGGCACCTGATAGAAGAACCCGGCGGTGATGAGAAGAAGGAGTGTCCGGCATCAGGAGGAGAGGCTGGCCAGAACCGGAGGGCTGGGCAGCGGTGACTGACAGCCAGAGCAGGGACGGAGGAGGCGGCACAGAGGCGGAGAGTGAGCCGGGCACCAGAGAAGGGGAGTGGTGAGTGACAAGCAGCCCACCCCAAAGGCAGGATAATAAGGCCAGCCCCGCATCACACACATAGAGCAACCTAGTGCAAACGGAGCTGACAGCTGCTAGGAAAATCTCCGCAGCAGCACCTGACTCCAGCTGTTGTGAGCCAAATTACCATCAGTGCTTATAGTTGTAATTTATTGGGACCTTACACCCGATTGTATCCAAGGATTGACTATTAAATGATCCTTCATTACTACACAGGATAACTTTTGCAGGCAGCATATTATTGTCCTATAAGTGACTTCTGAGGCAGGATAAAACAGGGACTAGATATCTATAAGGCATTCATTAGTCTTCTCAAGAAAGGTATTTATTACAAGTAGCAGACAGTTCATTAAGGAATCTCCACTGAGGCTGCAGTAAGGAGGAAGAGAGAACTAAAGGGAAAGAGCCCTGCTAAGTTACATGCAGAGAAAGCTGCGGGTGTCAAACACCACTTATTTACTAGCTTAAGGAGTAATAGGATTCCTGCTAGTTGTTCATACTCCTGGTACTGTTTGTAAACAGGGACTGATTACATTGTTAAAGCCTATTACTACGTCGGACCCTTATTTCATTGTATTACCCGTCAGAGAGTTTATCCTAAGGGCCCGAATATAACAGAGGCTCTTGTTTACAAGGAAACATCATTTCTTCAGGAATGGCCACTTAGATTAACTGAAACTGCGCTGAACAGTTCATATCCATAGTAAGCTACAGTTTCTACCATTCAGGATAGCAGTTTATATTTATTGTGTGACATTTGCGCTCCATTGTCTACAACTAATCAGTCAGTGATAGAATGTGCAAAACGTACCTAATTGGATTACAAATACGCTAGGAATTAGCGTCTCCTGTACACAAGGGATACATTATTGTGAAAAGGGAGTTTAATGGAAGGTAGCTGCAGTTACGAAAGGAACACTCCAGGACTGTTGTAGGTCAGCCCATTATTGCGCAATAATAACTCTAGTAATATAGAGGCCTCTATCATACAGTAATTGCTAGGAAGTTGTTTAATATTGTGACCCATAAATATGAGTTGTAAATGTATTGAACGTGAAATACTGAATTGCATAATACCCGTTCTGTAAATAATAAATTGTTTATTCTGTTAATATTTTGCATACAATTAACCTTGAATTCTTATAGCTACAAGGAAGCCGGGTTCCCGACGAATAAAACTCTCTTATTTATACCGTTGTAATTTATTTTTGTAAAAAATGATATATTTATGATACTTACACACCTGTAAGGAAAGAACAGAAATACTTACCTGCGAATCCCTGGGATGGATTTCACATAGGGGCACCTTAACAAGTCCTATCAACTCAATTTTTTTCAATTACAGCCTATACAATGGCAGCTGGTTGGCTGGTAATATATCTTTCTTCAGGGCTTGCATATTAGCATAAACTAAAGGCTACAATTTAGCTTTCCTGTAACTAAGATGAGCGCTATAACCTCCTACCACCAGATGGCGCTGTGCGGTCAGCAACAGGCAGTGGTCGCTCTGTAGCGTTGCTGTAACGCCGAGCTTGCTGTTTGTGTGTGTGTCTGCTGCAGCGCGCCCCCGCCGTCTACTGATCATCACAGAGTGCGTGAGGCGGGAGCTAGGATCACGCACAGTACGCGGCGCAGACTGAGGCCTAGTACTGACGGAGCCATGGGCAGGGAGTCACGGTGAGTGGCCATACACCCGTATGTAATACTGTAGATGTGGTGCTGTGACCCGGTGTGTTACCCTGCAGAGCACAGGACAGGGGTGACCCAATGTGTTACCTGCAGAGCACAGGACAGGGGTGACCCAGTGTGTTACTTGCACAGGACAGGTGTGACCCAATGTGTTACCTGCAGAGCACAGGACAGGGGTGACCCAGTGTGTTTCCTGCACAGGACAGGGATGACCCAATGTGTTACTTGCAGAGCACAGGACAGGGGTGACCCAATGTGTTACCTGCAGACCTCAGGACAGGGGTGGCACAATGTGTTACTTGCAGACCTCAGGACAGGGGTGGCACAATGTGTTACTTGCAGACCTCAGGACAGGGGTGGCACAATGTGTTACTTGCAGACCTCAGGACAGGGGTGGCACAATGTGTTACCTGCAGACCTCAGGACAGGGCTGACCTGGTGTGTTACCTGCAGACCATAGGACAGGGCTGACCCGGTGTGTTACCTGCAGACCTCAGGACAGGGGTGGCACAATGTGTTACCTGCAGACCTCAGGACAGGGCTGACCTGGTGTGTTACCTGCAGACCATAGGACAGGGCTGACCCGGTGTGTTACCTGCAGACCTCAGGACAGGGGTGGCACAATGTGTTACCTGCAGACCTCAGGACAGGGCTGACCTGGTGTGTTACCTGCAGAGTACGGGACAGGAGTGGAGTGACCCGGTGTGTTACCCCGCAGAGCACGGGACAGGAATGGGGTGACCTTGTGTTACCCTGCAGAGTGCGGGACAGGAGTGGGGTGACCCGGTGTGTTGCCCTGCAGAGTATGGGACAGGAGTGGGGTGACCCGGTGTGTTGCCCTGCAGAGTATGGGACAGGAGTGGGGTGACCCAGTGTGTTGCCCTGCAGAGCACGGGACAGGAGTGGGGTGACCCGGTGTGTTGCCCTGCGGAGCATGGGACAGGAGTGGGGTGACCTGACCCGGTGTTTTACTCTACATAAAAGCATTGATTAGCAAGGGAAGGGGATGCTTGTTACCCATCATTGTGTTGTTATGGTGGCTATTTTAGTCAGTTTGGGGGGGGGGGGTACACTGTCCCATAATAGGTGATCTATTGGAGGTTCTACATGCATTAACCAAAGTGTGATTTTGATGGGACTGTTGCATATTTGTATAATAACTCTCCATGAAAAGTCCCATCTTCATCAGCAGCAGCAGTGGTGTCTTCAAAGTAGGGTGGGTTAGTGGTGAAGAATAGCATAGGTATTATTATAGGTATCTATAGATTGTAAGCTTGCAGCAGGGCCCTCCTACCTCCATGTCTGTCTGTTGTTACCCAGTTTGTTTTATCACTGTTTACTATTGTAAAGCGCAACGGAATCTGCTGCGCTATATAAGAAACTGCAAATAAATAAATAAATTACCCAAAGTTTGTGTGGTTTCATATGGGTGGCATAGTGGTCAGCATTGCCTCACAGTGCTGTCATGGCACCAGGATTTCTTCTTGTGTTAGGAGTATTCTTAGAGTACTCTGATTTCATTTAAAGAATGCTAGTGTATAGTGTTCATTCTAGTACCCACTACCTTTGAAAACCCATACAGTTCCTGTTCACTGCCTGGGGTGTCACTGTCTGCTGTGGTGTTTCTAACACAGGTCTGGTTTGCATATCAGTGATGATATACAGACCACACTGTGCTAGAAGCACTACAGCAGACAGCAACACCCCAGGCGGTGAAGAGGAACTGCATGGGTTTTCAAAGATAGAGGGTGCTAGAATGAACACTAAGTGTATATTGATTATCCTTTATTTACACTGCACCAAAAGAGATCCACAGCGCCCAATTGAATGGGGGCATCAATAGGCAAAACAAGAATTGTGACTTACAGTTCAAATCTATAGAGGACAAGTACAAGGTATAGAAATATCTGCAGCAGACGACACTGAAATAATTATTAGTGTGGCAGAAAAGTTATTGTGTCGTTGAAGTAGTGTTCATTCTAGCACCCGCCATATTTGAAAACCCATGCAGTTCCTCTTCCCTGCCTCTGGTGTCACTGTCTGCTGTGGGGTATCTAGCACATGTCTGGTTTGCATATCAGTGCTGATATACAGACAGACCACACTGCTAGAAGCACTACAGCAGACAGTGACACCCCAGGCAGGGAAGAGGAACTGCATGGATTTTCAAATATGGCGGGTGCTAGAATGAACACTAGTTGAAGGAAGTCAGGAGTAGAAGATGGTTTGGTACTTATATGTTAGTTGGGCGCCCACTATCCATGTAGGCATGGAGTTGATTTTATATAGTGTGGCGAGTCTCCGAGCCCGAAGCGTGGCAAGCCCCGCGGAAAACTAAGCAAATAGCTTAGTGGGCGCCCAACTAACATAAGTACCGATGGTTTAAATAAAAGTAGGAACAGAAAATTTGGGTAGAGGGCCCTGCTCGCTCCCATGTTATTATTTGTACAAGGTACTTGTTAGTTTTTTAACTAGTTTTAAATCTAATTTTCTTCTCCTCCTCTCAGGCATTACCGAAAACGCTCATCATCGCGTGGCCGATCCGGCAGCAGGTCAAAAAGTCGCTCGCCGGCTGACAAGAGAACTAAGCGGGTAGAAGAGCGCCGATCCAGGAGCCGTGAGCGGGACAGAGACCGCAGAAGGGAGAGATCGCGCAGCAGGGAACGTAGAAGATCGCGGTCCAGAGACAGAAAGCGCCCACTGTACGATTTACTCATTTCCTCTATTATTAGTGTTAGACTCTGTTTCCAGTGTCCGGAGAGCATTAAGACATAAGCAGCGTTTGGCTCTTGTCTGGCCTTACTTTTTGGTAATCTTCTTGAAACAGTCTAGGAAAAAACACATATGCCCCTTATAAATGTCTCTGAACACCTTTTCCATTGTTTCTCTGATAGCCGCAGACCAAGCAGAGAGAGGGAGCGCAGCAGGGAGAGGAGGAGATCCCGCAGCCGCGAGCGACGGCGATCAAGAAGTAAGAGCCGCACAAGACGTTCACGTTCCGGCAGCCCCGGCAAAGCTAAAAAGGGAGAAATAAGGTACTTGTAAACCAATCGCTCGCTCTGTATTTAAATGCCTGTATTTAATATTGAGCCAAGATAAATTCCTGAATTGATTAGGTTTTAATTTGGTGAGTGATGTACGTTCGGTTGTTCATCTTTCCGTTACGTGAGCCAGAAAGTGGGATGGTTGAAGGTGGAGTTGTTGGGAGTAAGTGGGGCAATGGATGGTTATTCCATGGAAATTTTGGGTTTGTTAACCAAAAATAATTTGATTGTAGCTTTTAAGTTTGTTAATAACTAAGGTTTAGAAATGAATGATAGTTGATTGGTTTGATTGTTTTGTAACTGACACAACGATTTCATGGAATGAGGCCAGGAAGGGTAATTGCCAAGTTGCCCTAAGTGGTAAATGACATCACCGGTTATTGAGAAGATAGGTTTGTACATTCAATAGAAGAGGATCTGATTTATACTGCCAAGTACATAGTGGATTTCTTTGATCACTGTGGGATCTTTACTCCAGTTTCCTTCAGCTGTTATAAATGTCCCCCATTACGTCTTCTAGATCGAAATCTAAGGAGGAAACTGATGCTTCAGAGGCCTCCAAGGAAAAGAAAAAGGATGACAAAGAAGAAGACAAAGAGAAGGACGTCAGCGTAAGTCATTGTTTTGCGTGTATAATTTTACATTGAATGGAAAACACTACACTCGCACACAGGTGACTTATGGTGATATACTTTGAAATCTAAGAAAGTGTCCTTCAATCAGTCTTTGGATTATACTGTTCGCATGTATCAAAAGCACCCGCAGGGGCTCCGAAAGCCTTCCATCTGCTCGGAGTGACTAACTATACTCCTGCACAAGCACGGTCTTACTTTCTATTTATTTATTTTATTTATTTATTTATTAACAGTTTCTTATATAGCGCACACAGATTCCGCAGCGCTTTACAGAGCATAGTTATAATCAAAAACACATAACAAATTACAGTACAAGACCGTTTCGGACAAGTACATGGTTAATATGGATAGGTGCACCAGGGGACAGGACACTGAAGCAATTATCAGGGTGGCAGAGGTTTATATATTCTAAGAAAGGCACATAAGGAGAGAGGGCCCTGCTCGTGAGAGCTTATATTCTAAAGGGGAGGGTTAGACAGACTGGGGTGACACAGAAGGCGAAGAAGTGAGCTTAGACAGGTTAGGTTGAGAGATTGTCAGGTTTTATGCAGGAGGGTGGGAAGAGGTCAGCTTAGTCTTTAATATTTTAAGTCTAAAAAAGTGCTGGGTCATCCAAGAGTAGACCGCAGAGAAACAGTTGGAGGTATGAGTGAGGATAGAGGGAGAGAGATCAGGAAAGGATCGGTAGATTTTAGTATTATCAGCATAGAGGTGGTAGTGGAAGTTAAGTGAGCAAATAAGCTCACCCAGGGAGGACATGTAGAGACAGAGAAGAAGAGGGCCAAGAATAAAATGTTGGGGGACACCTATTATCAATGGAAGAGCAGGAGAGCTAAAGTCATTAGAGGTACAGCTGGGCATTTTTAAAACAGACAGTGCAAATGCAAGCAGAAAGAGTAATATTCAAAGTTTTAGCAGTTAAGAGTTGCACTTGTTTTGATTGTAGTTTCCTTCAGTTTCTGTCCAGTTTAAGTCCAGGCTAAGTCTAGGCGACAGTGTGCGGTTGTATATTCCTACTTAGAATCTTCCTACTTTGAATTCTGACAAAATTTCTAAAGCCAGATTTCTATAGCCAGCCAAGGCTTAGTCAGCCTCCAATACTCTAATAAGTAGATCTGTAAAAGCTGTTTCTAACTTCAGTAATTAAGACCGCACCCAATGCCCCTCTCCCACTAGAGAAAGTGAGCAATAAAACTGAGATAAGCAAATGGTGAGATGTTACAGACCATGTCCAAGTCACTAGTCAATTTTAAGTCACTATCTAGTTTTAAAAATAAATTTGTACATTTACCTAGGACAAAGCAGTATACTAATCACAGTGATGCTAGTTCAAATATGACTGTTGCATGAATGGAATTTTACCTAGGACAAAGCAGTATACTAATCACAGTGATGCTAGTTCAAATATGACTGTTGCATGAATGGAAATTTACCTGCAATGAGAAGAGAATAAGACAGGAGTTATGTCACAGCAAGTCCAGGCTAAGTCTAGGCGACAGTGTGCGGTTGTATATTCCTACTTAGAATCTTCCTACTTTGAATTCTGACAAAATTTCTAAAGCCAGATTTCTATAGCCAGCCAACCGTCTACGCTCCGGTTTCAAAAAATAACACGTTTCCCTCCGATTTCAGAATTTTGACCAGAACAAACTTGAGGAAGAAATGCGTAAACGCAAAGAAAGGGTTGAGAAATGGCGGGAAGAACAGCGTAAAAGAGTTGTGGAAAGCATTGGCGAGCTGAAGAGAGAAATTGAAGAAATGAGACAAGGGAAAAAGTGGAGTTTAGAAGACGACGATGGTAGGTTCCGTTCTAGATCTTGTTTGGAACCGTGTTTTACTTGTACTTAGTTAAATCATTAGCACAATTCAGACTTCATTGCAGGGCAAATTTGTTCTGTAAATGGGCAAAACCATGATGCACTGCAGGTGGGCAGATGTAACACGTGCGGAGAGAGTTAGGTTTGAATAGGATGTCTTCAAACTGAAATCTAAATTGCAGTGTAAAAAACAAAGCAGTTAGTATTTACCCTGCGCAGAAACAAAATACCTCCCCCAGATCTATCACCTACACATGTTACATCTGCCCCACCTGCGGTGCAGTATGGTTTTGCCCATTTTGAGAAGAAATTTGTCCTGCGGTTAGGTCCATTACATCACTTTGTTGCTTGTGTTTACCGTCTCAGATGATGATGAGGAAGTACCTCCAGAAGAGATGGAAACCGTGACGGTGGAGGAAGAGGAGAGCGAGGAGCTGGATACTCTGGATGCCTACATGGAAGATATCAAGGAAGAAGTGAAGAAGTTTAACATGGGCAGCAACGTAAAAGGTGGAAGTGAAAAGGTCTGTAATGGTCACAGGCTGACATTGTGGCTTGTTCAGGTTCTCATATGTAGATCAGATATTGGCAAACCGTTTATTATACCAATTGAATAGCTACAGGGGGTACCCCTTTATTGCGGCCATGTATCACAGCTCCTTGACAAGATCACGTATCTCTGTTGCTATGTTGGTTAAACAGAGAACATTGCTGCAAAGCCCTAAATCTGCCTTACTCACCCGACGGACACTGGCGGCCTTTCTCCTGTGTCCTGTACCATGGGACGTGGCGGTGGGTGAGTTCCCATCCACACACTGCCTTGGGAACCAGTTTCTGCCTATGGTTCATTTTTGCCCAAATAGTGAAAAAACCATGGAAAAAATCACAGCAAATAGTCCCGTTGTCCTTTTCACTATGGGATTCCAGATGTGTACATTGTTTTAGGTCCTCTATATCCGTCACACATTAAAGTTTGGTATCCTACATATTTATACCAGCAATTCTTTGCCAAAACTCCCCTACTGCCAGCATATAGATTCAGGCCTGCGGCAGGAGACCGCTATGTTAATCTGCGGGCTATAAAGTGAACCACCGCATACAGCCTGCTCATCGCCAGCATATATAATATACTGCGCAGGCAGTTAGTGCTGTGTGTTTAGATCTAATTGGTGACCTACAATATGGAAGCATTTTATAAGAGAACTGCAGGTCAAAATTTTCACCCCCTCAAAAAAAGGGGCAGATTAGATCACATGGCTGCGAATTCCCAGGCCAGGCAATTATCGATAGACTGCTCTATAGCTGCCGACACTGGAACGTGTAGGCGCTTTCCAATGCCGGCACACTGCTTGGACCCGTCCTTAGGAATATGTTGCGTTTTCATTGTGTTCGCTTTAACTTCCTGGTTTGTTTGTTTTTTGCTGAATATTAAAAAAAAAAAAAAAAATGACATTTTAAAAAATTGTGTTTGCACCAACAGAAATCTGGAGCAAACTTTACAAAGGTAATGACTGTGATGACCACTAAAAAGATGTTTGGAGAAACCACAAAGAAGAAAGGAGAGCTCATGGAAAATGATCAAGATGCCATGGAGGTGAGCTAACCACCGGAGCTGCATAATAATATTCCGTACATGGTGTCATTACACGAACAGATGGTTCCGCTACTTCCAAGTGTTATACATTAGGAACACTTGGGCAGATGTATAAAGCTTGGGGAAGTGATTGTACTTTATTACCGGCCAATCAACTGATAACTGTCGTTTTTTTTAAACCCAGCCTGTCGCTTGACACTTTATCACCCGTATAACGATCAGCCACTTTATCACTTCAATCTGCCCAACTGACACCAAATCTGTACTCTTTATTAAGCCAAACTGAATACAAAGTAATGTTGTTAATTGTGAATAAAACACTGCATTCTTTGTTTATGCCCCATCAGCACTCGGCGATTATTGTTCACAAGATCGCCTAGTGTGTACACTCCATATTGTTAATGACCCCTCCCTCGTCCGAACATTTTCAGACAAGGGAGTCCTTGATCCTGTTAGTTAACGTCTCAAAACGGGTCCTTTTGCACCAAAAAAAATAGGCTTCATTGGTTAGCCCGATAATTACAACATGTTGCGCTATCAGTCCTTTTTGGGGCGGTCAAAAAGCATCTGTGATAATTGGATATCCCTAAATCTAATCTTATCCTTCAGTGCTGGTTTTATTCACCCAGTGCCTATAGAGCTTGGGTCCGCATCAGTTGGTTGGCTGTCAAATGAAGTGCGGCATCCGTTCCATTCCTATTGTCCAGGGTGGTTCTCCAAGCAACGGAGACTGGAGATTTGTATGCAGTGATTGTGTCTGCAGCATTGGTGAATGTATCCAGCAAGGCCTGTGCTCAGTGTGCGTCAGAGATTAGGTTTACTTCTTGGTTTTCCTGGTTCCAGGCTCCTTTTAAATACTTAAATATTTAGCCTATAATATTTTCCATTTGTTATTCCTGTAGTATTCCTCTGAAGAGGAGGAGGTGGATCTTCAGACTGCCTTGACCGGCTTCCAGACGAAGCAGCGTAAGTTGCTGGATCCGGTGGACCACGGCAAGATTGATTACGAGCCCTACAGAAAAAACTTCTACGTGGAGGTCCCAGAGTTGGCCAAAATGACTCCAGAAGGTAACCGCAATAGTTAGGAGACTCTAGTAACCCTAGACATAGATCTGTCATCAGAATGGTTAGGTATAGGGGGTTGATTCAATTATCCTTCCCTCCGCGTGTGGTGGTATTTTGCACTTATATTTGTTTACAGCCCCGTGCAATATCTGCAAGTGTGAGGTGAAAGCAGAGTTCAAAATAGGGTGATGATGAGTCCATAGTCTTCGCTAAGGGGCAATTCCTGAAGTAGCTTAAGCTTTGAGTTCTCTTTACAATTGTGGTTAAACCCCTTGAGTGGTGGGTTTTGCTGGGGCAGGACAAACCTACCAGGGCAGGTTTGTCCTGCCCCAGCAAAACCCACCACAGGAATTTGTAATCCTCCCCCCCCCTTAGTACGCCGGAGCTTCCCTGCCGCCGCTGCGCTGTCCCCGCTGCCTTCGCCGGCCGCCATTCACATTGAGCAGTTACGTCGGCGGCAGGCTGGGGGATGATCGCGGCGGCTTGGAAAGACTCGGGTGCCTGAGCGCTCTCGAGTTCCTCCGAGCCGCGCCGAGCCTGCCGCCGACGTCACTGTAAAATGAGTGACGGGCAGCTAGCGGGAGGGGGAACGAGGTTTGTGGCGGGGGGTGGGCACTAGAGGTGCTGCGCCAGTGGTGCACACCTGCACACCACTGGCGCGCACCTATTGTATGTTAGTGGTATGCCAGAGATTTTCCGGGACAGCCCACTGCGGCAGCGCAGCTGAGCCCGGAAAATCTCCGGGCATACCACTCAAGGGGTTAACTAAGTGCAGCTGGAATGATCTCCAAAGTGAATGCCCCTCTGCATCAATAGAATTGGGTACTATCACCCCTTTCACCCCTTTCGGCATAGCCTGTTACAGTTCTTCAACTTTAAAACTTTGTTGCTACTTGTGATTATCTTGGCATTAGGATCTGGGCTTGGCACTCCGTCATTGGCATATATTCAATGCCGTGGCGAGCGGTGACTGCGAGCAGGACTTTTTGCTCGCAGTCAACGCTCACCCTGTCAGTATTCAACTGACCCCCCTCATTCGCAAATTCCCCCTCGCTCCGTTTTTTGAGCGAGGGGGAATTTACGAATGTGCCTCCAAAAACTGCGAGAATCGATGCAAATTACAGCGAGTTTGCTGCACTAGCCGCGGCTCTCGCAGTTTAGGGGAATCCTGGCCGTTCTGTGACTGCGAGGATTCCCCCGGAACGTTGCATAGTGCGAGCGGCCGGTGCGGGGGTTAAACTGCGAGGATCACTGGTTTTCTGTGATCCTCGCAGTTTAACCCCCTCGCCGGCCGCTCGCACCGGCATTGAATACTTGCCATTAAGTCACTTTCTCACTTGCCTCTAGGTCAGGGATGGAGAACCTTTGCACTCCAGCTGTTGTTGAACTACACATGCCCTGCAACCGTTTTAGCATGGCCATATAGCAAAACTGTTGCAGGGCATGCTGGGATGTGTAGTTACACAACAGCTGGAGTGTTAAAGTTAGCTATCACTGTTCTAGGATAAGGCTATTTTTTTGCCAGTGCAACGGAGGCCAGCAACCAGTCTTTAGTGGTGAGGAAAATAAAGTTGATCTTCTGGCTTGCCTCAGCTTTTGGCAGTACGGCGCCGGCTAAACACATCTGCAAGGTGAGGACATCACATTTCTGTCCACTTATCTATGAACAAAACCATGTTACTTCTATGTTGTAGCGGTAATGTCATATGGTGGCTTTGTGCCCCACCCCTTTACCTCCAAAAGAGAATCTTAGTCAATTATTGATGTCTCTAATTTGATTTCCCCTAGATGTCAGTTCGTACAGACTTGAATTGGAGGGGATTATAGTGAAGGGTAAAAATTGCCCTAAGCCAATCAAAACCTGGGTACAGTGCGGAATATCCATGAAGATTTTGACTTCTCTCAAAAAGTAAGGACCAGTGATGCTCGTGAATGACTGTTCTCTGCCAGTGTTTGTAAACCTGCAATTGTGTACTTTACAGCTTTTGTAATTAAGCCACGTGCGTCAACTGTTTCGTCTAATTGATTACATAAGTCACTGCAAAGACACTGTTGGTCATTAATGCGCCAGTATCTACTGTTAGAGGTATGTAGTTATTATGTCAACAGCCATTATATTGGAGCAAGTATACCAGTGTGCCGACACGGCTGTTGCGGTGTTCAAAGCATTTTAACAGTGCATATGGTAGAAATGAACTAGAACTACCAGCATGTGTAACACTAGAATGCCCGCAAGGGGCATCGCAACTGTATTGGATATTGGTGCATAGTAAAATGCCAGAAATAAATTATTATCTTAATTCGGACTACCTGGCATCTTACCCGGTTATTTTGCCAGGTCTGCAATCACACTGAAATGCAAATTGTAGCGTCAAGCTTTGCGATCCAATAATTTTGCCTTTCAACACGGGTCTTTTTTCTAGTGTGAACAGTTCAACCCGGGACGCCATTCCCAGGTCTTTAACCCGGTCTTATTATTGGGTTGACCCGTTCACACTAGATTGAAGTGTTTAAATGCAAATGACCAGATGGAAACTCTCTGGGTTACATAAAATCCTCCACATCTGCGTTGGCTGAGCAGTGGCATCTGGTGGAGTGATTAAAAAAAAAAAAAAAAAAAAACAGCAAACCAGATTGTAACTGTCATTTTTCAAATGTAGCCTGTGACATGACAGTTGGGAGCTGATTGGCTGTTACTTTTATCACTCTCCGCTTTATCACTTTTTGACGCTTCGTACATCTGGCCCTTAAGCCCCGTACACACAGAGCGATTTCAGCCAGTATCGCCAGAATATGGTCGCTGAGCGACCATTTCCCCATGTGTACCGGGCTGCGGTCGCTAGGACCCCGCGACCCGCCCAGTGCTGTTCCTGCGACCAGCGGTTTTCTCCTGCAGTAACTCTTTTCATCAACGGGCAGTGATGAAACGGGACACTGAGCGATTTATCGCTTAGCGGCCAATCACACCGTGTGTACAGAGCTGTAGTCGTCTTGCATCTTAGGATGTCTGTTTTGGCCAGAATGTGTTCTGCAACACTGGGAGTGCACGGGGTAGCTTCTAAAAATGAAAAGAAGTGAAGATGCCCATAGCAACCAACCCGATTCAGTCTCATTTCTCTATTGCATCCTACAATATGATAGGTCGAATCTGGTTGCTATGAGCAACATCATTTTTTTTTTTTTTTTTTTTTTTTCATTTTTAGAAGCTAGTATATTTACCCCCTGCATTTCTGCAGAGGTGATTTTGGGAAGTGTCTATAGTCCCTGTGTCCAAGTAGATTAAGAACAGGTTAAGGTGCCCATACACACAGGTCTTCAACCTGTGGCCCTCCAGATGTTGTGGAACTACATTTCCCAGCATGCCCTGACAGTTTTAGCATGCTCTTATAGGAAAAAATGTGGCAATGCATGTTGGAACATGTAGTTTCACAACATCTGGAGGGCCATAGGTTGAAGACCCATGATTGTATCGCAGCAGTGTATGGCCATCTGACTCCCTTGAGCCGCTGGAACCTTCCCAGGCGGCAGGATCTGGGCTGCCGAGTTGGAGGCTGTGGTCCGATGCGCACGCAACCACACATCCGATTTGAGGCGGTTTGTCATACACCCGATCCGTCCAAAATAGGCCTGAATCAGATAAGTGTATGGGCACCTTTTATACGTTCACCAATTTTTTCGCTAAGTACGCCCCCACTTTAGCTGTGGTTTCATAACCAGAAGCTAATATATAACACGAGAATGTTGTTTTCTGGTTCTGTCCAGTGGGCAATGGTCATAAAAATTCCCAGCAGGGTGGGCAATGAAGACAGGCTGTATTGAATTTATTAAAGTGCCATAGCCATTGAGGACAGTTTTGCTATTAGGTCATGCTAAAACTGTGGCAGAGCATGCTGGGTTCTGTAGTTGCTCATAAGCCTACATTCCATATGTTGACTGCCTCTTTTCTAGGAGATAAGCGGGCACAGGCCAAGTCCTCTAGATTTGATCACGTTGATCTCTCTTGTAGAACAATGTTCTCAGGCTGAATCCTGTGCAGTCCGCTCCCTCCTGTGCGCCTGTATCCGTGCTAGTATCCGTAATTAGTAGCTCATGTATGTTTTTTTTTTTTTTTATGAGTTTTGAGAATACAAAACAATAAAAAAGAAAAACCTAAACAATAAGAAGTGGTGGATCATTCAAATAATACTGTGCGCATAACACATGTTTACAACAGGGTAATCCTCATAATAATCTTAATTGTATCCCTGTTTCTGCTAATTGTGTTTGTTGTGTTCTTTTTATTAATGTATGTATTATCTGTAATGTAAAACTAATACTATTAAGTTTTATGGGACCTTACAGGTGGTGTTGATAACAGTGATAGTCTTAAGTGCAGCTACCAGAAAATTTATACCAATAATTGTGTATAAAAGTCATCGATAATATGTTTTCTTTTTCTTTTCATCAGACATTCATATGAGAAGCCAACACCAATCCAGACACAAGCCATTCCTGCCATCATGTCTGGCCGCGACCTGATTGGCATTGCCAAAACTGGAAGTGGAAAGACCATCGCATTCCTCCTGCCCATGTTTCGTCACATAATGGACCAGAGGCCATTGGAGGATGGAGAGGGCCCAATCTGTATGTGTTAACGCTACTCAAGCCATGCTTTGCAAAAGTAGTTCTACCATAGTCCAGGGATATTCTGCAACATACATTCATTCCAATACCTTTTGCACACGGTTGAACAGTTGTTTTCACAGTTGTGGCTATGTCTGCAAAAATCTTATTATTCATTATAATATAATATATGCTATTTGTATTTAACTCCGCAGATATACAGCCTTAACACCTCCACAACTGTCAATCATTGTTCAATAGCTCCTTCGATAACATTACTTTGTATCATATCTCTCCAACATTTTGTTTTTTGATACTTCTGTTTCCTATGCATGTAAACATTTCACCACTCTATCTATATTCTGTGTGGGAGAGACTTTCTGGTAGCGAATCTCAGCCCCGCAATGCTGCTGCACCAGGGCTGACCTAACACTACATACAGAAGTGTCCTCTTCACACCTACCCTTTTTTTCTATCGGCGTGTCAACTTCTTCTCTCACCCTCCGTCCGCTCAATTTTGAAGATGCTGGGCAGCAGAAAGAATTGAACCTCACACATTGTACTGCGCTCCCCCCCCCCTTTTTTTCCCCCCTGTCTCCCCATGGATACCTTGTGTTGCTTTGCTGTAATAGACTAAAAATTGTTACTTAACCATCAGGGTTCGCAAATACTCGCTATAGCGAGTATTTTACCCACTTTAGAGCACCAGGGACTCATTTTTTATGAATGGCTGGGTCCCCTGGGACCCAGCCATTTCGGCGTGCACGCTGTGTTAATATGTGCGCCAAGGGCGGAGGGATCGGTTTCCCCCTCAGAGCTGCCTGTAGGAGCGGAGCCTATAGACTCTGCTGGGATTTCACTCCCACTATCCCTCCTGTTCCTGTTGCCATTACTTTTACAATTCTAATTGGTGCAGCACAGGTGTCCCTATTCCGACATTATGCGTTTTTCTAGTATATGTGTATCTTGCTTTGTGTGAGTGTGCAAATTGCCAATTGATTACTCCCCCCACCCCTAACCCACAATAGTTTTTTGGGGTGCCCAAATCTATGTTTGCTTACCAAAAAAAAAAATAGGCTCAGGCTGGCCATTGGCTCAGAGTATATGCCATATGGAAAAGAGGAGGAGGCTTCTGTATGTACCATGCTGGGGAAGGGGAGAGGAGGCTTTATTCCGTTGGGACCCAGAAAAGGTCAAGTAGGACCCCGATTTTTGTAAGTGAGGGGTCCCAGGGACCCATAATTTTTGGGTGTTTTCGCGATCACTGACCATCTAACAAGCCTATTATCACTAATTAACCCCATGCTAACGGGTACTATTGTTGTTTGACTCTGAATTTAATCATTAACCAAAATTACAATTATCCGACACACTGGACGTGTCTACAACTGTCCTATTTAATGACACACCCTAACCATACACCAACAGTGTGGGTTAAACAAACACCACCACCAATTACTACTGTATAGATATAACGTACCAAATATTCAGTAGAATTACCTTGCTTATAATCCTAGAAGTATACAATTTAGCATTTTTATGGTAAGTCGTATATATTTTGTCAGGCTAATTAGCCAATATTTTAGATAAAATTGGAATTAAAAGTTAAGTTTTATTATACTCATAATTGCATATTACACAAGTGTGCCTCCCACAAGGAATCTCTTCTGTGAACGGTTGATTGCTGTCAGCCGTTTCTCTCTCCTGAGTATCCAAGTACTCGATTTCTGGGGCACCTCCAACAATACCCTAACTGTCTTATACCAAGATACCATGTTGATGTTTACGTTGGTTCTATAAAAACTTTAAATCATATTAGCTTTTTGTCCTGTGCAGGATACGAATCCCTTTTGATACTCGCATTGAATACACCCCTTTGTATTACCATAATAATTGTTAACAGTATGTAACACTGGTATATACTTATTTGATTTTACTCTTATTACTTTAAGGTGGTGATCTTGTTTTAATGTGTTTTTTTTTTTCTAGCCGTCATAATGACTCCAACCAGAGAGCTGGCTTTGCAAATAACAAAAGAGTGCAAAAAATTCTCAAAAACGCTAGGACTGAGAGTGGTCTGTGTGTATGGTGGAACTGGCATCAGTGAACAGGTAAAGATCGATCTGATCAGTATGTGTATTGTATGTTTAAGTGAATTATAGGTCTATGCTAAATATTTTTTGTTGAATGTGTCCTAGACTGAGTGAAGTTAGAACTAGGGTGGCCAATCCCGTGATCGGGATTAGGCCCTACCATCGACGCGTTTTGAATCCTGGGATTGAGCATTTTTCAATCTTTAATCCTGGCTTTGAAAAAATGCCCTGGGATTGGCATCCCTAGTTAGAACATTTGGGATAGCTCAGAGGCAAATTGTCTTCATATAAAGAAAAAAAAAAAATTTCATCTGCCTAGAGCACAATAGCCCCTCCTTAGTACCCACCAACACACCTGGAATTACAAGAGCACAGATGTTCCTTATGAACCATTCCAGACTTGTTCTATTCAGACCACACTCCTTGGGTGCTCCTAGAACGTTTCTCCCACACATTATATGCTCAATCAAACCATCTTAAAGGGTGGTTGCCTCCCTGGGGTAATTAATGTACAAGTCTTTGTAGCAGGTGGTCATGAAAAATGCCGGCCATGAAGGACTGGGTGTAGTCCTTCACTGTTGCAATTGGAGAACGTGGTCTTGGTAGTCTCCCCGGTTACTTTAGAACCCGCTTGGAAAATTGAGGTGGAACGTTCTCTGATGAGTAGAATCCTTAACAACAAATGTTGTGCATTTTGTAGCGTATAAGGGAGCGCAAAATCATTGTGGGAGTGCTACCTTCTCACGGAGGAATAATTATTCAGCTCTAAGCATAAGCGATGATTAAAGGTCTGTTAACGAGTCTTTATTTTATTTTTTTGCAGATTGCTGAACTGAAACGAGGTGCAGAGATAATAGTTTGCACGCCTGGTCGCATGATCGATATGTTAGCTGCAAACAATGGTGAGTTTGTTTTTTATTATGTTCTATTTGGGGTGAGGGTTTTTATGAATATACTTTCAGAATTGCAAGTTTTGGTTTCCATAGAGCTGTTATTTTACCATAGCCATGCTGAAGCTGTGTAGATAACATAAATACATTGTAGTTTTAAAGGACATAAAATGCAGTTTTATGGCATAACGATTAGCATTTCCTTCCACAATAATGACTGTTATTACTGGACAGATATATTCTACGTGGTTAGAACTCCAGTATTAAACCACCATATAATGGTAGAACCTAGTTGACTAACTTCTCATTTTCCTATCAACCTTCCCCCCCCCCCTCCTTACAGTCTACGTAGCTGTAGACCGAAATGTTAGATAAACTCCACCTAAAACTGTGGAGATTAAAAATAAAAAATGTTATTGATCCTCATATTATTGTGGTGGTTTTAACTTTAGCACCTAGAATTTAATTGTTTTCTATGGACAAATTTTGTACTTGTCTTCCTATAAAGTTTTGATAAATCTCACTTTAAATTCACTTACAAAGACACTTTTTCAAAAACATACATAATCGGGTGTTTAATATCACATCGCTCCCTTTAAAAAAAAAAACAACAACAATTTTTAGCAATAATAGCAGCTTTATGGATATTACCCGTGCTTACGATGTGCATGCTGTACCTGTCTGTTTGTATCACTTTGTACCATGAACAAAAACACTTACTAAACTGTTACATTGTTTAACTTCTGTGGGGAAAATTATATCCGTGCAAGATATATAGAACTGGATTCGCAGGACTTCCCTCTCCTGAGGTAGGTTGGTTTTCCGCACTTTGTCAAACTGCAAAGGGCACCAAGCTGCTGTAAGTATGGGTAGAGTGTTTGCAGAGTGCAGAGATGCCTACTCTAAAATATGACAACCTCAATCCTTCAATCTAATTATAGGGGCTGATTCTGATTCTCACTGAGTTTCTGTTCACAAGCACAGATGTGAATGTATGCATCTAGGCAGATCTGTCTTTTGGCCTGATCAGTTTCTCTGAAAGAGGGCGCTTTGGAGCTGAAATCAGGGCTTGACCTCACTGTTGCACATAACCATCCTAACGTTGCAGCTCCATCCGATTCGGAGTTATGCTTCCTGGGAAAGGAAGTCTGCCAGTATATAGATCTCTTGCTCCGTGCAGCGGCTGGTGTAAATCCAAATGGACAGAGTGGTTTCCCATTTGCTCCCGGACGAGCCCCCACTTTTTTTTTTTTTTAATTGGCCACTCCCATATTAAGTCTGACTTTAGTGACTTCCAACAACTGCAGATACTTTTCTTGTGACTCAGAATCAGCCCATAGTGCGTGATATTTACTTCAATTACTTGGAGCTTACGTTGCTTCATGTTTTTCTAGTTCTCTTACATTACAATAGAAAATAACGTCTAAACCACCTATTGAGCCTCCAAGGCCTTTTTGCAACATCCTACAGTTAATGGTCCTTCAAGATTGGTTTTGAGAGATAGTAAATCCACTTTAATCATTAGCAACCTGAAATGGAGTTTATAACTATGTAACAGTCTCCTTTATAATTTGTTATTGTAACACATATTTCAGCACTTAGTTATTTGCTGGTTAGCAACATTTTAGGTTTTATATATTGCGTCTAAGTTAGTTAAGCAGCAGTTAAATGTGACTGGTTCCCTGAAATAAGCACTTGGTCTTCGTAGGGGCTCTTTGCTTCCCGCACATGCTCTGTAATCTCTAATATGTTCTTTCCTAGGTGAATGCTGTCATGTTATGCCTGACGTGGCTCCAGGCTCCACCTCAGTCTTAGTTTTAAGATGTTTGCTTGGAGAGGGCTGAATTATACAGGTCCTCCGAGCCATGAGATGGTACGCAAGTGTAGGCCTTACCCACCCAGATACCATAGGGCCTTATCTAGAGTTCCATGGGGATTTGCTTAGTCAAATAAAGTTCTGTGAGGTTGAAAACCTTTATCTCAGCCGTTTGTTTGAAAGAAAACGTTACTGACGCAGGACAGACTGAAATTCAAGTTTAATGATTTGTTTTCTCCCTAATTCTCTCTCTGTAACAGGTCGAGTTACAAACCTGAGACGGTCCACATACGTTGTACTTGATGAGGCTGACAGGATGTTTGACATGGGATTTGAGCCACAGGTAAGTTAGCCATTTATTTCACTCTTTTTTTAATTTTTATTTTTTTAACACGCAATCCTTCTTAACCCATGCAGTTCCTCTTCTCTGCTTGAGGTGTCGCTCTCTGCTTTGCAGATTCTAGCACAGTGTGGTCTATATTTTAGCACGGATATGTAGCAGAGACCTGTGCTAACTGCACTATAGAAAAAAATGATTTTTGTCTTGCCTGTAAAATCTTTTTTTCTTAATCCATGGTGGTCACTGGAACAGTGGGTGTGGGAGGAGCTCAGGCGACAGGGCACCAAGGAGAGTAGAAATCTACTCCCCATACCCTGCCCCCAGGCTCTCAGTTTGTACCAAGATAGCCTCCTGGAAAATGAGAAAGGAAGAAGGAGAGAGAAAAGGAACATAACCACAGAAAATATCCTACCTTCCAGACAGCCAGGTTCTACCACTGGTGGTCACTGAAACAATGGGACGTCCCAAAGCTGTCCCCTTACGGGAGGGAATGCTCCTGAGCTGCAGAGAGTACACTATGCCCAAAGGTAGAGTCCGACGAGGCGAAAGTGTCAAAACGGTAATAACGAATGAAAGTGTGAAAGGAGGACCAGGTGGCAGCATGACACAACTGCTCCGCCGAGGCTTCCTGACCCACCACCCAGGAAGGTCCCACTGAGCGAACCGAATAAGCCCTAATGGACAAGGGAGCCGGTCGATTAGCCAGCAAATAAGCCTGCTTTATAAGACGCAACCAATGGGCCAAGGTTTGTTTTGATGCCGGCCAACCACGCTTAGCGGCGTCATATAAAACAAACAGGAAATCAGTCTTGCGCAAGGGTTTAGTCCGGTCCACGTAGATGCGCAATGCCCTGACAACATCTAAAGAACAGAGCTCCGTAGAATGCTCTGACGGTGAAAAGGCTGGGGCGACAATCTCCTGGTTCAGGTGAAACCTAGAGACGACCTTCGGGATTTGGTCCAACCGTGTACGGAGAACCGCCCTATCCGTATGGAAGACCAAAAAGGGGGTGGCCTGAGACAAGGCTGACAAATCCGATACCCGACGTGCTGAAGCCCCTGCCAGTAAAAAGGTTCTTCCAAGAGAGCCATCTTAGATCCACACTATCCAGAGGCTCAAAAGGAGGTTTTTGAAGTTCTTGCAGCACCAACGGCAAATCCCACGGAGGTACCGGTGGCACAATGGGAGGCTGTAAATGTAGAACGCCCTGGAAAAAAGTCTGGACAGCCATACGCTTAGCCAAGCGTCGCTGGAACAACACTGATAATGCAGAGATTTGGACCTTCAGCGAAGAAAGCCGAAGGTCCAAATCCAGGCATGCCTGCAAAAAAGATAAAATCCGCAACAGACGTGACTCCCGCGGATAGAAACCCTTTTCTGCACACCATCGTTAAAAAGCTTGCCAAACTCTGTAGTAAATTAGAGCCAAGGAGGGCTTCCTTGCCGCAACCATAGTTTTTACCATATCTGGTGAAAAACCTTTTCCTCTCAGGATCTCTGTCTCAAGAGCCAGGCCGTCAAAGCCAGCTTCCGCAGGTCCGGATGACAACACGGACTTTGAGAAAGAAGGTCCGGGCGCAGAGGCAGGGGCCAAGGAGGAGCTATGGATAGGGCTTGGAGATTGGAGTACCACATCCGTCTCAGCCAATTGGGAGCTACTACAATGGCCACCAAAGCTTCCTGCTTGAGGCACCGGAGGAAACAAGGTAACAAGGCCACCGGAGGGAAAACATAAATCTTTGTAAATGGCCAGGGAGCCAACAGAGCATCTGGGTCTCTTGTGCGAGCGCCAAAGCAAGGAATCTGATGATTGATCCGCGAGGCCATCAGATCTGTTTGAGGACCACCCCAGCGCTCCACCAGGGATTGGAACACCTCTGGGTGTAGTGCCAACTCCCCCGCCTGGATGTCCTGCCGACTGAGAAAGTCAGCTTCCCAGTTCTCGATCCCTGGGATGTACACGGCAGAGAGAGCAAGCAAGTGGCGTTCTGCCCAGGAAAGAATCTGAGTGGCCTCTCTGTGCCACACTGCCTTAACTCCAGAACCTTTATTGGGAGCGCAGACTCCGTCCTGGACCAATGATCCTGAAAGGAATGCCCTTCCAGGACCGCACCCCAATCACGAAGGCTGGCGTCTGTAGTGAGCAGGGTCCATTTGAGGATCGCAAAGGGACGGCTCTTCAGCAGATTGGCAGCCTGAAGCCACCAAAGGAGAGAGGCATGCACATGCTTGGGAAGGAGACCGATTCCACCTGCGGAGAATTTCCATCTGGAGTTGTCGAGAATTCAACTGAGCAAACTCCATCTCGAAGCAAGCAACCATTTTCCCCAAGACATGCAAAGATGTATGGACATTCTGCGGAGAGGAAATCCTTCAGAAGAATCCGAAGGGCCTGAACTTTCTAGTCCGGAAGGAAAACCCTCTGCACCTGAGTGTCGAAGCACGCACCGAGGTGGATCATGGACTGGGATGGCACTAGACAGGACTTCTTCCAGTTGATTACAGCTACTCCAGTAGCACGGCTGGGTATAGTCAGCTGCAGATGATGACAGAGGGTCTCCGGAGATTGTGCCAAGAGCAGGAGGTCGTCTAGTTAAGGAAGTATGCGGACTCCTTGGTTGTGAAGAGAGGCCCGGAACTTGTAGTGGAGGTCCTTCACCGCAAAGCGGAGAAACCTCTGATGGTCTGCCCTGATCGGCATGTGCAAGTAAGCATCCTTTATGTCGAGGGATGTCATAAAGTTCGAGAAGTTCAGATGCTTCAAGTTCAGGATCGGCCAAAACGAGCCATCGGGCTTTTGAACCAGAAATAGTTTTGAATAGAAGCCTGACCCCTTCTGATGAGTGGGGACTGGGACATCCAACTCGAGAAGGGTCTGGATGGCCTGAGACAGAGCTGTTGCTTTTCCCGGATCTGAAGGAAGGCCAGTTGTGAAGAAACTGGAAGGAGGACGTCCTCGAAATGCAAGGGAGTACCCCTGGGTAACAATAGTTGTTACCCAAGAGTCGGAGGTGGTCGCCTGCCACACTGTGTGGAAATGTAGCAGACAGGCCCCTACCTTGTTGGAGGCGTTGGCGAATGGACTGTCATGCTGCCAGCTTGTCAGGCTGCTTTGGAGCCTGTCGACGACCGAACCAAGCTGGATGTCCGCGAGAGGTTTGTCCTCTTTTGGAAGAAGAGGGAGCCTTAGGCTGGCCCCTGGCTTTCCCCTGCAGCTGAAATGACCTAAAGGAGACAGGACGGGCTTTTGGAGGCGCTGAGGGCAAATACACCTTTTTAGATGTAGCCACCAGGGTGACTATCTTGTCCATTTCGGCCCCAAACAGCACCTCCCCTGAGAAAGGAAGGGCCTTTTAAGGCCCACTTGGAATCTGAATCCGCATTCCAAGTGTGGAACCCAAGCACTTGACGCGCCACCGTAGAGGAAGCTGAGATCCGGGAGGAAAGGGCTGCCGAATCCACCGCTGCCTCGCCAAAATACATGGAAGCCTCACGAATAGAGTAGACATACTAGATGAGATCGGAGCGTTGAGTGCCGGAGTTAATGTGGTCCAGTAACTCCTGTGCCCAATTGGAAATAGCCTGCACCACCAAGGTAGATGCCAGAGCGTGTCACGCTGCTACCCCAGCGTTTGTGAAAATTATCTTCAAGAGATGCTCCAATTTTCTGTCAGTAGGATCCTTGAGTGATGCCACTGTAGGAATTGGTAGAGAAGTTGACTTAACCTGACAGTCTACATGTGCATCCACCTGAGGTAAGGCCTCCCATTTGAGGCGGTCCGACTGCTCAAAAGGATAAAAAGAAGTCAGGCGCTTGAACACTGGAAATTTTTTATTGGGATGTGACCAAGCTTACAGTAAAATTTTGTTCAGCTGTGTAGGAGGAAACACGGCTGGATCCTTTTTCTTCTGCTTGAAAAAAGGGGCGTCTGTCTGTTCCGGCTGGTCATCCTTAATCTTAAGATGTACGTACCGCCTTAACAAGGGAATCCACTTGGGCTTGAGTCATGCGGTACTCACCTGGGTCTGAATCCTTCTCTGTATCTACCTCCAGCACCTCCTTATCAGAACCATTCTCCTCCTCCAGCAGTGGAGTCGGGGCACGCAGCAGCTCCACGAGGTTGCTTGCGCCTCGCTGAGGAGCCCATGAAAGTCTGGAGTGAGTTGGAGGCCTGGACTAAACCCTGCACAGACGTAGACAGGCTTTGGACCCAGGCTGGCTCTGGGAGCAGCTGCTGGGGAACCGATGTAATGTTCTCCGGAGCCATGCATGAAACAGCGCCACTGCTAGGCTCACCGGAGGATGCCCCCCCCTGGCAGCGGGACAGAGGCGGACAGCTCCCAGGGTGATAGCTTACCTGGAACTGCTGGCGGCGTCTCCGTGTGCTGCAGAGACAGCGGGCGGTCTGGCTGTGAAGGTCAGCGAGCTGGAGGCAGCCACAGCGAACACCTCCGGCTCCCCTCAAAACACAGTACCCACGCCATAGACAGCTGCAGGTTTGAGCTTGAAAGGCAGCTCGTGGGAGCCGCAGCAAACACAGAGGGATCGCAGGGCAAAGTGCCCGTAAAAATTAGCAGCCCTTCCTCAGTGACCCTCACCCGGAGGCACCAAGAAAAAACTGAGGGCCTGGGGTCGGGGTATGGGGAGGAGCCTCGGCTGCACACAAAGATTTCTACTCTCCTTGGTGCTCTGTCGCCTGAGCTCCACCGACACCCACTGTTCCAGAAACAGTGTTGTCAGAAAGAGACACCCCAGGCATGGAAGAGGATCTGTCCAAATAAGAAGGTAAGGCGCTCCCACTTGGGATATTAAATTTTCACAATGTTGATGACTTATGCAATGGTGGTATGCTTAACGGAACTTGGTACCACAAAGAAAAAGCAAGACAATCGCAAGTCTCATGGTGTAGATAGTATTAAAAGAAGATGAATATTTTTTTTCTCATTAACATATATATTCCGTACCAGAATTGAGCCTTAACTTAGGCCAGAAGATTATATCTTGTTGTACAGTCAAATACTCCATCTTTACTCTTAAATGCTTCATATATTTGTTTCATCCTGAGACAGCCGAACCGATGTGAACACGGCCTCCTCTCTGTTCACACAAACCCCAAACACAGCAGAGAACTACAGCGTTGTTTATATTTTAATGGTAAATTCCATTTTTTTTTTTGCAGGTCATGAGAATCATAGACAACGTTCGGCCAGATCGGCAGACCGTTATGTTCTCCGCCACCTTCCCAAGAGCCATGGAAGCATTGGCTCGAAGAATATTGAACAAGCCCATAGAGGTCCAAGTGGGAGGCAGAAGTGTTGTGTGCTCTGATGTGGAACAGCGTGTGGTGAGTAATTGTGGGTGAGAGTAAAGGACTGAGGTGACCTGGGTCCCTTATACTTTTGTATACTTTATATTTCCCGGGCCACTTCCTGGGAGGCTACATAGTTACATAGTAGGTAAGGCTGAAAAAAGACTTGCGTCCATCTAGTTCAACCTGGTATAGATATCCATTGCTGATTTGGTAGGTTCTGGTATTTTACAGACAAATTATATTTCTTATTTGTACCCATGGATGTTTTTCTCCAGTAAATGTTTGTCCAACTTTGCCTTGAACGCATTTAATGAGCCAGCCGTTACCACCTCTCTGGGAAGAGAGTTCCAGAGTTTGACTGTTCTGACCGTAAAGAAATTCTTTCTACTAGCTGAATGAAATCTTTTTTCTTCTAATCTATACTCATGCCCTCGGGTCCTAGATTCCTTTCTAGTAGAAAAGAGGGTGCGTGACAGTTTCTTATATTGGCCCTTGATATACTTGTACATGTTGAGCATGTCCCCCCTTAAACGTCTCTTTTCTAATGTAAATAGTCCCAAATTGCTTAATCTCTCCCCGTATCTTAAATTCTCCATTCCATAATAAGCTTTGTTGCTCGCCTTTGGACTTTTTCTAATTCTATGATGTCCTTTTTATAGTGTGGGGCCCAGAACTGTACTCCGTACTCTAGGTGAGGTCTCACCAATGCTTTATATAGTGGCATAATTACCCTTGAGTCCCTAGTTTCCATTCCCCTCTTAATACATGCCAGAATTTTGTTGGCCTTTTTTGTAGCTACATTACAATGGGCACTACATCCTAGTTTGCTGTCTATTTGGACTCCTAGATCCTTTTCAAGTATGGAATTACCCAGTTCCTTTCCGCTAAGGTTGTAACTTGCACACTGGTTGTGTCTCCCAAGGTGCATAACCTTACATTTATCTACATTATCTACAGGCTCACCCTGTATTTGGAAGCGATTTATGGTTAAACTGTTGCTGTCTGTTGCTATATTGTCAACTTTTTACATGGCAAACTCTAGTCTAGAACATCGATGGGGAACATTGACACTCTAGCTGCTGTTGAACTACACATCCCAGCATGCCCTGCAACAGTTTTAGCATGGCCATATAGCAAAACTGTTGCAGGGCATACTGGGATGTATAGTTCAACAGCAGCTGTAGTTGGCGAGGTCCCCATCACTGATCTAAATATATACAACCAGTTACCATTCTGTCAAAATGACGGAACAACATAGCAGTAATGTCAGCGGCTGTGGGCGACCCTTAAATTTCTCCATCGGGCACCATCTAGTGGCTGCCAGTGCGCAAAACACTTGAATTCCCCCCTTAGTGTTAAGGAGCAGCATTTTTTTTATTATATTGGATTACTGGCAGTAACGTTATTAAGTATTGCGATAAATGTTCTTTCTATTGTATTTAGGTTGTAATAGAGGAAGACAAGAAGTTTCTTAAGTTGCTGGAGCTTTTGGGACATTATCAGGAGACCGGGTCAGTCATTATATTTGTGGACAAACAGGAACATGCCGATGGGTTGCTGAAGGACTTAATGAGAGCGTCGTACCCCTGCCTGTCGCTACATGGAGGTACAGCTTACTGTTATTATGGCACTATTCCGGTGCCTGCCTTATGTGACACTATTTACGTGTTTGTATATAATGTTTTGTTTGTGAGTCGCCATAAGGCTTCTGCAGCTCCGTGCAAGGAGATAAAAAACATACGTGCAGACTAGGATGGCCAATCCCGGGATCGGGATACTGGGATTTGGCCCCATAATGTCTGGGATTCCAATCCCAGGATTTCGGGATTAGACTGCACCTCCCTGACACCGGGCAGTGCCTGAGCACCCGCTCAGGCACTGCCCGGTTGTTGCTGTCCCCGGTATGTGGCCTGCGCAGCATTACTTGGTTAAAGGTCACGTTGCGCAGGCCGCACTGTTGCTCCTCCGCCGCCGGAACCCTCTTGCCGCCCTCTCCCGACGGCACTCAAGCACCTCTTTTGCCCAGTGTCATCACTAGTGCAGACTAAATGAGGCAGTATATAAAATCGCATATTGTAGCAGACAAAGAGAAGGCCCTGCTCAAAACAGCTTACAGTCTATAGGGGGGTTTGGGTGGACACAAAGGGGAGAAGAGGACCGAGGCGGCAGATTTCGGAGGAGCGGTGACAAACTATAATATAAAGTTGGAGTTTTGTGGACACTCCAGCGATCAGGAGCGGCCAGGGAGAAATCCTGCATATGATAGAGATCGGGTTACAAAAATAAGCCGCTGTAGACCATAATGGTATGACTGCAAACACAGCTTGTAATGAGAAATTCTCAGGCCAAGGATATTCAAATCCATAATCGATTACTGGCGTGTGGGGGTTCCACAGTATTTTTTGAGCCAAAAGTCTAGTTGTAAGGAGCGTGCTCTTTGAATATGTTAGTTCCCAGTGCAAAATAAGAGTGCTTGTCTCCAGTAGGGAGTTACAGGAGTAATGCGTCTTGTCTCCAAGCAAGCTGCCCCCCATCTGGCGGGAGATGCAGTGATTGCAGATGTGTGGTGGTGAGCAGTCAAATGCTTATTGCCCCCGGGGCTTTGTGTCAAAGACCTTTAACACCCTGCAAATACCCAAAGATTGAACAAGGGAACTGTCAGTATTCATCACGAGAGAACGGGAGTTAATCATTCTATTACAGTTCTTCAGTATAGGTGAAATTAGCATAATACAGTATTATGCCTCCCTTTTGTAGTGTACGGGCAGGAAAGAGCATTTCTCGCCCTTGGATCACATTCCTTTTTGTGAGGTCTATGTAGCTTTAGGTTAAATGTATATAGGTTGTGTGTGTACGTTTCTCCTTGTTTTAATACTTGGAAGTGAAGCTCTGTTTCCTGCCGCTGAAATCAGACTCCTGTTATCAGGAGAGCGCTTAAAATTCTTAAAATTCTTTCACACCAGAATGGCGGGTCTGATTCGGGATATGGTTCCAATTCTGGTCAGTCCTGGAACAGAGTAGTTTGAAACCTTTAGTTCCAACCCACCAGTAGCACTGTACACAGGACTAGAGGAACTGGTCTCTAGGTGCCTGGAGATGCCATTTCCAAGCATTGGGAGTGTTGTGAAAGGGTTTTACTATCCTCCTCTGTACTCATCGTACTATCCCTTTAAACCGAGATATTCCTGAATTAAACATGGCTTGACTGACTTGAAGCTTGAATTTCATCTGATTTTAATTGGCCACAGAACCTGTGTAATCCATGATTAAGGTTTAATGGGATAAATCAGTTGATCTGCAGATATAACTACAGACGGATCTGGTAACGTGTTCTCCATACACACTGCCCAATCTGACATCACTGTCAATCGCTGGCTGGTCCCGCAGCGGACTTACAGGCAGTTGGTAGATCGCCTATTCACACAACACAATGCGCCGATATATTTTTAAATCTATCTGCGCATCAGCTGTGTTGCACAGTTATCGCGATAGATCTGTGTATTCACAGATAAATCGATCGGCCAGGTCCATCGATATATCGGCCAGTGCGTACGCACCTTTACGGTGGAAGAGCCACATCGTAAATCATCTGCAGGGTAAAGCTTAATGCATCAGATCTTTCCTAATTTATCTTTCGATCCTTTCTTTCTCTTTCATCTTTACTGTTGTGAATAAATGTATTTTCGTTATGTTTGTTTTTATTCCACTACTTTTGTCGGTTCACAAAGTCTTGTTTATCTAATGTGCTTTTGTTTCGTTTTTTCAGGCATTGATCAATACGACCGGGACAGTATCATCAATGACTTTAAAAATGGCGTGTGCAAACTGCTGGTGGCCACCTCCGTGGCAGCTCGCGGGTTGGACGTCAAGCACTTAATCTTGGTGATTAATTATTCATGCCCAAATCATTATGAGGACTACGTGCACCGAGCGGGACGGACAGGCCGCGCTGGTAACAAGGTGAGACAGAGCCTGCAGTCGTTCTGACCATTCTGATGTCAGTAGCTGCTTTGCCTCTCGCTAGAACGTTGTTCCATGTTTGTTTATGCTGGATGGGGGGAGTTTGTTTTATATAGAATTAACTCCACTGCAGACAATAGTAACCGGTTACCTCTCTTTCTAGGGCTATGCCTTTACTTTTATCACAGAGGAACAGGCTCGCTATGCAGGAGACATCATTAAGGCGTTGGAGCTTTCAGGCACTGCCGTTCCCCCCGAGTTGGAGAAGCTGTGGTCGGAGTTTAAAGACCAGCAAAAAGCGGTGAGAATTTGTTATGAATCTCTCTTAAAAAAAAAAATTCTGTTATAAATTATTGGTTTCCGGAGCTGCGCAGCCCCGTACAAAATTACAGCAAGCTTTCTGTGCTCATGCATCTACCAAGGAGCTTACTCAATGGAGGTGTTCTTCCTTTATGTTAAACTGAAGTTCCTGCGTTGGTCAGTGTGATCACTTTCTTATTCATCCATCAGCTCATTAACCCCTTGAGTGGTGGGTTTTGCTGGGGCAGGACAAACCTACCAGGGCAGGTTTGTCCTGCCCCAGCAAAATCCACCACAAATGATTAGGAGCCCCCCCCCCCCCCCCCCCCAACCGTCGCTACGTCGTTAGTACGCCGGAGCTCCCTGTCGCGGCGGCTCGGGAGGACGCGGAAGCCTGAGTGCTCCCGAGCATCCCTGAGCCTGCCGTCTACGTCATTGTTGCAAAATGAATGGCGGCAGGTGCCTAGAGGATGGGGGAGCGGCAGGTGTTAGAAGAGCTCCGTCGTATGATCACCGGAGCACAGGTGGTTGGGAGATGTAACGGGGGGGGGGCTCAAGAGGTGGTGCACACCTGGACACCACTGGCACGCACCTATTTCATATTTGTGGTATGCCCGGAAATTTTCCAGGACAGCCCGTTGCGACAGCGCAGCTGAGCCCGGAAAATTTCTGGGCATACCAATCAAGGGGTTAATGCAAGTATTGGCATTTGAGATATGCACGTCTGCTTCTGTCCATACTTTGTACATTGGAAGTAACACTGATTTGCGATAACGAGCATGCGGGCCAAAATCACAGACATGTTGGTGAATCTGGTTGGAGACGATGGCGGTCTCATTTAGAATCCCTTGCCAGCAGAACCACATTTGTCTCGGCTGGTCAATTGTTTTTGCCCAACTTGATCATCTCAGGAAAGAGTGGACCACTTGCCAGTTCCATATTGATATATTGGATCCGTTCGGGGTTGGTGTTAATCGATTTTAAAGTATCGTTAACAATATCTGTATTGATATTATTATGGTGTATGCGTGGTAGGTCTGGCGCTGGTGTTGCAGTTGTTAGGAGATTCGTTGAAAGGCGGAGAAGTTCTTCTGATGGGTGCTCAAAGCATTTTAGAGAATCTCTGGACAGACCCAAGCAGGTGCTGGAAAAGAGGTGAAGGGGGGTAAAAGCAGCCAGATAGGTTTAAAATTTTTCTCTTTTGGAATCAATCCATCTGAAATACTCGGGACCACGAGAATGTTGGATAAGGGATTTTTTGGGATTTTGGAATATATTTTTTTCCATACTTGCCGGTCCCCTGACGTTCCATGGCGGCCTTCAAGATCCTCTTCAGCGGCATCTCCGGTCCCAGGGGTGCAATGAGCAGGTGCGTCGGTGACATCATCAGTGCACTCTCACAACGCGCCCCTGGGACAGGAGATGAAGAGGATCCCTATAGGCCGCCGTGAGCATCAGGGGATGTGGGGAAAAGGTTTTCGAAATATTCCAGTTTTTGGGAGGTGAGAGGGGGAGACCTGACCTGTATCAGCCCAGATTGAATAATTGCATTGTAAATATTGTTTCTTTAAAAGCATTGAAGGGTATTGTGAGAGCTATGTGTGTATATTGCACATAATTATAGTGTAAACATGCGCAGCTCCATCGATCCATTCATAGATGCAAGTGTACTATTTGCAGTGCCTCCTGCTGGGAGAAGGCTGGTACTGCTTATGTATGAAGAGGCCAAGCAACTGCCATGTTGCCGGTGTCTACTCACAAAGCACGTCTTGTGGGTACATGTTTCCTCTGTTATTGTTGCTGGTGTGTCTTTAAATATTTTACCACACAAATAAAATTTTGTTTACATTTGAATCCTTTTTTTTTTTTTTCATTTCTTTTTATGCTGCTTTTATGTTTTTTTTTTAGGAAGGAAAAATCATTAAGAAGACCAGCGGGTTCTCTGGTAAAGGGTTTAAGTTTGATGAAACGGAGCACGCATTGGCGAATGAGCGTAAAAAGCTCCAGAAGGCAGCGCTTGGACTCCAGGATTCCGATGACGAAGACACCGCTCTCGATGTGAGTGTTTTCATTGTTCTAAGATATTAAACCATTCCTCCAAGGCCGCAGATTCCTCTTGCCATGTTTTTTTTTTTTTTGTATTGCCATTAGTTGACCAGCTGAGATTTTCCTAAATGCTTGCAGCTTGTGTTTTTTTTTTCCTTTTTAGTTGTGGTATGTAGGATCCTGCTAGAATGCGGGCAGGTCAGGGTGCGGGGGTAGCATGTGTGTGATATGTGCGCAGTCGAAAGGGAGACTTTGGAATAGGGAGAGTAGAAGTCCGAGCCAGTCTAGCCACATGGGCATCAACCTTAGGAGCATTCTCTCACTTATCCCTATCTTCCGCTGGAAGAGGGTAATGGGAGGACAGACTCCTAGGACAACTGAACTTACAGTTTGGAGTCTTTAGTTTAAAATGAGGGCCCTTGGACTGGGGAGGTGGATCGGTGGCCTCCATAGTCAACACTTCCCTCACCGCCTTAACTAAAGCCTCCACGTCCACCCACGACGGATCTTCCTCTGCTGCCAAAGATCTCTACGTCGGAAAAAAACGAACCAGTGTCCTCGGAGTCCAACCCAGAATCTGAGTCAGAAGTACACAAGGACTGTGACGTGGAACCCCCTCAGCCTTCCTCTTGACAGATTTACCCTGCAAGGTTTCCTGTAGGCTCTAAACCAAGGCAGACCATGAACTTGCCCATGGCGGCTCGAGCGAGGGGGGTGCTAAACCCACCTGGGCTGCGGGCAGTACCACAGACTGGTGGGGTGGTGCAGACGACCGTTTACTAGCTGCGCCATCACCTGAGTCAGAGATGCTGCCTATGCTGGCTCCTGAGAGGAGGCTGGAGCTGTGTGCTGTCTTTGCACATTGTAGCAACTCACACATAAGCTGTCCTGTCCTTGGCTGTGTCTGAGAGCGGGATGAAAGGTCCCATGCAAATGTGAGGAAATCCGTGCAAATGACCCCAGGGGAGGAGTTGGCGGGGAGAAACACCCCCCCCCCCCCCATCCTGCTTACAGAGACCTCCAGAGAAATGGCCCCCTCGTAGTGGCGGGGATCCAGCACTGCAACCGGATGGCCTGCTACTGTGTGCCCACAGCTGGCTTCTCTGTCGGCCTAGTGGGGGAATGGTGTGGCCAGAAGCCCAGCGGCCCCCTGCAGAGCCCCTGGTGTCTCCACGCGCAGGGAGATGCTGGCGGCTCCCTGAGCGCAGGAAGCCGCCGTTGCCTGCTGTCCCCGGCGTCCGGCTGCGAGTCCCTCCAGTGCCCAAAGACCTGGCCGAGGTCATTCGCCTTTGTACGGTGCTGCGGCCACCCGCACCGGGTGATAAAGCAGCGGCGCTTGTGTCGATTAGACACCCAGCGCTGCCACCTAGTGTAAAAACAAGGCTACTAATAAAAAGAAATAATAAAATAAAAGTTAAGCTGCATAAAGCAGCCCCTGTTATAAAAAGGTGCTCTGGCTCCTGCCAGCACCAAACCCAAAACTGATGGCCTCAGGGTGAAGGCGGGGCATAGTAGGGGGAGGAGCCTGGGCTGTCCTGGAGGCAAAAGGTTTAACCCGTTTGGTGCCTGACTGCTCCTACTCCTACACCCCAGCATCAGCCCTGTATCTCCTGAGTGCCGAAGAATAAAAGGGGGCGTGAATGACTAGGGAGGGGACAGGGTGATGTCACTGATAAGGGTGAGCCCGGCTCCTATGGAGGTAGCTCTCCGCACAACGTGATTAGAATGGTCCACGGTACTTGTTAGGTTTAGGGCTGTGGCAGGTTTTGGACTTAAATAGTGTGTAAACGCTGACTTTGGCATTACAGATTGATGAGCAAATCGAGAGCATGTTCAATTCTAAGAAGCGAGTGAAGGACATGGCTGGGCCCGGTGTACCTGGCGGAGCAATGGGGGCTGGCGGAGCTGCTGGTGCCGGAGGATCGTCTGCTATATCTAATGCCCCCCCGCCAACGGCTGGCAATGCCGAGAAGCTGGAGATGGCTAAACGCTTGGCCAAGAAGCTCAGCGTAAACAAAAACCTAGGAGCAGAAGCACAGGTAAGGATTACTTATATGTCCACCTAATGCATTGTCTACAGTAGCTTATGCTGCACTTATACATATATAATGTATGTTACTGCAATGGCTCACACTGATCACTGTTTTGTGTCTTGATCCACTTAGTTGGTGGGTTCCGCTTTTGGAGGGCCCGTGGCAGTGCTGGGGGGAGAAGGGAGTGCCAGGGGCAGTGCTGGGGGGAGAAGGGAGTGCCCGTGGCAGTGCTGGGGGGAGAAGGGAGTGCCCGTGGCAGTGCTGGGGGGGCGAAGGGAGTGCCCGTGGCAGTGCTGGGGGGGGCGAAGGGAGTGCCCGTGGCAGTGCTGGGGGGGGGCGAAGGGAGTGCCCGTGGCAGTGCTGGGGGGGGGGGGCGAAGGTAGTGCCCGTGGCAGTGCTGGGGGGGGGGCGAATGGTGTGCCCATGGCAGTGCTTGGGGGGGGGGGGTGAAGGGAGTGCTGGGGGCCGAAGGGAGTGCTGGGGGCCGAAGGGAGTGGCAGTGCTGGGGGCAGAAGGGAGTGCCGGGGGCAGTGCTGGGGGGAGAAGGGAGTGCCCGTGGCAGTGCTGGGGGGCGAAGGGAGTGCCCGTGGCAGTGCTGGGGGGGCGAAGGGAGTGCTTGTGCTGGGGGGCGAAGGGAGTGCCCGTGGCAGTGCTGGGGGGGCGAAGGGAGTGCCCGTGGCAGTGCTGGGGGGGCGAAGGGAGTGCCCGTGGCAGTGCTGGGGGGGGGGGGGCGAAGGGAGTGCCCGTGGCAGTGCTGGGGGGGGGGGCGAAGGGAGTGCCCGTGGCAGTGCTGGGGGGGCAAAGGGAATGCCCGTGGCAGTGCTTGGGGGGGGGGGGGGCGAAGGGAGTGCCCGTGGCAGTGCTGGGGGGGGGGGCGCGAAGGGAGTGCCCGTGGCAGTGCTGGGGGGGTGAAGGGAGTGCCCGTGGCAGTGCTTGGGGGGGGGGGGGTGAAGGGAGTGCCCAGGGCAGTGCTGGGGGCCGAAGGGAGTGGCAGTGCTTGGGGGCAGAAGGGAGTGCCGGGGGCAGTGCTGGGGGGAGAAGGGAGTGCCGGGGGCAGTGCTGGGGGGAGAAGGGAGTGCCGGGGGCAGTGCTGGGGGGAGAAGGGAGTGCCGGGGGCAGTGCTGGGGGGAGAAGGGAGTGCCGGGGGCAGTGCTGGGGGGGCGAAGGGAGTGCCCGTGTCAGTGCTGGGGGGCGAAGGGAGTGCCCGTGTCAGTGCTGGGGGGGGCGAACGGAGTGGCAGTGCTGGGGGGGGCGAAGGGAGTGCCCGTGCTGGGGGGGGCGAAGGGAGTGCCCGTGGCAGTGCTTGGGGGGTGAAGGGAGTGGCAGTGCTGGGGGCAGAAGGGAAATGCCGGGGGGAGAAGGGAAATGCCGGGGGGAGAAGGGAAATGCCGGGGGGAGAAGGGAAATGCCGGGGGGAGAAGGGAAATGCCAGGGGCAGTGCCGGGGGGAGAAGGGAAACGCCAGGGGCAGTGCCGGGGGGAGAAGGGAAACGCCAGGGGCAGTGCCGGGGGGAGAAGGGAAACGCCAGGGGCAGTGCTGGGGGGGGGGGGGGGGACAAGGGGATGCCAGGGGCAGTGCTGGGGGGGGGGGGGGGGGAATGGTGTAACGGCATGCCAGGGGCAGTGCTTGGGAACAAGCGGATGCCTGGGGCGCAGTGCTGGATGGAGAAGGGAAACTCAAGGGGCAGTGCTGGAGATTAAGGAGAAGGGAAATGCCAGGGGCAGTGCTGCAGGTAAATCGGCAATGCCACTGTTGATAGTAATGAGTCGGGGGAATGTCGGTGGCAGCACTGGGAATAATAAAAATCAGAATGACCATGGCCATGTTTAATGAGATGGGGAACAGCAGTGGCAGTTCTGGAGATTAATGAAGTGGAATGACTGACGGTGGTAGTGAAGAACAGGGATTTGGTGCATCACATTGTATCAAATCTTCTGATCCACATCCCAAGCCGTCCGAGCAATTACCTTACATGTTTGTATAACATACTGTACTTGGAGATTTTGGCATTTGTGATACGTAGACAATACTTTTACATTCTACATATTCTCACCCACCAGGATGTGATGCAGCAGGCCACGCATGCCGTCCTCAGGGGAGGTACAATATTGGCCCCCACAGTATCTGCAAAGACCATCGCAGAGCAGCTGGCAGAAAAGATTAATGCCAAACTCAACTACGTCCCTGTTGAGAAACTGGAGGAGGAGAAGCAGGATGCAGGGACGAACGAGTCCTTCAAGAGATATGAAGAGGAGTTGGAGATTAATGACTTCCCTCAGGTACGCTCAATATGCACAGATGATGTTGGTGATAGACCATGGGAAGTACTGCAACTTACCATTGGGCACCGAGGGCCTCTAGTCTACCACACTGCTTGTATTCATACAGAGAATTGACCCACACTTTGCACAGAAGACATTAAGCCTAATTCAGACTTCATCGCAGGGCACATTTTGTTTCCAAATTGAGGGTACACACCTACAGATTTATCTGTCCAATGTATATGGTGGGAACAAAAACCTGGAAATGCATTGGAGCTATGGACTGAGTGTTCACTCTGATTTTATAATGGTAGAGTTCCTCTGTATCTTTTTGGTCAGATATCAGCACTTGCTTATCATAGTAAGGCCAGTTTCACACACTCCGGCTCCTGCCGGACCAGGGAGCCGTGCCGCACACAGTAGTTGTGAATGGACACTATTGTGTCCATTCACGCGGGACGGCCCGCCCGCACGGCTGCAGCCGGATCCCGCCACTGGAAGGGACGGCTGCCGGGCTGTGGCCATCCCCTCCATGATAAACTACTGTGTGCGGGATTTCACCGTCCGGCAGGAGGTGGAATGTGTGAAATCAGCCTAAGGGAATACGCCTAGGTGTTTTACTACCGCCTCCTGGTGATGAGTATCCAGATCTGGTCTGTCTGTTCTTAAAACCAACTTATGCAGCAATATACAGTGGTCATTGGGGGTCCATCCATGCTGTTTTTTTGTGGCCCATCAGGCCTTAAATAATTGAACTGGCCAACCAGAGCGAAGTGTATTGGCGTGTTTTCACCTGTTGTATTGAGATTGGAGACAACACAATCAGGCATCAGACATGTTTGTCCACTTGGAATGTTGGCAACACTGATGTGTTGGAAGTTTGTGTTGGTGAGAAACACTTTGAGACTGTCTATGGTGTGGAGGGGTTAAAAATATTTTCACATACAGGTGTCACCTAGTGCTTTATACAGGAGAGGCAGCCTGTGTCTGTACTGGGATCACCCATGGGCAGATTTATTAAGCTCGATGAATTGATAAAGTGTCTGGTTTTTATCACCGGCAAATCAGCTCCGAACTGTGAAGTTAAAGGCTTGATTTGAAAAATGACAGGTAGGAGCTGATTGGTCGGTGATAAAAACCAGACACTTTATCACTTCACCGAGCTTAATAAATCTGCCCCCCACTTACCCGGACCAGTGATGAGAGGGGGTTCTGATGACTGGCACCGTTTGGTTGTACACTGACTCCAGTAGATGGCTCCCAGCATATAGGCTTTCACTTACAGTTTTGCGTGTACGCAATCCATTGCCCGTGAGTGCATTTAGCACAATATAAAATATACATTATCTATATTTAATTTCCTGTACATTTCAGACGGCAAGGTGGAAGGTAACCTCAAAAGAAGCCCTCCAGAGGATCAGCGAATACTCCGAGGCTGCTATTACCATCAGGGGAACTTATTTCCCTCCCGGCAAGGAGCCCAAAGAAGGAGAGAGAAAGATTTATTTGGCCATTGAAAGTAAGTGTGTTCTGTTTGCATCCTGCATTCTCACATAAGCTGTGGGTGCCCAGGATTGGTGCGGTGGGGTGTGTGTGAAGTCTAGTGGGTCCTGTTACCTACACATAGCAGGTATCTACCAACCATCCTGTATTATTTATTTTATATAGACGTAACATTGGATCAAAGTCTAAGGTTTATAAATACAGGCGATGCATACTTCCAGACTAACACTGAACATACTTTCTCCTAGGTGCCAGTGAATTGGCCGTGCAGAAAGCAAAGGCGGAGATTACTCGCCTCATCAAGGAAGAGCTGATCAGACTGGTGAGTGACTATAAATCATGTTAACAGGTTACAGATAACTAAAAGGTGCCCATACACTAGTAAGATTTATCTTCAGATCTGGCTGGTTGGAACAAAAACATGGTTATGGATTTTCCAGCATTTCCAAGCAAATGGTCAACTGTCATTTGCTCTCATCCATAACCATGTGTTTGTTCCAACCAGACAAATCTGCAGATAAATCTGGCCACCTTAACTTGCGGTACCTCGGCACGTGCCCCAAGGCACCCACGGATGTCACGTGACCCAGCTTGGGAAGAGTTTTCACACACACTGGGGCAGATGTATAAAGCCTTAACAAGAGATAAATGCAAGGGTGATAAGGAGAGATAAACGTCCAGCCAATCAGCTCCTTACTGACTTTTTTCAAACACAGCCTGTAACATGGCAGTTAGCAGGTGATTGGCTGGACGTTTATCTCTCCTTATCACCCTTGCATTTATCTCTTGTTAAGGCTTAATACATCTGCCCCTATATACTATCTTTCAAGGATCCAATTATAACTGAATTGGCTACATGCTTACAGATAGGCTGTGTTCAGCTATATAGTCAGTGAAAGTCAGAACCATTAGATCACTGGATCCTTGCATTGATGTGTCTGACAGCCGTAGACCTAGAGCTGATCATACACTGCATTGTGCAGCGTACCCGAGCATAGGAGCGGGGGAGGAGACATTTGCCTGAGTGTCTCCCATGTGACACGCAAATTATACAGGTTCTCGGGGTTGGTTAAAGCCAGGTGTGATGCCAGCCACAGAACCTGTATAATTCAGGAGTGTCCCAGTTTAAAGGGGTAGTATGGGTAAGCTTATCCATATAATAATGATTTCAGAATATCTCCATTCACAGCCTGAAGCTGGCTGAACAATGCTTTGGCAAATAGGACAGATTTGAAAGCCAAATGGAACGATATAGACATTTTGCAACTGGCTGTGGTCAGTCACTGTTTACCACTGAGTGATGATCATTCAAACATGTCGCTTGGTCAGCTGTTTGGACAGCTCTCAACTTAATAATAATTTAATTATATAGACCTTTACCCAGCTCTAGTGGTATCCGTATGATAAATTTATGATAACGGGTCGACAGGTTCAAAAAGATTGCAAGTTTTCTGGATTTTTTGCACACACGTATTCCCGATATTTTCTTGATTTACTGTCCACATGGACATCTACTGGGAATAGTATACTGTGGCAGGTGAAGCAAGCCTGCTAGGGTACACCGTTCTACTGATGGCAGTTACATAAAATGAAATATAAAATATTTGGCCCCCCCAAAAAAAGTCGCCTTGTCAATGTATTGTGCATTTCAACCTAAACATTGTCCAACCCATTATCGCACCCAAAAATAGTGGTATGCTTTTATTCACACTCATTGGCCTAGCAAAATATACAGGGACACCTAAACTTTGTTTCTTTTTTTTTTTTTTTGGCCGCTTTTATGTTGTAGACCACCATACATGTATACAATGGAAACGATGTAACTAGGATCTCTGCTGTGGTTAAAAAAATAATAAGTTTAAGTACATGTAGATTAAAAAAAAATAGAATATTATTTACTGCGCAAAGCAATGTCAGGGACAGTGTGAGGAATTAGTGGCATTCAGCTTTTAATGTACTTTATTTTTCATCCACTAGGGGGCACTGGGACCATGGGTATAGTCTGTAAAGTTTAGAGTTTGGTCATCCACAGACTCGCTCTTCACTATACACCGCAACCAGCCATTAGGAAGCCAGTTTTCAGATTGGTGCTGGGAGGAGCAGACACCATTCTTGAGGGGGGCTGCTTTTAAGTGGCCCATTTTTATTTCCAAACCTATAAAGTAGTCCGATTCCTAATCCCAAAATTCAGTATAATATTAAAGCAGAGTTCTGACGCCACTCAATGACTGACACACACACACACACACGATGAGGCTATATTAGTGCATTGCCCACTTAAATGTAAAGTCTGCGCACAAGACTGTATTTCGCCACATTCTGTAAAACTAACTGATCTTCTCTCTCTCTTACAGCAAAACTCGTACCAACCGACCAACAAAGGGCGATACAAAGTGCTCTAGACCTAGGCTTGTGGCTGGCGCATCTACTGTTGTGATCGTTTTCGTTTTCCATCCTGTGTTGTAAATGAAGCACTTTTTTTTTATTTTTACATTTTGCCTTCATTTTAAATTAAGTCCCGTTAAAATAAAGGAGGAAATTAAACTTTTCCTTTTTTTTTTTAAATATATTATGTAAGGCAGTAGGAACATTTGTATAGATTTCAACATCCTGAAATAAAATTGTTTTTAAATTTCACTCCAAGTGAAATCATTTTTTATTTAATTTTTTTTTGTGTGTGTGTATATTTTATGTCCACCAATGATAGATGTGGCTTTCTTACTGGACATTTGTAAAGTTTAGTTTTTTTTTTTAAATGATAGATATTGGACACTTTTCCATAAATGTTTAATTGACCGTGTATAGTGGTTTTTTTTTTTTTTTATGTTTGTTGGAGGGGAAGTGGGGGGGGGGGGGTATATTTGCCCCTAGGTCGATTTGGGTTTGTACATTTTATAATTGCTTTAATTCTTATAAATTTGTGCCCAGCGTTTAGTGATGGTCACGGAATATGCTGAGAATAAAAATTTGTCCTTGTGCAAAATATACAAAGTGGCCATCTCTTGTCTAATTTGCACACCTAGCGCGGGCTCAGCATGGCCACCAGTTGGAGGCCGGAATGCATCCAATCAAAAATTGATTGCGTTGCTGCCCTGTTTAGCCTTTTCCAGGCTGTGGGCACTTTTTTTTTTTTTTTTTTTCAACATCTGAAACCCTAATTAGCGTACTGCATCCCTGTCACATGGCTTGATTCATCCGCTGTGCTTCAAGGTGACAAGGTGCCACTTAGTTACTCCCAGCAGAGGTTATCGTTCACTGTTGTAGTTCACGTTGATGGTAAAGTCTGAAACATTGTAAAAATGCAGAAAAAAAAATCAGAAAAAATTGTCTGCTATATGTTGTCAACTACTTGAAGTGCTCGACCTATTGACTGGCCCTCTTGTGATTTGCGTTTCAGTTTAAATGAATGTTACAATGTGTATTGTAATTGCCAGCTATTAGTGGTGTTAATAAGGCAGCTTTACAAGTGCTGGCAGTATGCTGTATTAAGTAACTTGAGGGGTTTAAGTATTAGGGTGGATGAATTAGGGCTAGGCACTTAGAAGGGGGGGATTAAGAACATACCGGGTCAGTTTGGGGAGTGTTGGGAGGGTAAGTTTACTTATACCATGTTCACACTGTCAAGCAAATTACCGGATTGGAACATATATTGGTAATTTGACTTTCAACTGAGGTTTTTTATGTGGGACATTGTCTAATTAGTGGGACTGTGCACTCTAATTGGGACAGTTGGGAGGTGGGTGTATGTGTATGGCAGTGTGATATATCGTTAAAATGCATTGCTTGGTATCCACATTGCTGAGGTGTGTGCCCAGCCTTAGATCAGTAATGGCCAGAAAGTGGTGTTATTGCAGAAGTAGTTCAGTTTTATTCTTGAGTTTATCCATTGGACGCTAAAGGCTATATTTACTAAAGTGCGGGTGTGCAGAAGTGGAGTTATTGCCCATAGCAACCAATTCTAGAGCCTTCTAGAATAACTGCAATCTCATTGGTTAACGGCAACATCTCTAATTCTGTAAACCGACACCTAAAAATATAAAACACACTTATGATGCTTATACTACTTTCAGACCGCAAATGCTGTGTCGCACACGGGATAAGGACACGGGTCCCATCCCCAGAGCAACACGGCAATGCGGTCTGAAAGTTCCGACATGGCATATTGCCGAGTCGGTGACGTCACGGGGCGGAGCTGGGCGCCGGCGCGTCATCGGGGGCTCTGGAGGAGGCAGTACTTGGAGCTGACAGTGCTGCCTCCTCCATACTGTGAACGGGACACGGGTCGCTCGACCCAGGCACCCGTTCACACTGCACTTGACATGGGTCATAGCCGTCTTCAACCCTGGTCATTACCAGGGTTGAACACCCGTGTTGCTCGACCCGTGGTGGCCTTTTCAGACCGCACCTTGACCCGTGTTGGGGCCGCAAGAACACGGCAATAACCCGGGTCTAGAGTGCGGTCTGAAAGCGGTATAATAGGCTTGTGGTTTTCAGTTTGCAGCCCCATAGCACTGTGTACAACAATCCACAAAATCAGGTGTGTGCATTGTGGGGCCGTTAGAACAGCACCTCGTCCCACTAACAAAGGGATGGGAAGAAGCACATCCCTGAAGATGATGAGAATCACTGAAACGCTTTTGATGGTTCCAGGCTATGAATGCTGTTATGACATCTCACAAAATATAAGATTTGTGTTATATGAAAATGTTAACATTAATACTGGTTACATATAACTAATATTTATTAATCTGTTCTAAAATTGAGAACAGCATGCATATCTCAGAACCATCCAATGTGTTTCAGTGTGTATCTACAGTATATCTCATATGTATACAAAAAATCCAAATAAATGTACGTTAAGACACTCTCCAAATAAATAATTTTTACTTCATCTTTTTAAAGTAGCCTTGTACATTCCAATTAGTTGATGATTCAATTCCAGATGAATCTTTATCAAGACTGGTTAAAGAGAGATACAACCCATATCCTCACAACAGGCTTGAGTGGGTTTTTATTGTGTCTCCCTGTAATCATAGTCTTGATAAAGATTCATTTGGAATCAAAACATTGAATAATTGGAATGTACATAGGTCAGTGGTTCCCAAACTGTGTGCCTAGGCTCCCTGGCGTGCCTCAGGACACTTGCAGGGGGTGCCTTGGATTAGTGGTCTAGAGGCAATTGAAATTATTTATGGTCATTGTAAAAGGCAAAAACATTGCTGGTGGGCTACCAATAATAAAATATGTGGACAAACAGAAGCTATTCCTGTCCCTCATCCATAAATAAACCCATGTATGGCAAACAAATCAATTTACAGAATCAGAAACTTTTGGACTAGGGGTGCCGTGAAAAAAATTCTGATGCTCTAGGGTGCCGTGATTTAAAAAAGTTTTGGAACCACTGACATAGGTACTAAGAAAATTAAGTATGTGTATGTAGTAAGTGTATTTGTGCATGAATTTGCATGTGTGTAGTGTGTGAATTTGTACGTGTGCATTTGTGCATGTAGTTTGTGAATATGTGTATAATTTGTGAATTTATGTGTATAGTGTGCATTTGTGCATGCGAGTGTGTATAGTTTGCATTTGTTCATGCGTGTGTGTGTAGTTTGTGCATGTGTATAGAGTGTGCATGCGTGCGTGTAGTTTAGAGTGCGCATTTGTGTGTGTATAGTGTGTGCATTTGTGCGTGCATGCTTGAGTATTTGTGCAGTGTGTGTATTTGTGCATGTTTGTTGACAATTGTGTGTGTATATTTGTGATGTGTGTACATGTCGCAGCCGTGGAATGGATGTGATATGACTGGACAGGCACCTGGGTATACAGTATATATACCCAAAAGCATGAGCACAGCGCCCCCCGGCTGGCACTATACTGGGTGCTGTATATAATACCCAGTGCAGCAGCACCGGCCGCCGCCGCACTGAGATAGGAGAACATGGAGCCGGGCTCCGCCTCCCGCCACTTCCGGGCTCAGCCATCGCAAAATGGCCGCCGCGCCGAATCCCTGACACCGCTGTGGTTCTGACATCCTCACCGCCCCCTCCTCCATTATATCCTCCTCCCTCTCCGGCGGCCTGGCAGCCGAAGCTCCGCTTCACACGGCGCCGGACACCCCCCAGCTCCACCCGGAGGACGACGGCGAGCAGGAGCCGGGGAGCAGCTGTCGGAGAGCCAGGTAACCACCGGGGGCCCCGGCGCAGCATTGTCCTGTCCCCGCCTGGCTGCCGGGACAATGGGGGGGACCCTCTGCGGGGGGAGCTGGCTATACTATAGAGAATGTATGTGTGTGTGTGTGTGTGTGTGTGTGTGTATATATGTGTATATATATATATATATAAATATTATTATATGTGTGTGTATGTATATGTGTATATATATATATATATATATATATGTGTGTGTGTGTGTGTGTGTGTATATGTATATATATATATATATGTATATGTAGTGTGTGAGTATACATACACACCACCACTCCCCCGCCCCCTATATATAGAGGATGCTGGCAATGCCCTGTCTGCTGGGAGGTGTGGATTATTATAGACCGTAATTAGGTAGAGCACTATTAGTCGACGGTGAAAAGGTTGCCGCTCGCAAAAGGTCGACGGGGAATGGTCAACACATGAAAAGGTTAACCTAAGTTTTTCATGTTTTTTTCTTTTGTATCTGTCAACATGGAACCCCGATTAGTAGAGCACATACCCTCGCTTTGCTCGCCAAGTTTCGGGCACTTCCCAGTTGTAATCCACGTGAATTATGAAGAATGAACAAGTTATCGGAGTGTCAACCTTTTTATGTGTCAACCTATTGCCTGTGTTCACCTCTTGTCAGTGTTGACCTTTTGCTTATCAAACGAAACCAACTGCTGGACCCAGCTGTGGAAGGGTCACGGTATAGATGGTAGACCGTGTCTAGGTTGACCGTCACTAGGTCGAGCACTTATTGTTGACACCTAGGAAGGGTCAACATAGTCTAGGTTGACATTGACAGAAGCTTATAGTCGACATGAATTTTTTTTTTTTTGTGTCTGTAGACTTAGGTTGACATGGACACCATATAAGTATTGCGTCGGGAACCGTGCCTCGCTGCGTTTGGCACTATTCTCACTTTGGGGTAGATGTATGAAGCAGTGATCAGGGAGGAGAAGTGATAAAGTGCCTGGTACTTTATCGCCGGCCATTCAGCTCCTGACTGTTAAGTAACAGGCTGGGTTTAAAAAGGGACAGTTTTTTTAACCTGTTGGCATTTTCACTGTGTCGGCATAATTATTGTCGGCATTTTGAACGTGACTCTATTTTAGCTGTCTGGCAATGGTGGTCGGTATTCTGACTGTAGGTAAATTGACTGAATCCAGTGTGTTCAGGTATTGCAGTAACTTGATGAATGCCAATCTGAAATAACCGAGCGCTGATTGTGGTAGTTGGGAGTAATGAGATAAATTGTCCCCGTTGGTGCAGGCTGGGATATGTCCCTTATTGTCACCTTGCTACAGGGATGCCACGCAATTCAATAATCTAGGTGACTAGCTTTCTGACTTGTATGCTGGGAGTTTTAGTGTGTGGAGCAATAACTTTTATATTGCCGCTTCTGGTTTATAATTGCAGCATTCCTTGGTTGCAACTAGTTAACCCTTATCTTGTGCTGTTTCTGAATAATTGTGCCACCTGCCCATCTGACATGGTACTAGTGTTCATTCTAGCACCCACCATCTTTGAAAACCCATGCAGTTCTTCTTCCCTGCCTGGGGTGTCGCTGTCTGCTGTGGTGTTTCTAGCACAGTGTAGCATGTATATCAGCACTGATATGCAAACCAGACCTGTGCTAGAAACCCCACAGCAGACAGCAACACCCCAGGCAGGGAAGAGGAACTGCATGGGTTTTCAAAGATGGCTGGTGCTAGAATGAACACTGCGGTACCCAATCTGCCTGTGCTGGTTGCTCTACTGTCTGAACATTCAGCTCTGCAGAGAGTAATTTAAAGAGAGTGTACGGACCAAAAATAGTTTGATGGTCGCTAACCAGCAAATTATTTTTTTTTACCCGTCCCTAAATAAAAGTCCGTCTAGGCGGGCGCTGATGTCATGTGACTTCAGGCTCCCGCCCCGTCACATGACAGTACGTCTGCGTTCAGATGGGGCTGCCCAACGTTTTGCTGGTCGAACCCACCATTTTTGGAGGAACTCCCCGAAAACGCTGTGCGTTTCCATGCGCCGTCCCCCCAGGACACCTCGACGGCTGTTCAAGTCGCCGAATGCATCCGCACAGCGGCCCTGCACATGCATATATCAGCGTGTACAGAGCCAAAACATCGGTCCCTGGAGCGAATACGCCGGGGACTGATCGTTACAGAGTTAGGCCCTTAGTGCATAATCTGAAATAGTAATGGCTTCTAGTGACATGGGGGATCGTGACTAAATATTGGTGCATTTCGTTGCATTGGCACACCATATTCTTTTGGTGCCAGACTTGTACATTGCCAACGGACGTGAGACCTTGGGGTTATTGTCGTGGTAGGAATAACTCAAGAATCATCGATAAGTAACTACAGCTGGGTACGCACTAGTAGATATATCTGCAGATGAGGCAGCATGTTCTCCATACAAACGGCTCAGTCTTTGAAGTCACAACTGGAAGCGCCTGCCCACTTTTAGCTGTCATTCACCGCTGGCTTCTTTCGCGGGAGTATGGGTGGTCAACGGATCACCTGTATTCGCAGCACGGTGCGCCTATATATCGTCCGTCAGCTAAGTTGCACAGCACAAGTAATATGTCTGCGAACAACGTCTTATTGCTGGTACAAGCTGGCCAATGGTCCATCAATAAATCGGCTGGTCAGTAACTCCTGTGGATAGTCGTCAGCGCAATTATATTGAATTGATCGTAAATGTTTAAAGTCCCGTACACACTATACAATATGCAGCACTGCCGATATCATTAAAGTTATCTGTGGTGGCGCAAAAACGATCCAGAGGTTGCCTGGTAAACATGCTCAGTTAGGCGTCAGAGTTTGGAAACCGCTGTTCTAGCCTGAGGCTTAACACTCGTGCTGCATGCCATGTGACCGTTGCCTTAGCAACAGTGTTGCGACTTCTTGTTTTATTTCTTATTGAGAATGAGCCTTGGCTTCCCCGTGTAGGTTCGCACAGGTCCGAAATCGGCACCGTCCACGATGGTGGGGGGTCTGTGCATGTGCAAACCCAACGAGCCAACGCCTACTCGTGTAAGTGCGGACATCCGCTCGCATCGTTCAGTCGGTGGGTGCGCGGGTGACATGCTCACTGGGCAACGTATATATATGCAGCCTAGCAAGCAGTGCCTGAATTACCCCCATACTGTTTTCATTCAAAGAAAGTTTTGGTGAGGTAGAGCTGGGACAGTCACAAGAGAAGCTGATGGATCAGTACAAGTCGCAGGCTGTGTTACTTGTTTCCTGAGGCCTGTGCGAAACATCGTGACCCGAGGAATGCACGCTGGCTGCTTGGGTTCTGTGTTATATGTAGATCATCAGAACTACAAGCTAGATACAGGGCAACGCAGCCATAGACCACCTGATGTGCTTCAACGGGCCTGAACGGGCGCACTTTTAACCCTGAAATAAGCCAAAGCTCATAATTCAGCCGGGTATACACTGGACGACATTTTAAAGGAATGTCAAAATGTAAATATTGTACAGTGTGTACGCACAGCGTCCCTAGCGCTGCGCACTCCCACATCATCCGTCATCGTGCATGCATGACAGACGTTATGCAGGGTGACAGAGGTTATCGCTTGTGCTGCGGAACGCACCATAGCTGTCGCTCCAGCATTGGTGGTGTGGTCTGTATCTCATCACTGATATGCAGACCAGAGTGTGCTAGAAGCAGCACAGCAGAGAACGGCACCCCAGGCAGGGAAGAGGAACTGTGCAGGTTTTGGAAGGTGCAGGGGTGCTACAATGAACTCTAAACTTGCTCCATCTGCCCCATGTCTTTGGTGTCACCACCACCACCACCACATTTTGCCACATTGTAGTGTGCATACTAAAGATGATATTATTGTGTCCATAATCCATTATGAGAATGTTGTGTTGGTTTGACGATGAACCCCATCTATTGGTAACAAATGTATTGTAACGTAGGATTTAGTGTTCGCTATAGGCTATGCACCCTGCCCTAATTATAAAGGGCAAAACTCACCTTGCCCGTTTAGCAGTGCCCTGATAAAACAACTGGGCCCATCCATCCCCGCCACCTCTGTCCAGAGCGCTCGGGAGAAGCCCATCACTTACGTAGGGTCCGGCACGCCTCCAACAGAGCTGTTGGCATGTGGGACCCGTCCACTTTAATGACGTCTGTGAGTGCGGCTGCCCACATTCAAAGTGCCCCCTTTACCCTTGCACCCTGCCCTTCTGTCACTTGCTCACAGTGGTCCCTGCCCCAGAGGAGCTTATACTCTATAGTCCGGACTCATAGATGGACGAGTGTAGGGTTTATATTAGCCTTCTGCAAGGGAACCTAACAGACACAGGGAGAATATATAACAAACCCCATATTCCTGAGATACAACATAGTCTGGCCGTGGTAGGGCTGGCCATTGACCATTGACAATTCCAAATCCTCGATGGTTTATGGCCGATGTCGAATACTTTTGCCATCGATGGGAGAGAACCAGATGGTTTCCCTTCATCAAAACCGAGGTTTTGCTTTTGTTCTGTTTTTTTTTTTTTTTAAAGGGCCGGGACACCCCGTGTTTTCATTGGCCCACAAGCCAATCAGTCAAAGAAAATGGATGGCTATCGGTTTTGTAAAAACATCGATGGTAATCCATTTGCCAAGGCGGCTGGCATTTCTACTGGTCACATGTAGCTCCATTGTCAGCAGCTGCCAATTACATGGGAGTTTTCAAATCTCCTGCCCGCCCGTCACTACCAAAACTCCAATACAAATGAATAGGCGGACGCTGATTGGCTGAGTCCGCCCATTTCTTTGTAAGGGGATTTTCAACTCTCCCGCTCGCCACTACAGCGGTAAGCAAGCCGGTCTTTTATTCAACATTCGTTTCGCTTTAAATCCGACAATTTTTTGCAGATAGACTAGTGCAGTGATATTCAACATAATCCCCAGCTACAGTCAAACTACACATCCCAGCCTGCAAGCTTTGCTATTAGGGCAATCTAGCTCCCTGCATCATTCAAAACCCATGCAACTCTAATCCCTGCTTGGAATGTCACTCTCTGCTGTGGTTCATCCAAAACCGACTGATCTGTATTTCAGCAGAGAGACAGACCAAACTGTGCTAGAAAAACATTTCTAAAATCGGGTCTACCAGTCTACCCTTTTCACACCGCATGTCTTTAAACGGTATTTCAGTGCAGTTTTGTTTCTTCACAACACTGAGCCCATTTTAACCCATAGAAAACAGTGGTTGAAAAAAAACTGGTCTGAAATGGGTAGGACCCTGCTTTATTACCATTTAGAAATACCAGTTCAATAGAACCAGTAAATTCACTCTGCACCTTTCAGACTGCACAAATTACCGTTTTAAAACGGTAAAAAAAAAACGGCAAAATAACGGGTAAAAAGTGCGGTCTGAAAAGGGTATTGGATGCTTTGGAATTTTGTGGCTCTTTAATCTCCAAATATGACTTACTCATATTTTCATGCACACGCACCCCCTTTCCTATGGAATACTTGAAAATGTATTGAGGGGGAAGAGGAAAGCATACAGCCCCGCTGCTCCTGCAATAAAGGAGGAGGCAGTGGGAAAACAGTCCTCAGACCCTGAGAGGGGAAACAAGCACATAAAACCAAAGTTAAAGGTGTAACGTTCCCAAAAATAATTTGCTGGGAAGCTCTCAGGAAATTGAAACATTTGGAAATATATTGAGCGCGCTGCAAAGTAACTTCTGTAGATATATACAATTGCTAGGGCACACCATCTGACCACTACAGGAAAATAAAAAAACTTTTATGAAAAAAACAATCACATTGGTCTCCACAGGTAAAAACTTAAAACACATTGGCCCTCACATGAAAACTAGAGACCGGTAATTAATAGTTGTACTGGGGGTGGTGGCTGTAAACTTGGTTGTCCACGTGCTAGGGTGTCAATATTGACACAAAAAAATGGCGAAAAACTATTTTTTACTTTTTGTTAATGTCGAGCCAATGACCATTGATTTAAACATGGGGGGGGGATTGCTGGGGCAGGACAGGTTTGTCCTGCCTCAGTAAAACCCAACACCGGATGCAGAAAGCCCCCCTCACCTCCGCTCCGGCATTTATACGCCGGACCTTGCTTGCTTCCGCTGCCCCAGTCAGAGTAACTTAGGCGGCAGGCTGGGGGATGTTAGCGACGGCTAGGGAGGACTGGGGCGCCTGAACTCCTGAGCACTCCCGAGCCACGCCGACCATCCCCAAGCCTGCCGCCTACGTCACTGCTGCAAATGGCGGCAGGGGAGCCCTAAAAGTAATGCGCCAGTGGTGCTCCGCTGGAGGCACCACTGACACGCACCTACTGCATGGTGGTATGCCTGGAAATTTTCCAGGACAATCCGCTGCGGCAGCATACCACTCAAGTGGTTAATCCCGAATCCGACTGTAGGACGTTTCCCACAGTCAGGTTCATGGGCGTTTTTGACCCGTTCCGACTGTAACTCGCTATTCAGTGTTCCGGGTGTCAGAACGGCCACGTTTTGTCGAAAATGGCCGCTAAATTGCCGGAATCAGCCTCAAATTTGACAATTAGTGTCCGTTTCAGACAATTCAGTTTCGACTTAAAAAAAAACAAAGCAGAATCTGAAAGCCTCCAATGCTGTGTGGAAACGGCAGCATTGAATAGGCGAATGCTATTGCCAGATTGCATACCCCCCATTGTCTGTGAGCTATACCACACTCACATGTTACATCTGCCCCACCTGCAGTGCACATGGTTTTGCCCATTTTCCAAACAAATTTGTACTGCGATCAGATCGGAATAAAGGCCTCCGTTTGAACCTAGGCCAATAGTTGCGTACAGAGCTTGCCTACGATCACTGTCATGCCACACGTATGACCACGTGCCCCTTTTGCCATACCAGCCTTACAGATCACCGGCTCACTCACGTGGTATACCTGCAATGGGCTGCCCCTTGTATGTCCCAGTGCTCTCATATTCCGCTGCAGTGAGACATGTCGCCCAGCCGCCGGTCCGGAGCACTAGTCCGGGTGTGCAGCGTTCATAGATGAGAAATGGCCCTCACTAATGTACCTGTCTGATGCGGGAGGACAGGCAGGAAATTCTGTCCTAGATCCTTTTTATTCTATTGCTGCAAAGTCTTATGTTTAGAAATATGAATCCTGTTTCCACAGGTTGAAGAATGTTTCAGCTGCTGAGTATCAGATGTGCGGTGTTGGTGCTGTATGATCACTAGAGAGGGAGTGTGGCACAGGGATGATGCTCTTGCTGCATTCGCAGCCTGTCTTATTCCATCCCTATAGCAAGTGCTTTGCTTGCACATTAATATTTCATGGGACCGGCTCCCATTTTAGTGCAGCCTGGACAGCAGAGAAACATCGAGCAGCCATTAGCCATATACTGTAGTTTACCAATGTGACTGCTGCTCTGCAGTATGCCTCTCTGGATTTTGAGCAGGGTTCTGGATGCTGCAGGGTGCACAGTGCGAACAGGCATCCACTGTAGGATGACCAACTCATCCCTTTCATCCGGGACACATATTAATTACACAGGTTCTGTGGCTGGCTTTCACCTGGTTTTAAACTGCCACACCTCAAGGCTCCATTTCACCTGGTTTTAAACTGCCACAGAACCTGTGTAATTAATATGTGTCCCGGATTAAAGGGATGAGTTGGTCACCCTAATCCACTGTTCTCTCTCCCTATCGCCTATGTTTCAGTCCTGCGGGGTGGGGGTTATGGCATTAAGGCGCTAGCTAGGCAGTTAACGACCGCTGCTTAGCAAGCCAACCTGAATAACCCCCATTGTTTCGGGCTCAGTATGATTTCCCGATGGTTAAAACACCGACAAAGCATTGGCAGACTCTCAACATACCGACATGGTCAAAATGCTGACACGGTCAAAATGGTGATATTTAAAAACATCAACATGGCAACAGGTCGAAATGTTTTTTGGTGCGTGTATGTCGATATAGGTCGACATAGACACCATATCAGTGTGCCACCGTATAAGTCAAAATACCAACATGTTCAAAATGCTGACATTCATTCTGCCGCCATTTAAAATGTCAACATGTCAAAAAGTCAGCATGGTTTTTTTTTTCTTTTGTGTGTCTATGTTGACATGGGCACCGTTTAGGGGTATCGCGTCCCCTTGCCATTGTTCTGGCAGACAGTCGAAATAGCAACATTTTACAAATGCCGACGTTCATTATGCAAACACAGTCAAAATACTGCCATTTAAAATGTCAACATGTCAAAAATTCGACATATTTTATGGAAAACTCATGTCGGCATTTTGATCACGTCAGCATTTTGACAATGTCGGCATAATGAATGTTGGCGTTGTCAACATGTCAGTATTTTGACTGTCTGCCAAGGGTTGGCGGTATTTTGACCGTCTGTAAATTGACTGCATCCCCTTGTTTCTAGATTTAGTCTAAAGGTGCATACACACTGTACAATTTTTTTGACTAATTTGGTTGAAAGACATTTCCATTGAACCCAGTGCCCTCGAGAAAGATGTTGACGAAAGATATTGACGACAGATGAAATAGCCTATAAACTGTAGCTAGATCTTTCGTCGTTCGTCTGTCGTCAATATCTTTCGTCGACATCTTTTGTCCGGGACACTGGGTTCAATGGAAATGTCTTTCAACCAAATTGGTCAAAAAAAATTGTACAGTGTGTATGCACCTTAAGTTCTGAATGTATATCCCACAGCACAACACTTAGGGGGTGATTCACGTTGGATCGGTCCCCAGAGTATTCGCTTTAGGGACTGATGGTGCTGCTGTGCTCATGCGTGTGGGGGATTATACCCATGTGCAGGGCTGCGGGGTGAATGCGTCCGGCGGCTATCACAGTGGCGGAAGCGTTCGCACAGAGGTGGGCAGACAGGGAGTTGTCACATGGGGCAAACAGTGTGTCCCCATGCGAATGTAGGCGCTGCGAAGGTTGCACGAGGCAGGCAGCTGTGTCACATGACGTGAGGGCCCGCCCCCTGTTCAGTCATCTCCTGCCCAGATAAAAGTCAGATCAGTCAGAACTGACTTTTTGCTCGTTCGGATGCATAGAAATGAATGTGCCAACGAACACATTCATTCGCATGTATATGGGGCCATCTGCTCGGTGAAGGGAGGCGACCATTCGCTCGTCCGGCAGGTGGCCTTTCCCCGATCGGTAAGCAGCTGTTGTGAAACTACAAGTCCCAGCATGCCTTGCCATAGTTTTAGCATTCCCTAAAAGCAAAACTGTGGCAGTGCATGATGGGACTTGTAGTTTCACAACCTATGGAGGGCCATAGTTTGGAAACACCTGCCCTGGTGTGTTGTTAGTCACTTTCCCTGCATGAACGCACATCACTTGTCGCATTGTCTGTCCTGGCCGAGGCTGCCATTCCATACAACAATTTCTTGTGCCAACATTTCCCATCCACAAATGGCTAATAGAGGAGTCCTGTGTTTGGCACACACACACCGCGCTCATCGTCTGCAGCATTCTGGTGGAACATTTGTTGTTGTCGGATATTGGGGTTTATTCTAGTTCATTCTTTCTGACAAAATCCTTCTTAGATGGACAAAACCATGTGCACTGCAGGGGGGCAGATGTAACATGTGCAGAGAGAATTAGATTTGGGTGAGTTTTTTTGTTTCTGTGCAGGGAAAATACTGACTGCATGATTTTACACTGCAATATAGATCTCACTTTGAAGAAAAACCCCACCCAAATCTAATTCTCTCTGCACAAGTTACATCTGCCCCACCCGCAGTGCACATGGTTTTGTCCATCTAAGAAGAAGGATTTTGTCAGAAAGAATGAACTAGAATAACCCCCATTGTTATTTTGCACAATTCGGCCCCGGCACATCCTGGGGTTGGGAGTTTAATTCCGTAACGCTTCTTTATCTCATTTGGGAAGTGTAGACACCAACGCATTCTAAATCCATAGCTTACAGATTCCCAATAAACACTTTATACAATGTACAGGTTCAGGAATAGAGTTTCCTGCATTTTTCTTTTACACACAGGGACAGGGTTATTTGTGACACTGTTTGTTCTGACGTAAAATGTCACACTGGGTGCACAGAACGGAGCACAGCTTGCAGATCAGACAGCCGCATTCATTCTGATTACGCTTACCTAATAAACGGTTCTGGGTCATTGGAAAGACAGCAGCTAGGTCCGAAAGCATTAGGTCGACACCACTAGGTCAACGTGCAGGAAGGCTGACCTGACTGAAGGTCAACAGGGTCATTATATCGACACAAGCATTAGGTCGACATGGGTTTTTTCAGGGTTTTTTTTTTTGTCCCAAATGTCGACATGGACACTGAACCGTAGCACCGCGTCCCCTCACATGAGTCGCTATGGTCACCATGCTTCGGGCTTGTGATTCTCCCACCACGCCTTAGTGGATGGTAAGGCATGATATACCGCCTGTCGGCACGTCGGTTCCCCCCAAACATGTGAAAAACCCCATGTCGACATTTTGACGGTTGACATTCCCCATGTCGACATGATGCTTGTGTCGACCTAATGACCATGACGACATTCAGTCATGTCGATCTTCCTGCATGTCGACCCAGTGGTGTCGATCTAATGCTTGTAGGCCTAGTGACTGTGGGGGTTATTTTGGTTCACTCCTTTTGGCAAATTCCTTTCCTCCAAAACCATGTGCACTGCAGGTGGGGCAGATGTTACTTGTGCAGAGAGAGTTAGATTTGGGTGGGGTTTTACTGCAAAGTGAGATCTATATTGCAGCGTAAAAATAAAGCAGTCAGTATTTACCCTGCACAGAAACAAAATAACTCCCCCAAATCTAATTCTCTCTGCACATGTTACATCTGTCCCACCTGCAGTGCACATGGTTTTGTCCATCTAAGAAGGAATTTGCCAAAAGGAGTGAACCAGAATAACCTCCTGCATCCCTATTAAACCAGGGCACTCATGAATTACACAGGTTCTGGGGCTGGCTGACTTCATGCCTGCATTTCCACTGGTTTTAATCAGCCAAGAAACCTGTGTAAGTCATGAGTGTTCTGGTTTAAAGGGATTGTGTGGTAAAGCCTAAATATAAAGGATGAAAATAAGAAATCTATTACAATCTCTTGAGAAGATGAGTTTTCCCTCTACAATACACATGACTCTCACTCACGTCCATTATGTCCCGGAGCAACTATAGAGAGATTCCTGGCTGGTAGAGATCTGAAGCCTGTGATGGTACTTTCACAGGGTCTCCCCCCCCCCCCACACTCTTCATACCACTGAATTTACTACCAAGTCATTAGAAAATAGCTAGAGATGTATCAAACCTTATATAATGGTGATGTTTCCTATACCAACCAATCAGAGCTGTTATTTAAGGGCGGGGCGGATGCCGACGGTCAGAATTCCGACGCCGGCAACACGATGGAGGGAATCCCGATGGGTCAGGTAAGTATGCTTTCCCCTGCCCCCCTGACCCTGTCTGCTAGTGTCTAATACCCCTCTCACATCGCAAGTTGCACCGGGATTTGGACATAGGTACATCCTGTCATGTGAAAGTCCCCACAGCGATCTGGCAATTAGCTGGGTCATTGACATCATCAGGGGTGGGGCAAAGTGGCGGTATGTCATCGGGGGGAGGGGGGGCAGCGATTGGCGCTGCCGCTGCCTTCTCCCTATGGTGTGAACGAGACCCTTCTTTTAACCCAGGTCGGGTTGCTGGACCCGGGATTTTTTAAAAGGCCCATTGACAACGCACAGTGACCCGGGTCTAACCCTGGTTATTTGTGCAGTGTGAAAAGGGTATTACTCTCATATACTGTATTGCAGCTAGGTTGTGAAAGATTTTTACTGACATTTAAATACATTTTCACCAGGGTACTTGAGTTTCTGAAAGTTCATACATCCACAGAACGATTTATAGACATAAAAAGCAATAAATAAATGTAATAATTGATGTCAAAAAGTGTTTTTTCTCGTAAACGTATAATTTTTTGTTTTGTTTTTCCTTTCCAGGTTGAAGAACTTGAAGTTTGTAACCAAAAAAAGGCCCTTATGCATTTTATGAGGCCGGCTGCAGACGGCGCCTTGTTAGAAGACTTAGCTGAGTGCGCTAGTGTGAATTCCCTCTGCGTATAGTCCCACCGGCACCGCCATGTTCAGACGTCAGGACATTCCCGGAATGCATGTACGTGAATCATTTACCCACACCGGTTTTTCCGACCCGTTTATTCTGGATGCCCCAAATTTCAAGGCAGGTTACCAATGATAGAATACGAGCTATCTGTCTTTGTCTTACACTAACTCAGTGATTTATAACGTTCCATTAAAGCTATTGCACTAAATGAGACTGTCTGCTTATAAGCTTCTAATAGTTGAACCTCTTTCTGAAAGCACCTAATGCATACTTGCCTTCCTGACCCTCTCCATTCTCTTATCAATTAACTAGCATACATGTTACACAAGTTGCTTCACTGTGCTGCACGTCCAGCGCCAATGTGTGGTCACCTTGGTGTATAAATATCTAAATATTGAGGCTGTTATATATGCAATGCTGTGTAAGTGTGGCTTGAGCTGTACAGCGTGAAAACTTGTAAACAGCAAGCTTTCCCAACAGCGCCCTCTAGTGATTGAGCAAGTTTACACGTTTGAACCTCAGCTTGGTGTCACTGCCATCTAAAAAAGATATTCTAGGGAAGTGGTTCCCAAACTGTAGGCCTTATTCTAGTTCACTCTTTCTGACAAAATCCTTCTTAGATGGACAAAACCATGTGCACTGCAGGGGGGGCAGATGTAACGTGTGCAGAGAGAATTCGATTTGGGTGAGTTATTTTGTTTCTGTGCAGGGTAAATACTGGCTGCTTTATTTTTACAATGCAATATAGATCTCACTTTGAAGTAAAACCCCACCCAAATCTAATTCTCTCTGCACAAGTAACATCTGCCCCCCTGCAGTGCACATGGTTTTGTCCATCTAAGAAGGATTTTGTCAAAAAGAGTGAACTAGAATAAGGCCCTGTGTGCCGCGGCACCCTGGGGTGCCTTGGTATGGGGTGCCTCGAGTTGGTGGTCTAGGACCAATTCAAATGAATTATTGGCAAAACCAGTGCTTGTGGCTGCCAATCATAAAGAGCCGGGCATTGGCTGAAGCTGAGCGCAGCGCTGATCTCAGCGATCAGCGGAGCTGTCCGGCAAGAGGGAGCACAGGCAGTGGCATTCCCAAGGATTTTCCGGCTTTGGAAAACTGGCGCATAGCCCTGATAATTCTCGGGAGTGCCAGCGAAGGGGTTAAAGCTAAAGATGACATATGAACCCAATGTATTTCATTCATATTTTTTACTTAATTTCTAGGAAAGTAACTTTTGGTTTAGGGGTGGATAAAATTCTGTTACTATAGGGTGCCTCGATTCAAAAAAGTTTGGGAAGCCCTGTCCTAGGGTGTTTTAACAGGCACTTATTATAAAAAATAGTTTAATAACATAAAAGAGACATATTTATTTATTATTTACAGTTTCTTTATAGTGCAGCAGATTCCGTTACAGTGTCTTATATAGCACAGCAGATTCCGTTACAGCGTCTTATATAGTGCAGCAGATTCCGTTACAGCGTCTTATATAGCACAGCAGATTCCGTTACAGCGTCTTATAAAGCGCAGCAGATTCCGTTACAGCGCCTTATATAGCGCAGCAGATTCCGTTACAGCATCTTATATAGCGCAGCAGATTCCGTTACAGTGTCTTATATAGCGCAGCAGATTCCGTTACAGCATCTTATATAGCGCAGCAGATTCCGTTACAGTGTCTTATATAGCGCAGCAGATTCCATTACAGCGTCTTATATAGCGCAGCAGATTCCGTTACAGCGTCTTATATAGCGCAGCAGATTCCGTTACAGCGTCTTATATAGCGCAGCAGATTCCGTTACAGTGTCTTATATAGCGCAGCAGATTCCGTTACAGCGTCTTATATAGCGCAGCAGATTCCGTTACAGCGTCTTATATAGCGCAGCAGATTCCGTTACAGCGTCTTATATAGCGCAGCAGATTCCATTACAGCGTCTTATATAGCGCAGCAGATTCCGTTACAGTGTCTTATATAGCGCAGCAGATTCCGTTACAGTGTCTTATATAGCGCAGCAGATTCCGTTACAGTGTCTTATATAGCGCAGCAGATTCCGTTACAGTGTCTTATATAGCGCAGCAGATTCCGTTACAGTGTCTTATATAGCGCAGCAGATTCCGTTACAGTTTCTTATATAGCGCAGCAGATTCCGTTACAGTTTCTTATATAGCGCAGCAGATTCTGTTACAGTTTCTTATATAGCGCGGCAGATTCCTTTACAGTGTCTTATATAGCGCAGCAGATTCCGTTACAGTGTCTTATATAGCGCGGCAGATTCCGTTACAGTTTCTTATATAGCGCAGCAGATTCCGTTACAGTTTCTTATATAGCGCGGCAGATTCCGTTACAGTGTCTTATATAGCGCGGCAGATTCTGTTACAGTGTCTTATATAGCGCAGCAGATTCTGTTACAGTGTCTTATATAGCGCGGCAGATTCTGTTACAGTGTCTTATATAGCGCAGCAGATTCCGTTACAGCGTCTTATATAGCGCAGCAGATTCCGTTACAGTTTCTTATATATCGCAGCAGATTCCGTTACAGCGTCTTATATAGCGCAGCAGATTCCGTTACAGTGTCTTATATAGCGCAGCAGATTCCGTTACAGTTTCTTATATAGCGCAGCAGATTCCGTTACAGCGTCTTATATAGCGCAGCAGATTCCGTTACAGCGTCTTATATAGCGCAGCAGATTCCGTTACAGCGTATTATATAGCGCAGCAGATTCCGTTACAGTGTCTTATATAGCGCAGCAGATTCCGTTACAGTGTCTTATATAGCGCAGCAGATTTCGTTGCGCTTTACAATTGTAGACAGTAATAAAACAAACTGGGTAACAACAGACAGACTGTGAGGGACATATACATATGTATGTACTGCATGCTGGCTCTCCTAACTATGCTGAACTTACTTATGTGTGATTGACACATTCATTGGTTGAAACAATTGGAAAAGTTAATGAAACTTAGTTTTTTTTATTATTTAACAGATGCTAATGATGATATTTGTGGTGTGTTTTGGTGCTCAGTATGAGGGTGATTCAGTAAGGCTCGCTAAGATGTGTACATTCACTGCATCGTGCGCCCATAGACGCCAACCGTCCGACACATTCGCCCGCATGCGGCCATAGGGGAGAAAAATCGTTTGAAGGTCGCCAACCATCAAATTATTTCTCTCCCCTTCGGAAATAATAGTCAGACTACACTGACCTTTATTTCCATCTGTGTCCGCCAAAGAGGGGGGCAGGCGCTGGCGTCAGGTGCCGCCCCCGACAGGCATCGGCCCACCTGCGTTCCCAGGGGAATGCCCTAGGAAGCGCTAGGTGTTCCCCTGCTGCGGCCCATGTGCTCCTGCACCCTTCCCCGCGTGAATGCCTCAACGACTGTGATAACCGCCAAAGGCACTCGTACAGCGGCCCTGCACATGCTCAAATATGCGCAGAGCCGTACAATTGGTCCCCAGAGCGAATACGCCGAGGACCGATTGATCTCCTCGGAGCAAGATCGACTTAACACACAGGGCCACATGTTATTCACGGTGACATCACCATGACATCATTCTGGCTGCTCCAGTAACTACCTAAGAAAATCAGGAAGTAACAGATTTATTTTTATAAAAGCATTTTCCCAACTGTCAAAATGTTTTATTCCAAAAATGTCATATGCAGATAATGACCAAGTCACATGATGCAATGGGTGGTATCCTTGATGAGTCACAATGACTGTTTGCTTTATTCCTTCTTTCAGAAAATGATGCGTCCGGTTGCCAACAGCAGCGTGGCTTTCTGCGCAAGCGGCAAATCCTCCTGCCTCGGCCAGGAAAGCATGAGAAGTGTGGAGCCGTTTGGCTTGTACGCCACCCAGCAGAGCAAGTACAGCCACACCGTCAGCCACAAGACCATCAGCTGCCAGACGCAAGACACCATAAACGAGGCACACTTGCAGACCGCGGCCGGCAGGGACGCGGACACAAAAAGCGATTTAAAGAAAAAGAAGACGCTAGGGCGATCCGGCAAACGCGGCAGGCCGTCCGGGACCACCAAATTGGCAGGTTACAGAACCAGCACAGGCAGACCTCTGGGGACCACCAAAGCTGCCGGCTTTAAGACAAGTCCTGGGAGACCATTGGGCACAACCAAAGCTGCCGGATACAAAGTCAGCCCAGGGAGACCTCCAGGTAGCATAAAAGCTCTATCGCGGCTTGCAAATCTAGGTTACACAAGTAACAATGCAGCGTTCCCTTACCCCACAGCACTTAACAGAGGACTCCATTCTGTTGCGGATACCAACATCAAACATCCCGTTGAGTAGAAGTTACAATTTATGTATGTATGTGTCATAACGATACGGCGAGTTCAAAAAGTCCCTCGCGCTTAGTGAGGCTCCCCGCAGATAATGCGCGCTTACTAACGTGAACACAGAATTGTTTTTATTCACCTCGTTGACATGAAATGACTGAAAGTCCTTTGTTGAACGCGCGGTCCCTTCCTGACCGACAGCTGCAGAGGAGATCTGAAGCCAGAGATAGTGCTCATTGCGGAGGGACTTCTTGAACTCCCTGTGTGTATATATATATATATATCAGACGTTTGTATTATCACATGGTCTTCTTTAGATTTATGTAGATGGTGTATTCTGTCCAAGGTTCTGTCACACGGTCACTGAAAGCCTGTGAGCACGTTGGCATATCATCGTTGGTATGTGCCCAGATGGCTCTATATATATACGCCCATTTTTATTTTATTTTTTATTACATGTCCTTGTGCTGGCTCGTATAACTTATCTCGTGGGAAAAAGGGGTTTTATTATCTGTTTTTTTTATTTTATTTTAGAAAATAACTTTGCATGTAGTGTTAGTTTAGAACGGGAGGTCTCTTCGTAGCTGCATATATTTTGTGATGTTTTTCAATTGACCTTACGGAAATAATGAAGCTACCATTTTCAAACAAATACAACAAAAAAAAAACTAAAAGAATACCAAATATTAAAAAGGAAACCGTCTCCGTCACTGTGCAACCACTTTGTAGAGTACAGCGACCATACATAGTGTTCATTCTAGCACCCTGCATCTTTCAAAAGCCCCGCAGTTCCTCTTCCCTGCCTGTGGTGCCGCTGTCTGGTGCTGTGATGCTTCTAGCACAGGTATGGTCTGCATATCGGTGCTGAAATACAGATCGCACTGTGCTAGAGGCGACACAGCGACACCCCAGGCAGGAAACAGGAACTGCGGGGGGGGGTTTTGGAAGATGAAGGGTGATAGGATGAGCATATGTATATGTCAGGAGACTCACTTCTGCCCAAAGCTCTAAAACTTTTCTCAGTGGCGTCTTGGGTAGTGTAAATATGTCAAAATTAAATTATGTATTATAGATACATGAATTTATAAAGACAGTTTTACGTTTTAAGTATGTGTGTTCTATCCGGAGTAAATACTGTGTGTGAGAACAGTCTAATTTAACTTGTATGTATTGGAAAGAAGCCTTGACCTTTTGTTACGTTGGAATTCATGCATCCGTCTTTGGGACATGATGCCAGCAGACTGTACTGTTTATTATAGGGAGATGTGTAAATAATCCATCCCGCCATCTCCTTCCTTTTAAACATTTCACTAAATTTATTTTGCGCATTGCGCTGGAATCTAGCAGGGACCCTCCCAAAACTATATTAATACCAGTCAGTAATACAACGATATGGGCTTGTGGGTCCGCTCTGCTTGAGATTTTGTCACTGTACGCGGAGCACTGTATAAGCCGGTGTTAGCATCCGAGACGTTCCGATCATCCCTATGAGGGACGCTTGCACAGAAAACAAAGACAATCGCTAGGAATATTTGAATAAGGGGCCAGCAGAGCAGTCTATGCGGCATTTAATGTGTGCTGAGCACCGCCGCTGTAGACTGGAATGCACAAGTGCTCGGAAATCTGTTCCCATGCTTATCAGCCCTCACACAGGCCTGGAAAACCATACCAATTTGATGCCAGGGAAGTTCCGTGATGCGTTTCATCCCTCAAACGCTCAATTAATGTTGTTCATTTAGTGCGGTTGGCCCCAAAATCGCACATTTTCGCCTATTGGGTTGTGCAGGAGAATATGCAAGGTTGGCACAGCACGGCCCCGATAGTTGTATTGCCCAAATGAAATATATACGGCATCGTCCACAATCCCATGATCTTGGGCTAATTAGCTATGATAAGCCTTCCATGAAAATCCCGAGGCTGCAACGGGCCCGAAACCCCAAGTGGATAGCATGGTTTAATTGTGAACAATTTAAAAAAAAGTTTTTTGCACCTGGGGTGTGAGAATCAGTAAAGGTGGCCATACATCAGAAAGATATTGTACCCAATCATACAATCTCAATTGATTGTAAGATGGATTGTATGCAGATTGTGTGCACATCTTGTGTACACAATCATACAATCAATCATAAGATGGATTGTAGGACTGATTGTATGATGGATTGTATGCAGATTGTGTGCACATCTTGTGTACACAATCATGCAGCAGATGGATTGTATGACTGATTGTATGGTGGATTGTGAGTAGCTTGTGTGTCCAAAAATCACCAAGGACTGCCGGGGATTTCAAGGGAAATTGTACACAATCATGAACGCAATCGATCTTAAGATCGATCTTTCTGATGTATGGCCAGCTTTAGGGAGAGATTTCGGGGGAGTTTTCCCATTTTTTTTAAAGCGCCAATCATTTACATGGCAAAATCAACCAGGTTTTTTTCAGTGTAAATGATTGCCGCTTTAAAAAATGGCAAAACTCTCCCCAAATCCCTCCCTTACTGATTCTTGCACCCGATTACATTTGGCCCCTGATGTTTTATTGGGGATAATGGTGATCATATTTTTATGCATTTAAAGGGGTGTGGGTTGTTAGGTCTACAACAACTAGGTCGACAAGCATTGGGTCGACACCACTAGGTTGACAGGCAGCAAGGTCAACATGGGTCTAGGTCGACAGGACATTGGGTCGACACAAGCATTATGTCGACATGGGCAAGGTCGACATGTGGGTTTTTCGCTGTTTTTTGACCCGAATGTCGACACAGTCAACATGGACACAGTTTGAAGTGCACCGCATCCCCTCTCTACACGGGCAATGCTTCGGGCACACTATTTTATTCTCCCACCACGCCCTAGTGGATGGTAGGGCAAGAAATACCGTATGTTGGCTAAAAAAAACTGTGAAAAACCTAATGTCGACCTTCTGTTGACCTAGCCCATGTCGACCTAATGCTTGTGTCGACCTAATGTCCTGTCAACCTTGGCCCATGTTGACCTAAACCCATGTCGACCTTGCTGCCTGTCGACCTAGTGGTGTCGACCCAATGCTTGTCGACCTAGTTGGACCGTATCCCATTCAAAGCAGGGATTTGCTACACAGGGTGTTCTCTCACTGTAGTTTTACTGATTCAGAGTGAGTTGAAGCTGCGATAGGCTATAATAGGCTATAATCGCAGTTTCAGGGCACGCACGTGTGCAGATCTGGGAAAACCGCAGAATAACAATTTTTCCAGATGTGCGAATGTGTCCGAATCAGGCCCAGTGCCTCAGAAACAATTCTACCTAATTGGGGTTACTATGGCTTTGAGTTGACAGTCGCTTGGTATTTTTTTTTTTTCTGATGAAAAGGAAACCTTTCTGGATTAAGAACGGATATCCTGTTTCGTGCTTCTCTTATTAGGAAAAAAGCAGCAAGCCTTCATGTGTTCCAGCGATGCATAGGACAAAATGATGGGGACTTTAAGAGGTGTTCACGTGTACATTACGGACTGTTCAATCACGTCACATGCAACTAAGGATATGTAATTACCCACAATGCCGATCACGCTTACCCGCCATTCCCCACATCTGGATGTCTTCTATGTTGTTGTCCCCCTTCTAGCAGCTGACTGGAATCCAGACATTGCATTATTACATTGCCTTCAGAGTATTCCCTCCACTAAAATGAAGTCTGCAGCCATTTTTACTATTTTAATCGTGGTTCCATGTCGTTATTTCGTTTTTTCTATAACACCTCCGATTGTGTTTTTGTAAAATGACACCTGCCATGTGCTTTTGACCTAATGTTAACTCACGTCGAAATCTATTACAACATGGGGGAATGGGGAGGCAAAACGGTGCATATTTGGAATGATGAGCGTGTGACTTTTTTCTGTGAATATCATTTTATTGCAATGTCGTATTTTACAATTAAATATGTAAAAAAAAATGAAAAAAAAAATAATGACATTTTACTCATGAGCGTGGCAAGGCCAAATTTGCAAGACTCGGACGTATAACCGTTCAGCTTTTTCATTCCAATTTTCCATGTGGTCTTAAGTTATGATGTCCTCAATAAAGGAAAAAAAAAAACTGAAAAATTACATTTTCTTTATTGTTTTGTTCGCTATGAAGAAAATCAGGTGAATAAAGTTGGTTGATACAATATCCTACGTGCAGCTGCCAAGAACCGTGTTACGGGCTGAGTCTCCCATTATATGAAATGCTGGGTACCGGAAGTAGTTGGGAATATTTGCATAGCATAATGACATAGCTTGGGGATGGGACCCAAGTTTGAACACAGAATGCATTTAGGTATGATATACACCTAATATAGACAGCCTGAAAATAATTGGTAGAATATTTGGAAATAATTCTGTGCATGAATTATCTTTGTGTACTTTTAGCCATCAGAAAGTAAAGGTTTTACTAGCGCAGTCACGCCCCCTCCAAAAAAATATTGATTTCAGATACGGGATACTCCGCCTGTACCAGCATCTTCCCCGGTGGAGCTTACAGTTGCCACATGTCTCCATGAACCCCTCCTCTCCCCGGGCCCATGCAGCAGAACAGTCTACCGGCTGCAACTCCTGCGTTACGCCTCCTAACTGGCAGAGTCGGCGGTCTATCCCTGGCCCCCTCCATTATACTCCAAGCACAGACTATATGGCTGTTGCAGGAGTGCATACAGAGTAACCACGGATCTTCCATGTCACGCCCTCCTCGTTTGTATAAGAGTAGAAGGAGCGGCAGGCTTTAATTAAAGCAAGGTTAGGGATTAGTCACCAGCCAACAGCGCTCACTACTACAATGTGATCCAATAGGCTCTGGGATCTCCTGGGGTACGAAGATTCATTTAAACAGCTGGAATCACTTGCTATCTGCTGAAATTGAATCTGCCCATCCTATGTGTGTTACATCCAGGTCCTGCATCCGATGGTCAGATAGATGGTTAGCGCAGGCAGCGAGGTGATGTGTTCGCACGGAACTAAAGGGATTCGGCGGCGCGAGGTGGGTGTTCGGTGGGGTGGTGTCAGCACTTCCCATAAATATACTTTTCCATTATATCTCCAACTGTTAAACGGTTACAAGGACTACTGGGTCAGACACGACGGCGGATTTAGTTCAGCGTCGCTGCGCTTGATTTTCAAGTCTTTGCGCACGATGTGTATTTGCTTGTGTACAGGACATTTTGGTTTGCAGAAAATGCATTTATAATGTATGTCTAGAAATTATGAAATGTTTTGATCCCTTGGTTCAAGGCCAGAACTTTATAGTGACAATGGCTGCGTTTCCATTCTCCAACTAAACGGCTACACTTGTGCTTGGCCTCATCAAGATGAAAGGCCTTCAGCTGCCTCAATGTCTCACATTAGTAAGGTGGTGTCCTCTTCTGTCTTGGAGAACATTTCTAGGATGTACAACATTAATCTAAGGGGGGGGGGGATATTAGAGATATCCAAAATCCATGTAGTACACAGAAGGGTTAATCCCAGGTCGCCCTCTGTATAATGGGTGACAAGGGTTTAATGTGACAGCGCCGGGCCCGGGTCGGAAGTGAAAGAGGTATCAGACTGGGCTGAACACACAACTCTACCAGATTCTATCATCTCTCTGTTGCATCGTAGAAAATTACAGACAAAATCTGATTGGTTGTTATGGGCAACAGCACCTCTTCATTTTTAGAAGCTTTGGTAAATTTACCCCTCTCTTGAAAACAATGGGCCTGATTCAGGGTGCTTTTGGAAGGGAAGGGAGGGGGGCGGGCATGGGCTGGATCATGGGAATGGCCCGGGTTTTATGGGAGTCCTCATGAAAGCGCCGGACATTCCTCTGGGAACGTGGGTGGGCCAATGCCTGCCAAGGTTGGGCAGCTGATGTCACATGACGTTGGCACCCGCCCCTCTTCGCCGGACAACGAAGGGAATAAATGTCAGTTCAGCCTGACTTTTATGTCCGAAAGGGAGGGAAATGATTTGATGGTGAGCGACCTCCAAATGATTTCTCTCCTCTTTGGCCGCATGCGAGGATGGGGCGGACGTTTGGTAGGTGGCGTCTATGACCGCTGCCTAGCGAGCTTTACTGAATAACCCCCAATATGTATATATATATATATATATAAATAGGCCTTCACATTTAAAAATGTATGAGCACATTACCCATAAATGGGGCATTCTCAGCAATTCCATAGCTTTAGATTTATTGTGAAATTGTGCGAGTTGTTAATCGGTTATGGGTTACAAATTAACACTTCGTTGGCCACCCACATGTAATTTGTTTCTCTTCATGTTATTTTAATTTTGTTGCTGCATATTTGTATATATATATATATATATATATTTTTTGTACTATACAGCAATTTCATTTTAACCAGTCATTAAAACATTCCAAATTGTGTACCAAAAGTGTTTTTTGTTGTTTTGTTTTCCCCATTGTATCTTAACCCCTTCCTGACAGAGCCAGGTTTTGCGTTCCTGACAGAGCCCTTTTTTTCAAATCTGACATGTATCACTTAAGTGGGGATAACTTTTTTTTGCTTTTACTTATCCCAGTGATTTTAAGATTGTTTTTTCGTGACACATTGTACTTCAAATTAGTGGTAAATTTGGGTCGATACAGTCTGTGTTTTTTTGTGAAAAATACCAAAATGTCGTAAAAAAATGGAAAATTTAGCAATTTGCAAAATGTTAAATTTTCTGCTTGTGAGACAAATAATCATACCACTCAAAATAGTTAATAACTAACATAGACCATATGTCTACTTTATGTTTCCATCATTATTTCAACTTCCTTTTAATTTTTTTGGACACTAGGAGGCTTACAATATGAATAGCAAATTCTCAAATTTTCAAGAAAATTTCAAACACTGATTTTTTTAGGGACCAGTTCAGTTCTGATGTGACTTTGAGGGACTTGTATGTGAGACACCCCCATAAATGATACCATTTCAAAAACTGCACCCCTCACAGTATTCAAAACAGCATTTTGGAAGTTTGTTAACCCTTTAGGTGTTTCACAGGAATTAAAACAAAGTGTAGGTGAAATTTCAAAATTTCATTTTTTTTGCAGATTTGCAATTTTAATACATTTTTCTAAGGAACACAGTACATTTTACTAGAGAAATGTGACTAAAAATTGATTCCCCCAATTCTTTTGTTTTCATAAATATCCTATATGTGGCCCTAGTGTGCACGTTGACCAAACCACAGGCTTCATAATAGAAGGAGCACCTACTTGATTTTGGAGCCTCCTTTTTATGAGATTATTTTTTAGGCACCATGTAGGTTTCTAGGCACCATAAGATGCTAAAATTTAGGAACCCCCCCACAAGTGACCCCATTTTGCAAACTACACCCCTCAGGGAATTCATCTAGGGGTATAGTGTACATTTCAAACCCCCAGGGGTTTCACCAATTGTGGTACAACTGGGCAGTGAAAATTAAAAATTAAATTTTTTTACACAAAAATGCAGTTCTGGCTCAAAATTTTTCATTTTCAGAAGGTATGAAGGAGAAAAAGCACCCCAAAATCTGTGCCCCAATTTCTCCCGAGTACGGCAATGCCTCACATGTGACCAAAAAATACCATTTGGGTGCATGGCAGGACTCAGAAAGGAAGGAGTGATTTTTGGATTTTGCAGCTCAGATTCTGGTGGAATGTTGGTGGGTGCTATGTTGCATTAGCAAGACCCCCCAAGCACCAATACAGTGGAACCCCCCCACAAGTGACCCCATTTTGCAAACTACACCCCTCAGGGAATTCATCTAGGGGTATAGTGTACATTTCAAACCCCCAGGGGTTTCACCAATTTTGATACAACTGGGCAGTGAAAATGAAAAATTACATTTTTTTACACAAAAATGCAGTTCTGGCTCAAAATTTTTCATTTTCATAAGGTATGAAGGAGAAAAAGCACCCCAAAATCTGTGCCCCAATTTCTCCCGAGTATGGCAATGCCTCATATGTGACCAAAAAATACCAGTTGGGTGCATGGCAGGACTCAGAAGGGAAGGAGTGATTTTTGGTGGTGGAATGTTGGTGGGTGCTATGTCGCATTAGCAAGACCCCCAAAGCACCAATACAGTGGAACCCCCCCACAAGTGACCCCATTTTGCAAACTACACCCCTCAGGGAATTCATCTAGGGGTATAGTGTACATTTCAAACCCCCAGGGGTTTCACCAATTTTGATACAACTGGGCAGTGAAAATGAAAAATTACATTTTTTTACACAAAAATGCAGTTCTGGCTCAAAATTTTTCATTTTCAGAAGGTATGAAGGAGAAAAAGCACCCCAAAATCTGTGCCCCAATTTCTCCCGAGTACGGCAATGCCTCACATGTGACCAAAAAATACCATTTGGGTGCATGGCAGGACTCAGAAGGGAAGGAGTGATTTTTGGATTTTGCAGCTCAGATTCTGGTGGAATTTTGGTGGGTGCTATGTCGCATTAGCAAGACCCCCCAAGCACCAATACAGTGGAACCCCCCCACAAGTGACCCCATTTTGCAAACTACACCCCTCAGGGAATTCATCTAGGGGTATAGTGTACATTTCAAACCCCCAGGGGTTTCACCAATTTTGATACAACTGGGCTGTGCAAATGCAAAATTACATTTTTTACACAAAAATGCAGTTCTGGCTCAAAATTTTTCATTTTCACAAGGAATGAAGGAGACAAAGCACCCCAAAATCTGTGCCCCAATTTCTCCCGAGTACGGCAATGCCTCACGTGACCAAAAAATACCATTTGGGTGCATGGCAGGACTCAGAAAGGAAGGAGTGATTTTTGGATTTTGCAGCTCAGATTCTGGTGGAATGTTGGTGGGTGCTATGTTGCATTAGCAAGACCCCCCAAGCACCAATACAGTGGAACCCCCCCACAAGTGACCCCATTTTGCAAACTACACCCCTCAGGGAATTCATCTAGGGGTATAGTGTACATTTCAAACCCCCAGGGGTTTCACCAATTTTGATACAACTGGGCAGTGAAAATGAAAAATTACATTTTTTTACACAAAAATGCAGTTCTGGCTCAAAATTTTTCATTTTCATAAGGTATGAAGGAGAAAAAGCACCCCAAAATCTGTGCCCCAATTTCTCCCGAGTATGGCAATGCCTCATATGTGACCAAAAAATACCAGTTGGGTGCATGGCAGGACTCAGAAGGGAAGGAGTGATTTTTGGTGGTGGAATGTTGGTGGGTGCTATGTCGCATTAGCAAGACCCCCAAAGCACCAATACAGTGGAACCCCCCCACAAGTGACCCCATTTTGCAAACTACACCCCTCAGGGAATTCATCTAGGGGTATAGTGTACATTTCAAACCCCCAGGGGTTTCACCAATTTTGATACAACTGGGCTGTGCAAATGCAAAATTACATTTTTTACACAAAAATGCAGTTCTGGCTCAAAAATTTTCATTTTCACAAGGAATGAAGGAGACAAAGCACCCCAAAATCTGTGCCCCAATTTCTCCCGAGTACGGCAATGCCTCACATGTGACCAAAAAATACCATTTGGGTGCATGGCAGGACTCAGAAAGGAAGGAGTGATTTTTGGATTTTGCAGCTCAGATTCTGGTGGAATGTTGGTGGGTGCTATGTTGCATTAGCAAGACCCCCCAAGCACCAATACAGTGGAACCCCCCCACAAGTGACCCCATTTTGCAAACTACACCCCTCAGGGAATTCATCTAGGGGTATAGTGTACATTTCAAACCCCCAGGGGTTTCACCAATTTTGATACAACTGGGCAGTGAAAATGAAAAATTACATTTTTTTACACAAAAATGCAGTTCTGGCTCAAAATTTTTCATTTTCATAAGGTATGAAGGAGAAAAAGCACCCCAAAATCTGTGCCCCAATTTCTCCCGAGTATGGCAATGCCTCATATGTGACCAAAAAATACCAGTTGGGTGCATGGCAGGACTCAGAAGGGAAGGAGTGATTTTTGGTGGTGGAATGTTGGTGGGTGCTATGTCGCATTAGCAAGACCCCCAAAGCACCAATACAGTGGAACCCCCCCACAAGTGACCCCATTTTGCAAACTACACCCCTCAGGGAATTCATCTAGGGGTATAGTGTACATTTCAAACCCCCAGGGGTTTCACCAATTTAGATACAACTGGGCAGTGAAAATGAAAAATTACATTTTTTTACACAAAAATGCAGTTCTGGCTCAAAATTTTTCATTTTCAGAAGGTATGAAGGAGAAAAAGCACCCCAAAATCTGTGCCCCAATTTCTCCCGAGTACGGCAATGCCTCATGTGTGACCAAAAAGTGGCAGGACTCAGAAGGGAAGGAGTGATATTTGGATTTTGCAGCACAAATTCTGGTGGAATGTTGGTGGGTGCTATGTCGCATTAGCAAGACCCCCAAAGCACCAATACAGTGGAACCCCCCACAAGTGACCCCATTTTGCAAACTACACCCCTCAGGGAATTCATCTAGGGGTATAGTGTACATTTCAAACCCCCAGGGGTTTCACCAATTTTGATACAACTGGGCAGTGAAAATGAAAAATTACATTTTTTTACACAAAAATGCAGTTCTGGCTCAAAATTTTTCATTTTCATAAGGTATGAAGGAGAAAAAGCACCCCAAAATCTGTGCCCCAATTTCTCCCGAGTACGGCAATGCCTCACATGTGACCAAAAAATACCAGTTGGGTGCATGGCAGGACTCAGAAGGGAAGGAGTGATTTTTGGATTTTGCGGCTCAGATTCTGGGGGAATGAATGGTGGGTGCTATGTGGCATTAGCAAGACCCCCGAAGCACGGTGAAATGATGAACCTAAAAATCCATAGATGTGTGGTATATTTTAAAACACTCCTTTATACATAGGCCGGGTTTGTCGGGGCAAGTGTCACACTGGAAAATAGTTTGCTTTCTTATTCCCTTTTTATAGCAAACTTTGCACCTTTTTTGTGTCCTGCCCTTTTTTCCAGTGGAGGGGATTTCATCAGGAAAATGCTGCCCTGGTACAATACGGGGGCCAGTACTAGAAGTACTGGGGCCCTCTGCCTGCTGGTTCCCAAATACTAGGCCCTTTATGACTTCCTCTTGAAAGTGCATAAATGTCCCCCTCTGGCCGGTAGAACGGAATAGCACGTAAGCGTTATACAGTGCCATCTGGATGATATACACGGCCAGCTTCTTGTACCAGATTTTTGTTTTCCGCAGGGCACTGTAGGGCTTCAGTACCTGATCTGAAAGATCCACTCCGCCCATGTACCTATTGTAATCCAGGATACAATTAGGTTTTGAGGTGTGGGTACTGGTACCTCGTACAGGGACGGAGGTGGTACTGTCTCCGTGAATTGTTGTCAGTATAAGGACATCCCTCTTGTCCTTATATTTGACCAACAACATATTTTCGGTGCATATTCCCCTGCTTTCACCCCTTCTCATTACTTGGGCAATGTGCGTTTTTGGGAGGCCTCTTTGGTTCTTGCGCACAGTACCGCAAGCTGCTGTACCTCTTGAACCAAGGGCCTTAAACAGGGGGATGCTGGTGTAAAAGTTATCCACATAGAGGTGATAACCTTTATCCAGGAAGGGGTGCACTAAATCCCAGACAATTTTTCCACTAACACCTACGAGGGAGGGGGGGCATTCTGGCGGTTCAATTCTTGAATCCTTCCCTTCATATACCCTAAACCTGTGGGTGTACCCTGAGGTGCTTTCACACAGCTTATACATTTTTATGCCATACCTTGCCCTCTTACTGGGAAGGTACTGGCGGAATTTAACCCTTCCTTTAAAATGTATAAGGGACTCGTCTATGCAAATGAATTTATCTGGGATGTACATCTCTTCAAATTTGGCACTGAAATGATCAATGACCGGCCTGACTTTGAATAGCCGGTCAAAGGTGGGATCATCTCTGGGTGGGCACTGTGCATTATCGTTGTAATGCAAAAATTTAAGGATCGTCTCAAATCGAGCCCGGGGCATGGCCATACGGTAAAATGGGGTGCTGTACAGAACATCTGTACTCCAATATTGCCTAATTTCTGGCTTTTTTACTATGCCCATATGAAACACCAGACCCCAAAACGTCATCATCTCTACTGCATCTACAGGGGTCCACCTAGCAAATGATGACGTGGGGTTTTGAGCAATAAACTGCTGGGCATATAAATTAGTTTGGTCCACCATTAAATTTATAAAATCATCAGAGAAAAATAATTTGAAAAAGTCAATTTCTCTGAGACCTGTGGAATCAAATTGGATTCCTGGCATGGCCAAAAACTCAGGAACCTGGGGCTCAAAATTGTCTGGTGGTGGGGTCCATACGAGATCAATTATTGGGGGGGGGGGTCTCAGCTGCTCTACGGGGGCGTCTTTGAGGGGGTCCCTCATCACTAGAGGAGGAAGAGGAGCTTAAGACGAAGCCTTCAAATTCCCCGCTTGCATCATTGGCTGTGTCAGAGTCAGAGGCAAGCATGGCATATGCCTCCTCCGCTGAATACATTCTTCTGGATGACTGGGATGACATCTGGGATGACATTTGGGATGCCATTTTTATTTTTGTGTTACTGGTAGTGAAATGTTTCAACACGTGTATAGTGTAGGGGGGGGTACAAACTTTATTTCAACCCGGGGGGTATGTAGTGTGTAGTGTGTATGTAGTGCAGAAAAAAAAAATACTTTATACAAAAAAAAAAAATTGAAGGGGTTAAAAAAAAAAAAAAATTGAAGGGGTTAAAAAAAAAAAAATTGAAGGGGTTAAAAAAAAGGTCCTGCGCCAAAAATTGAGCACAGATGTTGGTCAGTAACGTCCGTCACTGAACAGCGCTCAAAGGCAACAGGAATTTGATCAAAAAAAAAAAAAAAAGATCAACCCTGTGCCGAAAAAGCTGATCAGTGATGTACGTCACTGATCAGCGCACAGTGGCCACAGGACACCCACAAAATCACAGTGTGTGTAAAAAAAAAATTTAAAAAAGACCCCACAGCAGCCTCAAAAAAAAAAAAAGGTGATCAGTGATGCGACACTGATTACCAGTGAGGGGCAGCAGGTGCACAACCTTTGGTGCAACTGACAGTGCAACTGGCAGCAACTGACAGGTGTATATATAAAAAAAAAAAAACCTCTGCACCCCCAAAAAGTTGCTGATCACCTCAGATATAGTGATCAGCACAAAAGGCGGGGGCAGCAGACACAAAATTTAGCACTCTCTATCACTCTCTGTCACTATCTCTCTCTATCTCTCTATCTCTCACTATCTATCACTCTATGACACTGCAGCAGCAGCACTGACAGTTATATATATGAAAAATAACCCCTGCACCCCCAAAAAGTTGCTGGGGGTGCACAAAAGGGGGGCAGCAGACACAAAATATAGCAGTCTCTATCACTCTCTGTCACTATCTCTCTCTATCTCTCTATCTCTCACTATCTATCACTCTATGACACTGCAGCAGCAGCACTGACAGGTATATCTATCTAAAAAAAAAACCTGCGCCCCCAAAAAGTTGCTGATCAGTTAATTTATACTGATCAGCACAAAAGGGGGGGCAGCAGTCAGTTATATAAAAAATATATAGCACAATCTGTCACTATCTCTCTATCTCTCTCTATCTCTCTCTATCTCTCTATCTATCTCTCTATCACACTGCAGCAGCACAAAATATAGCACTCTCTGTCACTAGCCCTCTCTATCTCTCTCTATCTCTCTCTCTCTATCTCTCTATCTAAAACTCGATGACACTGCAGCAGCACAACACAGCACAGCACAACACTGGAAGTCACAACAAGTAGCAAGATCCCAAGCAGTGATCAGGTAAGTATTTTGCAAGGTTCTGGTCAGTATATCGCGGCAGCTAGGCACGGTGACCGCACTGCACGCAATTCCAGACCGGAATGGCGTCTGCAGTGCAGTCACCGTTAGTTTAAACCCCCCTCCATGGCTGTGATTGGTCCGTCGGTCCGACGAACCAATCACGGCCTTTGGGGGCGGGCGGGGTGAGGTGGGGTGACACCAGTGTCACCCTTACACCCCGCGGTGATTGGTGCTGTACTTTACAGCACCAATCACCTCCGATCCCGTGTCACCGGCGAACGTTATTCGCCGGTGACACAGAAAACGCTGTAATTGGCTGTTCACACTGAACAGCCAATCACAGCGATCGCCGACGGGGGGGCGGCATCGCAGCCCCCCCTGGGCATGCAGGGACATGTCTGCTGTCAGGGACAGCAGACATGTTTAAACTGTCACCGCGTCTATAGACGCGGTGACAGTTTAAAGCCATGACGTACATTTACGCCATGTGTCGGGAAGTACTTCCCGACCATGACGTAAATGTACGTCAAATGTCGGGAAGGGGTTAAGCCGGGCATACACGACACATCTATCTAGCACAGTGTTTTTCAACCACTGTGCCGTGGCACACTAGTGTGCCTTGAGCTGTTCTCAAGTGTGCCCCCAGATCTAGAGATGCCCAAACCAGTTTACAGCCACCACCAGTTCAAGTGTTATTTACTGGTCACTTCTTTTCATGTAAAGAGCCAATGTCTTTTATTTTTGTTACCTGTGGGGACCATTGTGATTGTTTTTTATATGGGAGCCAATAGGTTTGGGTTTTTTCCTCTGGGGGCCGATGTGTTTTGTCCTGTGGGGATCTCATGGTGTGCCTTGGCAATTTCAAAATCTTATTTAGTGTGCCGCAAGGTAAAAAGGTTGAAAATCACTGATCTAGCAGATCATCTCATGCATACGCGACACAGTCATCTAGCAGATCATCTCATGCATATGTGACACAATCATCTAGCAGATCATCTCTGGCATACGCGACACAGTTATCTAACATCATCTCGGGCATACACGACACAGTTATCTAACATCATCTCGGGCATACACGACACAGTTATCTAACATCATCTCGGGCATACGCGACACAGTTATCTAGCAGACCATCTCAGGCATACACAACACATCTATCTAGCAGATCATCTCAGGCATACACAACACATCTATCTAGCAGATCATCTCAGGCATACACAACACAGTTATCTAGCAGATCATCTCGGGCATACGTGACACAGTTATGATAAAATGGATTTCGATTATATTAATTGTGCATCAGTTGTAAAAACATTTCTTCTAAAAACCAGCAAGGACATTTTCTATTCCTGTCAGAAGTCATATGGCGATCCAAAGATATCCCAGTATACATTGCATTGCGACAGTGGAAACCTATTACCTCAGCGGACTGGAAGAGAAAACCTACAGGAGACTTGTCAATCATCTATATATGGGTGCCGGACGGGTTCCCGACAGTCGGGATCCCGACAATCATTTACCCGACGTCGGGATCTCGACTGTCAAAACGCCGACAGCCGGGTGCCCAACGGCCACCCGCTATTTTCCCTCGTGGGGGTCCACGACCCCCATAGAGGGAGAATAGAATAGGTGGCTCGCGTAGCACTCGCACTCGCCATGCTGTCTGACTCTGGCCAGTCGGGATCCCGACGTCGGGATAATGACTGTCGGGATCCCGACTGTCGGAGTCCCATACCACACCCCTATATACGTCTATGTATTTTTAAATGGTTAGTTAGGGTGATTCCTTATATGTAACAGTCAGCAGGTTTTCAGGTATAAAACTGTAACAAACCCTAAGCCATCACCACCATTGTGACAGCTTCTCTTTGGCTGGGTGGTCAGATGCCATATCTTGAAGGGCAAGGGGGCTGGGCTGAAGACCTGCAGCTGAGACGATGCAACCAGTCTTCCCAGAGTAATCCATGATGAGGAGCTATCCCCATCAGCCTGGCTCCCCATGCCTCCATAACCTTATGTATTATTTCTGTCTTTGATGAATAAATGATCTCGTATGATCCGTAGAATTGAGATAATGGAGTCAGATATTATTCATTAAAATCATTCATTAAAGTTATCTAGCAGATCATCTCAGGCATACATGACACAGTTATCTAGCAGATCATCTTGGGCATAGGCGACACAGTTATCTAGCAGATCATATCGGGCATAGGCGACACAGTTATCTAGCAGATCATATCGGGCATACGCGATACAGTCATCTAGCAGATCATCTCGGGCATACGCGACACAGTTATCTAGCAGATCATCTCGGGCATACGCGACACAGTTATCTAGCAGATCATCTTGGGCATACGCGACACAGTTATCTAGCAGATCATCTCGGGCATACGCGACACAGTTATCTAGCAGATCATCTCTGGCATACGCGACACAGTTATCTAGCAGATCATCTCTGGCATACGCGATACAGTTATCTAGCAGATCATCTCGGGCATACGCGACACAGTTATCTAGCAGATCATCTCTGGCATACGCGACACAGTCATCTAGCAAATCATCTCGGGCATACGCGACACAGTCATCTAGCAGATCATCTCGGGCATACACGACACAGTCATCTAGCAGATCATCTCGGGCATACGCGACACAGTCATCTAGCAGATCATCTTGGGCATACGCGACACAGTCCTCTAGCAGATCATCTCGGGCATACGTGATACAATTATCTAGCAGATCATCTCGGGCATACGCGATAGTTATCTAGCAGATCATCTCGGGCATACACGACAGTTATCTAGCAGATCATCTTGGGCATACGCGATACAGTTATCTAGCAGATCATCTCGGGCATACACGACACAGTTATCTAGCAGATCATCTCGGGCATACACGACACAGTTATCTAGCAGATCATCTCGGGCATATGCAAAACAGTTATCTAGCAGACCATCTCAGGCATACGCAACACCGTTATCTAGCAGATCATCTCGGGCATACGCGATACAGTTATCTAGCAGATCATCTCGGGCATACACGACACAGTTATCTAGCAGATCATTTTGGGCATACGCGACACAGTTATCAGGCTGGTTGGAATGAAAATCTGGTAATGGATTAACACAGATAACAAGTATTTTAGAGGTTATCAAACGTGGTCCTTAGGACCCCACACTGTTCAAGTTTCCCAGGTCACCTGGCAGATGCACAGGTGCACTCATTACTTATTGACACATTTTAAAAGAATTACAGGTGGAGCTAATTATTTCACTTGTGATTCTGTGAGGAGACCTGCAATCATGCAATGTGTGGGGGTCCTTAAGACTGAGGTTGAGAACCACTGGTCCAGTTAGATGCCGAAATATAGTCTACAGATCGACAGAAATGAAAGTTAGACGCAAGGGTTAGATCGATGGGAACGTGGTCGACAGTTACTAAGTCGACACAAGTTTTTCATTTTTTGAGGGGGTGTTTATGTCGACATAGGTCAACATGGATAGTAGATAAGTATTGCTGTGCTGCTGTGTTACATGTATAAAGAGCATTATTGTGCTGTGTAATGTGTATAAGGAGCACCACGGTGTTGTGTACCCTATATAAGGAACACTCCCGTGTGGTGTAATGTGACAAAGGGGCACTACTGGGCAGTGTAACATGTATAAGGGGCACTGCTGTGTTACATGTATAAAGGGAACTACTGTGCTGTGTAACATGCATAAGGGGCACCACTGTGTGGTGTACCCTGTATAAGGGGCACCACTGTGTTGTGTAGCCTGTTAGAAGGAGCACTCCTGTGTGGTGTAATGTAATCAATTTGAATTGATGGTACTATTGGCCAAACCACTTCTTCGCCACATGCCTTCCCTATTTCAAATATGTCCCACACTGTGCCATGGGCAATCAGATCCGTAGATACCCCCCTGCCACACAAAGCCAACTTTGTATAACAACATGATCTGGTCCTAGCCTTTGCCTGACCCACCCTCAGCCTGCAGTACAGCGCGCTGCCACCAGGTGTCCCGGGGAGAAGGGATAGTAGTAACTGCAGCAAAGCAGGAGTTTAATTGCGATCACGTGGTCTGATGACTGCAGATAACTGAAGGGGATCTAGCAGCAGCTACCTATAAACTCGCCGTCGTAGCCCCGCCCCCAGTTCGAGTGAGCTGACGGTGACCGCGTCCACCTATCTGCGCGCAGCACACGTTCCTGTGACCCTGCTGCCCGTCTCGAGAATGACAGCAGTCGAAAGCACTGGTGATCGGCGTCCCACTTCCTGCGGATGAAAAGCGTAATTATTTCAATGCCGCGGTCTTCAACAAAATGGCCGCCGCAGTTTGGCAACACCATTTCCCAATAGTCTGACATCCCGCGGATGTGCGTCGCCTGGGTTACCCAGAAGTGATCGGTGACCTGCCAGCAGCAGCAGCCTGAGCCTCTGTGGGTCTGGGAGCAGGAGAGGAGGAAGCCGGTGGTAATGTGTGAGCAGCTGTGCTAGTATGGAGCTGTCTCTGCGTGCTGTGATCCTGTGCGGGGTCTGCGCCCTGTCCCTGGTTCTGGGGGACACAGGTGAGAGCAGATCACCCCTAATTCCCCCCCATTTGTCCATTCAGTGTTCAGTGACCACCAGACATACCACTCTGCCTGCTGCAGTGTGTGTGTATATATATATATATATATATATATACACACATACATACTACACACACTCGTATGTTTCCTATGCCTGCAACTAATATGCCCTTAGCTAAAATGCAATGTGATGACATAAATGCATTTTTGCCCCCCCTCCCCCAGGAATCGAAAATGGAGCCTTGCACCCAGAAGATGACAGCCACAGAGCCATGCCAGAGAGCGCAGATGCCGTCCCCTTAGCGACAGACCACGAAGATGTCCGAGAGAGTGTTCAGTACAAGACTGCTGAGATAGCAGATGCAATGCAAACTGCGGAGATACAAACTGACCCTCCCTACCTCCTCTACATGCTGCCACAGGCGATGAAGGACAAGCTTGTCAAGGAAGGGCGCATCTCTTCATGTGATGCAGGAAATGATGGTAACCAGGGTGTAGCAACAACGCAAAATAAGGATGCAGGTGCGTCAGAGGCAGAACAGCCAAAGACGGAGGAGACAAACGCTACCGATAGCGGCAAGCCTCTGAAAGTCAACTGCGAGGGACGCAATATCACCGGGATGCAGAATTTCACTCTGCAAGTCCTCAATGTGTCTCAGGTATGACATGTCTCCAGCTTCTTCACAAGTTGCTTGTACAGATGCAGTGCCTCTCAGCCAGCACCGGGGCTTGCCAGAATGCCCCTGCTGGTGATCGCCGGCGGAGAGGCGCTCCGTCTGACTGGGACGCACAAGCTCTTCTCACGCACGCCCCAGTTTTCAGGCAGTGGGGAAATGAACCTTGCCCGTCTCCGCTTATGTGAGGCGGACAGGAGGCGCTGCGGGCACCGACAGGGGAGCACGGTGGTGGTGGGCTCCGCCAGAAGGGGACGTGCATGCGTCTCGTGCGTGCGCACAACCTTCCAGGGGGCCCGACCCCCTGCTGAATGACAGCGGCTACATCTGTATAAGGTACATGTGCCCTATAGAGCAGGGGTGGGGAACCTTTTGGGGTCCAAGGGCCGTTTGAATTGAGGCATAATGTCTTGGGGGGCCATTTAAAAAAAAAAAAAAAAAGGTACTTGTTTCCCAGCACGGCCACAATCGCGGGCATCGTGTACCTTTAAGTTAAGGTACACGATGCCCGCGATGGACCCGATTTCCTTTGAAATCAGGTCCATTTTGCCGGCAAAGGGAAAATCGCGGGCATCGCGTCAGTCGCGACCATTAACATCGGCCCCGACGCGATGCCCGCGATTTTGCCATAGGCTTCAATGTTAAAATATTTTTTAACATTGAAATCGGGAGCATCGCGTCGGTCTTGTGCCACCGAGCCCGAAGCGTGGCGAGCGGACGCGTATACCTGTGAAGTTATACGCGTCCCCTCGCGGGGCTCGCCACGCTTCGGGCACGGTGGCTCGCTGCGCTCGCCACACTTTGTGTTCTCAACTCCACGCCGACGTGGATAGTAGGGGAATGAAAAGGTCGGAGGACGCGCACCGCCGCCCCTCGCGGGCTCGCTGCGCTCGCCACGCTTCGGGTTGGCGTCAATCGTGGGGTGGGGTTTACGGTGTAAAATTGGGGGAATATTTTGCATTGAATCAAATGTAAAATAGGGTCCTAGGGACCCTATTCACATTTGATTCAATAAAAAAATCGGTGTGACCGTGCTAGGAAACAAGTACCAAACAAAAAACGTACAAATTGTCCTGCGGCAGCAGTCCCACACTCCGGTGGCTGCGGCAGTTTGAGTCGCCGGTCTGTGTGGTCCGGCGGCTGTGCAGGGAGTCTGATACAGGGGAAATCTCGCGAGAGGTCAGTAGCTCTCGCGAGATTTCCCCTGCACTTGACTCACTGCACAGCCGTCGGGTGGGAGGGCCACAAAGACCGGCTCCGGGGGCTGTATACGGCCCGCGGGCCGGAGGTTCCCGACCGCTGCTATAGAGCTACATGAGACAACTCTAGATTTAGGGCCAAATGAATCAAGCTTATAAAAGTGATCAAATGGAGCCAATCAGCTACTACCTGTCTTTTTTTAAAACCTAGCCTGTAACATGGCAGGTAGGAGCTGATTGGCTGGCTTTTTATCACTCTCCATTTTATCACTTTTTGAAGCTTGCCCTAACAGTGTTACAAGAGAAGCACATCCCTGCTCTGTGCTACAGCTGTTTTAGATCAGGACATACTGACCCTAACAGGACAGTTTTTAAGAATTTCCATGCTTGAGCGCAGGTGATTTAATTATTAACTGGGTGATTTGATTTAACTATGGCTAGGCTTAACCCGGATTGTTAAACTACCTTTAGCATAAGTTATTTAATTACTATCTCAGTAATTTGATTTAACCATGTGTGCCCAACCACGGATATCCGTAAAACCTGTACTGTTAAGTTTCTTTTGTTATTTAAAATTTAGCGATAGTTCCTGCTTCATTTTAGCCAATACTTGTATATTGATCTTTATTTTGCAGGACCTCATGGAGCTGCTAAACCCAAACAGCAGTGAATGCACCATGGTTTTGTTCTTCACCCCTTGGTGTCGCTTCTCAGCTTCTCTTGCACCTCATTTTAATGCCTTGCCAAGAGCGTTCCCAACTCTGAATTTTTTGGCACTTGATGCCTCCCAGCATAGCAGGTATACCTATCTATGATCTAAAGAGCGCTTAAGTAATGTCTTCACATTGGCAGATTGCATGAACCCCTCCCACCAGTGTCAGTGATGTCACTTACATCTCAAGCTGTGTACACATGGGGGCGATAGGGGCTGAATTGCTGGCGACCATATTGCCAGTGATGGGAGTGTGCCCCGGCAATAAATCGCTGGGTGCGCGCTCCCGTTTTCAGCCCCATTCTAATCCAAGCTCCTGCGACCAACTGATTACCTCTGCGGCAACGCCGGCAGAGGTACCCCTTCATCAGCGACCATCTCTGGTCGCTGATGTAAAGGAGAAACTGAGCAATATATCTCCCTCGTGTGTACGGGGCTTTACTCATTACACTCTGGTCAGGAGTTTCTGTTGTCACCAGGAGGCAATCACCTAATAACCATGAAGGGCTTCACAAATGGGTACTACAATCCAGAGGTCCCTAGCGTAAACCTCAAACCCCCAAGCTTATTGTCCAGCCACTGGGTTTGCAATTGGGGGTCCATACACTCCAAGTCCAAGTGCCCATACACTTGTCCGTTTTGGGACGATTTGGTCTTATCCAGACAGATCCGGCCAAGAAATTGGCCCAAATCGGATGTGTTTGACACCTTGGGTCGGACCCTACAGATTGAACCTGCTGCATCTTTAATCTGTCAGATCGGACCCATTAGCGGCACATCGGGGGGGGGGGCTTTTTAGCACGATGACCCAGTCAAGCTAACTCGCGTTGATTTAGTCCAGATCAGTCCAACAGTCTCCGAATGCATACCGGGCAAACAAACTACAGACGACAAATCTGTAAGATGGAAAGGTCAATGTCCCAGGTACATTAAAGCACAGTTCTTTGTTGTGATGTTTTGGTTAGACTGTTACAGTATAATGTTACTGTATAATGGGTGCAGTGTTAGCAGTGCACACGGACTCCCAGAATGCCCAGGCTGCACTCTTTTTTAGGTCCAGTGACGGCAGCAAATCACTGGAAAAATGGCTGCCCTGCCATTTATCCTGAGATCTGCACATGTGCAGTGTGGGCTGAGCGTTCTAGTGATCGGACTCCACAATGCTGTGCTGTGGAAATCGCCGGACAATTGCTCATGCACAGTAGGGTATGAGCCCTCTAGAGCTCAGACCCTACTGAGCATCGCTACTCCCGGCAGAGAGGAGTGGGGCCGTATGGCGGAGGAGGCTGCACACCGGGCCTCCTTCTCTCTTAAAACGCCCCTGCGCTGTTACGTATGTATATTTTATAACCTAGTTACTGTTGCTTGTTACTTGTTTCGTAGTCTCTCCACCCGATTTGGTACAGTGGCTGTTCCCAACATCCTCCTGTTTCAAGGTGCTAAGCCCATGGCCAGATTTAATCACACGGAACGAACCTTGGAGGCTCTGAAGTCCTTTATATTCAACCAATCAGGTACAGAATGAGAGTAGATGGCTCCGAGCTGGTCTTATTCATTTACTGATGCTCCATTAAGCAATTTTTTTTTTTTATTATAAAGATACATGTAACACGTTACATACATCTATCTGTGATGGGACTGCAATAATATGTATTCTTATAATTTAATTGCTGAATTAAAGGATTGGTTATAAAATACCGACAGTCATGATCCAGGCGGTTGGAAAAACGGCAATGAGGGCTTCTGGGTACCTTTTAAAAAAAAAAAAAAAAATTTTATTGTGTCCCTTGACCATAACCCACCCTAACTGTCATGTCAGCCGATAACCTAACCTCCCGCATCCCTGCAGTCTAGACTAGGGGCCAGGTCCGACTGTCTGGCTGTCAATCACAGATGTCGGAACTGATTGACAGCAGGGCGGTGCATCAGTGAAACAGGCCGTGGGGAGAACACTGTACGTAATACCAGAATGTTGGGAAATGTTCTCTTATCATCTCCACTTCACTTCCAGGAATTGAAGCCGAGCCAGATATTGTGTTGTCGGAAGCGGATCACGAAGGACCATTGCCCTGCAGTCCTCAGGCTGGCATCGATTGGCTGCTGGCTTTCTCCATACTCTATGTGACCATCTTCATCATGTATGCCACCCTGCAGACTGAGAGCATTCGCTGGCTGATACCAGGGCAAGAGCATGAACATCAGGAATAGCCAGGCGCAGAGAGGGCCGAGTTCTGGTTGGTGGGTCTCGGCTGCCCGTCCTTAATGAACCAATGGGACTTGCAGCTGCCAGGAGCCGCCTCCATAGGAACATTTATTAAATTATTTGTCAGTGGAACTGTCCTTTTCCTGAAAGAGGAAGCTGGTATACATACGTTACCGGTGGTTATCTCTTATGGAGATATTGTTCTGTAAATACCACATAAAACAATAAGGTGGGGACTTTTCTCTCTGTGTTCAGAATGTTCTTTAAAGAGGTTTGAAACAATAGAACTTCAGACAATGATCATGGTTTAAATGGCCTTCGCTTGTATCTGTGCCACTTGTCAGGAAGGCTGGTCTGTGCCTGGAGGTATACAGTGCACTGAATTAGGCAGTTGGTGGTACACTGGTGGTGCTTCTGATTGGACGGTTGCATCTTTGTCATAATTGTTCATTTCTTGAGTGTCTAATCCCCCTTTCCAGTGTATTGACACGGATATCCAGTAATGTCAACATGATTATGTCACCACCAGTATGTCGATGGTACAGTTCTGAATTACAGTCTGGGTAAAATCTTTAGACAAAGATATGCCAACATTCCGGTGTTGACATGGTACATTTTAACAGATTTACCATGCTAAGCTTTTTGAATTTAGGTCAATCAGCAAAATGCCAATCTCCATGTTGATATTCTGGCTGTTTACATTTACAACTGGCATTTTAGTGTTTGATATTCCAAATGTCGACTTTTCCTACTCCACACAATTGGCTATCCCACAAACACACACACACGCACACACATATGTATTCCAATACTCCCAAATGCCACCCAGACACCACCTCCGCACATGCTCACATGACCCCGTTTGGCATATCTAGCTGCACGTGTGTATTACTATGAAGGTGTAGTGTTCATCAGAATCTCCTCCAGTCCACCAGAGAGGGATCTTCTGGTCCCTCTCCTGTAGGTCTGCCCCATTGGAGGTTATAGGTTAAAGCTCTCCTATGGTAGTGTCAGCCCCAACATGAAAGATCCAATCTCTCTTCTTGTTTAATGCTGTTCTCATAGAAAACTGGGGCAGCCGGAAACAAGACTCATCACCAGCATGGTACATGCTATTGGTTCATAACTGTCATTTTCTGAGCCTAGTCTGCAACTTGCCAGTTAGAAGCATACCTCCCAACATGACCCTCTCCAGGAGGGACACATTGCTCTGTTTCTGGACTTCTCTGTTAATGTATGATTGCTATTACCTGTGTGGAAACACCTTTCTTACCCATTTACTTGTTTAAAACAGTTGACAGCAATCATACATTTAGAGGGAAGTCCAGAAACAGAGCATTGTGTCCCTCCTGGAGCGGGTCATGTTGGGAGGTATGTAGAAGCTAATTGGCTGCTGCATTATCATTATACCAGGCTTAACCCCATCCCGACATATGACGTACATTTACGTCATATGTCGGTTGCGGGGGAATCAAGCCAGCTCACGGAGTGAGCTGGCTTGAAAGAGAGCAGGTAATGGCTGTATATTACAGCCAGGTACCTGCTCTCACGGCCACGAGCGTCGAGTTCGCCGATCGTGGCCGTTTAACCCTTTAAGCACCGCGGGCAAAGCGCCCGCAGTGCTTAAATAGCTGATCGGAGGGGGGGCGCCCCCCTCCGGCGCCGATCGGGGCCCCCCGCGGCGAGATCGGAGGGTGCCGATCGGTTGCCATGGTAGCCAGGGGTCTAATGTAGACCCCTGTGCTGGCCGTGTCAGCATTCCTATTACATCCTGCTTGAGGCAGGATGTAATAGAAAGTGCTGAAAATCACTATGTTCAGCCTTAGAGCTCTATGGCTGAACCTAGTACAGGCGATCGCTCCCCCTAGTGGTCAAGTACACTAGGGGGCCTTGTAGTAAAAGTAAAAAAAAATAAAAAAATAAGTTTAAAAATAAAAAAAAAATAAAAAAATATTAAAAGTTCAAATCACCCCCCTTTCCCCATTTCACAAATAAAAATAAATAAAAAATAAAAAAAATAAACATATTTGGTATCGCCGCGTTCCTAAAAGTCCGATCTATTAAAATATAACATTAGTTATCCCGCACGGTTAAAGGCGTAAACGGAAAATAATTCCCAACGCCAAAACTACGTTTTTTGGTCGCATCGCCTACCCAAAAAAAAATAACTAAAAGAGATCAGAAAGTCGCCCATATTCCATAATGGTATTAATTAAAAAGTACACTTCAGCCCGCAAAAAATGAGCCCTCACCCAGGTCCGTAGGTGGAAAAATAAAAAAGCTATAAGCCGCAGAACATGGCGACGCAACGCAAATTAGAAAAACCGTAAAAGTTGTGATTTTTTTTTTTAGTGGTAAAACATAACGAAAACTATATAAGTTTGGTATCACCAGAATCGTAACGACCCATAGAATAAAGATAACCCATCATTTTAAACGAACTATGAACTCCAAAAAACCGTAACCAGCGCAAAATTGTGGAATGGCGCTTTTTTTTTTTTTTTACCCCACATTGAATTATTTCCTGATTCCCCAGAATATTATACGGTATAGTAAATGGTACCATTAAAAAGTACAACTTGTCCCGCAAAAAAAAAGCCCTCATGTGTCTATATAGCCGGAAAATTAAAAAAGTTACGCTTATTTGAACGCAAGGAGGAAAAAAAAAAAAATAACAAAAAAGGCCTCGTCGGGAAGGGGTTAATATATGTGCCTGAAAGTCCCAACCAATCAGCTGCTGTCATTTGCTGATTGGTTAATTCCTTTTCTCCAAGCTTTGATACATTTCCCTCTACGTGTGAGAGGATAACGTGTTTAGTGGTCATTGTGTGTTCATATTATGCTCTTGTATTTCCCATTATGGGGCCTTCAGCATCACCCTAGCATTAATTCTTGGTGTGATCTCCTTCCCTAATTATTTAGCTTGTAAGTCGCATACCCTAGGCCAGGGGCGTCCAAACTGTGGCCCTCCAGCTGTTGTGCAACTACACATCCCAGCATGCCTTGCCATAGTTTTAGCATTCCCTAATAGCAAAACTGTGGCAAGGCATGATGGGACTTGTAGTTTCACAACAGCTGGAGGGCCATAGTTTGGACATGCCTGTCCTAGGCTATTAGCATCCTGAGAGTACCTTCTTTGGTACTCTTTACTTAGAAGGGCGCCCATCTCGGGCATCTCGGGGATTGAATGCACTAAAAAATCGGGTGCGATCAACCGACGAGATGCCCGAGATTTCCCATAGGGAACAATGTTAAATGTCTCAATTGACCCGATTTTCCTGTTCAATGCCTCAATTGACCCAATTTTTCCATAGGAAACAATGTTAAATGGGCCACAGAGGCCAAATAGGCACCCTGAAGTGAATAATGGCCACCCGAATTGTTAACGCCACCCCACGATCAACGTCAACCCGAAGCGTGGCGAGCGCAGCGAGCCCGCGAGGGGCGGCGGTACGCGTCCTACGACCTTTTCATACCCCCACTATCCACGTCGGCGTGGAGTTGAGAATAGAAAGTGTGGCGAGCGCAGCGAGCCACCGAGCCCGAAGCGTGGCGAGCGCAGCGAGCCACCGAGCCCGAAGCGTGGCGAGCGCAGCGAGCCCCGCGAGGGGACGCGGATACCTTCACAGGTATCCACGTCCCCTCGCGGGCTTCACAGCTGTCCGCGTACCCTCGCGGGGCTCGCTGCGCTCGCCACGCTTCGGGCTCGGTGGCTCGCTGCGCTCGCCACACTTTCTATTCTCAACTCCACGCCGACGTGGATAGTGGGGGTATGAAAAGGTCGTAGGACGCGTACCGCCGCCCCTCGCGGGCTCGCTGCGCTCGCCACGCATCGGGTTGACGTTGATCGTGGGGTGGCGTTAACAATTCGGGTGGCCATTATACACTTCAGGGTGCCTATTTGGCCTCTGTGGCCCATTTAACATTGTTTCCTATGGAAAAATCGGGTCAATTGAGGCATTGAACAGGAAAATTGGGTCAATTGAGACATTTAACATTGTTCCCTATGGGAAATCTCGGGCATCTCGTCGATTGATCTCACCCGATTTTTTAGTGCATTCAATCCCCGAGATGCCCGAGATTTTTTACTAACGATGCCCACGATCAAAATCGTGGGCGCCCTTCTAAGTAAAGAGTACCCCTTCTTTTGCCATGGTGGATTGAGGTTTAGGGATTTAGTAATACTGGCGGCCAACAAAGTTTCTGCTTCCCAGTGTTTGAGCCTGGAATTTAAAAGGACAATGCTTTCATTTGTAAAATGCCCTGCGTATTCCTATTAAAATCATTGGCCTATTAAATTTTGGGCTTTCTCAGGCAGACGTGGCTTTTGCAAGCCACCGTTTAGTAAATAAGCCCCTGGAATGTTCTAAATATTTTGAGAGCATCTTTAAAATCCTCTTCATATTTTTTCTCTGATCATATAATGATAAAATGACTTCTAGAATCTTAAGTCCCCCATACTTCGGATAATTTCCCCTGAGCTCCCCCGGCAGCTGCCCGGTAGAGCTCACGACGATTTGGCACTTGATGTGCCATTTTTTACATGGCATAAATCGCATGTGATTTATCCCATGTAAAATTCCCGGGGAGCTGCGGGGGCAGGAGAACAAAAACATACCTGGGCAGTGTGGAATCTGGGGTCCGGGCTGCGTGAAGCGCCATGGGGCTATGGGTGCAATGGCAGAGTGGCCAGTCCGCAGTGTCCAGGAATCGCTGAGTGTGCGGTCACTGCAGAAGAATTTGAAAATTCAAAAGATAGGTCGGCCGCTGATTGGCTCTCTCTCAGCCAATCAGTGGCTGGCCTATCTTTTGAATTTTCATAATCAGCCATATGAAAGCTCGTTCTGTAAGGGCAGATAGGAGAACACAGAGTTCTCCCTGAACTTCAGTAAGATCATTAAGGGAGGTACTTGTGTTGAGATCCATAACACTTGGCTCTGGCTAAAATAAGGTAATCCCCCCCTGTTTCATACCTGAATCCTGAAAAAGTAACCCAGACATAATGAAATCCCGCCCTGTGCAAGTCTGTGAATGGTTTGCCAAAAATCTCTCTGATCGGCAGACATCTGTAAAATTAATACGCAGCTCGCTCCCCTCCGAATGACTTAACCCAGTGTGTGCAGTCTGTGCGTAACCCTGAGCCTTCTCACTGTGCCATAGATACAGGCTGATCGAGGCCGGAGCTTATGTCACAGACCCTCCCTGAAAACACTTGGGCGCGTCTGCGTTTGTCCTGACACTCCCAGAAAACGGCCAAGTCCCAATCACAAGCACCTATCAATCAACTTACAAATAGTCATTGCTGAATTGTATCGCTGTTTTGGCCTAGAGCAGGCACGTCCAAACTATGGCCCTCCAGCTGTTGTGAAACTACAAGTCCCAGCATACCTTGCCACAGTTTTGCTGTTAGGGAATGCTAAATCAATGGCAAGGCATGCTGGGGTGTGTAGTTTCGCAACAGCTGGAGGGCCATAGTTTGAGCATGCGTCCAGAGAGATCCCAGCCTCCCTTCTCCTCCTGTAACAGTGTCACATGACCGGCACAATGATATTACAGAGCCTATGAGCAGGTGTTTCATTTTCTGGGTATAGCAATGGGCGGAGCCATACAGCTCCTCCTACATCAGCAGTGACATCATAGTCATCACACTATACACCGCCAACAGGCTTGGTGGAAACATTGGGCCTGATTCAGACGCCTAATCGCAGCCTAGTAAACATGTAAACCCTACCAAACACCCCCACCCGCAGCGAGAATCCCCCCGGTAGCATGCCAGCGGATGTGTACGCTAACACATCCCCTCGCATGAGTCTGCAAGGAGGAGAAAGCATTCGATGGTCGCAAACCATCAAATGATTTTTTCAGTCTGAAAAGTAAGTCAATACTTTCAGATGGCCGCTGATCTCAGAATTTGGGGCAGGTGATGATGTCATGTGTTATCAGCCACCCGCCCCAAACAGGCATCGCCACACCTTCATTAGCAGTGGAACACCCAGCGTTTATATGGGGACGTCTTCCGCCCCCTTCCCTCCACTTATTGAGTGAAAGGCTCGGCAAGTGTGCTTGATTTTAGATAACGTGGCGAGCGTAGTGAGCCACCGAGCCCGCAGCGTGGGCGAGCGAAGCGAGCCTCGCAAAGGGACTCAGGCGCACGGTGCCATGCTGGTGCCGTGAAACGACACAAGTACCCTGAAGCTTTATATAGAAAGTGAGAGAAATACATTTAATTAAAATATTAAAGAAATAACAACATTAACCCCAGTGAGGTGTTGAGGCTTCTCCAGGACAGTTAAAAGAAAAAAAACACCACAAATCGAGCTCCTGATATAAGGGGTGAATTTATGAAGCTTGGAGAAGTGTTATCTATCCCCATAAAGAACGTTATGAGCAAGGTGATAATGGTTCAGCCAATCAGCTACAATATGTAAATTGACAGGTAAGAGCTAATTGGCTGAACCATTATCACCTTGCTCATAACGTTCTTTATGGGGATAGATAACACTTCTCCAAGCTTCATAAATTCACCCCTAAATCTCTGGGGTCCTGCGGAAGTCAGTTGACCTGATCTGCACAACATCTGGATGTGATCACAAGAGGATCTCAGGAAGAAGGCAATCGGTGCTCAGATGCCTTATGTATGGATAGGCGTGTTCACCAGATCCTACTGTAGTGATGCTCATATAGGGCCTTATTTTGGTTCATTCTTTCTGACAAAATCCTTCTTAGATGGGCAAAACCATGTGCACTGCAGGTGGGGCAGATGTAACATGTGCAGAGAGAATTAGATTTGGGTGGGGTTTTACTTCAAAGTGAGATCTATATTGCAGTGTAAAAATAAAGCAGTCAGTATTTTCCCTGCACAGAAACAAAATTACTCACCCAAATCTAATTCTCTCTGCACATGTTACATCTGCCCCCCCTGCAGTGCACATGGTTTTGTCCATCTAAGAAGGATTTTGTCAGAAAGAATAAACCAAAATAAGGCCCATAGTGAGGCTGCACTCAGGAGGGGTCACAAAGATTACCAAAATCATATGAGTCTGTGGATGACAATGGCCACATTGCATCGAAACGGTTTAGCTATGATGAGATGCACTTCATGAATTGCGCTATGAATTGTTGCCGCATCCACCGTACTTGCCGACTTTGCTCGATGCGACTTCTTTCTGTTCCCTAACCTAAAAATGTGGCTCGCGGGAAAAATAAAAAAATAAAATTCATAGCGCAATCATGCAATTTGGCTGCAACAATTCTGGAGGAGGGAGCTGGTGCATTGTCGTGGTGGAAGAAAAAGTAACCCAAAATAAACCGCCTGAAGAGCTGCTAAAATAAAATGTAAAAAAAATCTGCATAATAATTGAAAAATGCCCTTTACACATTATGCCACAAACTGTGATGCCCCTGACACATTATGCCACATACCGCAATGCCCCAGACACAATAGCCGCACACTGCAATGTCCAACATGCCGCATGCATACATCCCAACACTGGAGGCAGAAGAGAAGGGACATCTGTGCGTGCCAAAGGCAAGTGCCTGAAATTAGAGGACATGACCTACTATCACGGTACTCCTGTGAGGCCACGTCCCCCATTTTTCCCCACTATGGGGGCATGGCCAGTGCTATGCCCCCAGCCTCTCTGAATAGACGCTGTGCCATATATACACATAGTGCCAGTTACACAATGCCCCCAATACCCGCAGTAATGCCATAAACATATCCCCCCAGTAGTGCCAGATAAACAATGCCCGCCTGATTGTGGTGCCATTCTAAATAAATACACTGGGTGTAGCCACATGCCACATGGGGTGCGGCCAATGAAAATGGGGGGGTGATACACATATGCCCTCTATAGTGCAGTGCCAAATATACATATACCCCAATAGTGCCAGATATACATATGCCCCAATAGTGCCAGATATACATAAATGCCCCCAATAGTGCCAAATATGCATATGTCCCCAATAGTGCCAGATAAACATATATGCCCCCAATAGTGCAGTGCCAAATATACATATGTCCCAATAGTGCCAGATATACATATGCCTGCAATAGTGCCAGATATACATATATGCCCCCAATAGTGCCAGATATACATATGTCCCCAATAGTGCCAGATATACATATGTCCCCAATAGTGCCAGATATACATATGCCCCCAATAGTGCCAGATATACATACATGCCCCCCAATAGTGCCAGATAAACATATGTCCCCAATAGTGCCAGATACACATGTGCTCCCACGGTGCCAGGTATGCCCCACGGTGCCAGGTATGCCCCCACAGTACCAGGTATGCCCCCACAGTGCCAGATACACATATGTCCCCAATAGTGCCAGATATACATGTGCCCCCACAGTGCCAGATACACATATGTCCCCAATAGTGCCAGATATACATGTATACATGTGCTCCCTTGGTACCAGATACACATATGCCCCCAATTTCCCAGCAGCAGCACAACTCACCGTTGTTGCTCCTACTGCTGCCAGGGAGAGGTGTGTCCGGTGTCGTGTTCCTCCTCTCCCCCCCCCCCCCCCTGCTGGTTGCCTGTCTCCTCCTCTGCCGCCACTTCCTTTCTGAGGGCAGGAGAGCACAGCACTCTCCTCCCCCTCACTTCTCTGTGACTGGGCCGTCAGCCAGTTAAAACTCGCGGGCTGGCTTCTGATTGGCTGCTGGCCCACAGTGAGGGAATGGAGAGATGCGCGATGCGCTCTCATCCCCTCAGAAGGGAAGTGGTGGCGGCGGGCAATGGAGGGACGGGCGGGCGGCTAGTGATTGAGCCACTCGGATAGCTACCAGTAACTCGCGAGTGACGGGTTGGCGACCACTGGTATAGTACAACACGTATCCGAACACTGGAGAAAATTATGTGATAGCTTTAGGTGCAATTTAAGCCAAACCCCGACAGCGACTTCTACCTGCAGAACTGTGGGAGGGATTGTTTTAATAGGGTGTAAATTATTAGTTAGACCGTCAATAGGTCAACCCCCAAAGGGTGGACATGCAATTAGTTGACGGGGTCAAAAGTTCAACAGGGTCAATAGGTTGACATAAAAATTGCTTGAATGCATCTGTCGGGCGCCATCTAGTGGTCTCCAATGTGCAAAACACTTTGATTCCCCCTTTAAAGGTGAGAAGCTGCATTAGCCTTCTATTATATAGGATGGCTGGTCTCCCGGTTACAGCATCAGCCACAGTGATCTAAATTTATTGAGGGTGACTTATCTATACTTACTGGGCACTTATTCCGTATGGAGAGAGAGGGAGGGGAGGGAGCACTTCCTGCCCATGGTTACAGTGTATCTGTCAGCAACAGCAGCTCCGCCCCCCTCCCCGGCAGCAGCACATGACATGATACATACAGTCAGTGTGTGTGTATGACTGATTGAGGGATCACAGCCAGGTTTTGTGCACAGACTAGACCGGGGTGGGGATCACAGAGTCAGGGAAGTGGGTCAGCCATGCTCCGCTTCCTGTGTATGAGACTCCCAGCCAGGCTCACACCCCCTGCATGCAGCCAGGACCTGCTCAGAGCAGCCTTCACCAGCATGGTGAGTACACACACACACTATACAGCTCTCCTCATGCCATACACAGGAGGGGGGTCATCCTGATCCCTACCCCTGCTCACAGCAGCCTTCACCAGCATGGTGAGTACACACTATACAGCTCTCCTCACTGCCATACACAGGAGGGGGGTCATCCTGATCCCTACCCCTGCTCAGAGCAGCCTTCACCAGCATGGTGAGTACACACACACTATACAACTCTCATCACTGCCATACACTGGAGGGGGGTCATACTGATCCCTGCTCCCTACCCCTGCTCAGAGCAGCCTTCACTAGCATGGTGAGTACACACTATACAGCTCTCCTCACTGCCATACACAGGAGGGGGGTCATACTGATCCCTACACCTGCACCCACCTCTGCCATACACACAGGAGTGGGATTCTGATCCCTACACCTGCTCCCACTACTGCCATACACACTCACAGCACTGGGGTCCTTATGCTTGCTCCAATCACTTGCATACAGACGCAGGAAGTGGGTCATGCTGATCCCTACACCTGATCTACCACTGCAACATGACCAAGTTGTAATAAAGGCTGCAATGTTTCACCAAGCACCCGGCACCTGCTCTTCATCAATGTTATTACAGCATCTATGCATCTGGCACTACTGGGGGCATGATATGTGACTGGCACTACTGGGGGCATGATATGCATCTGGCACTACTGGGGGCATGATATGTGACTGGCACTACTGGGGGCATGATATGCATCTGGCACTACTGGGGGCATGATATGTGACTGGCACTACTGGGGGCATGATATGTGACCGGCACTACTGGGGGCATGATATGTGACCGGCACTACTCGAGACATGATATGTGACTGGCACTACTGGGGACATGATATGTGACTGGCACTACTGGGGACATGATATGTGACTGGCACTACTGGGGACATGATATGTGACTGGCACTACTGGGGGCATGATATGTGACTGGCACTACTGGGGGCATGATATGTGACTGGCACTACTGGGGGCATGGGTACTTCTTTACTTTCACGGCGCCAGCATGGCGCCGTGCTACTTCCGGCTTCTACGCTCGCCACAAACTATGTAAAATAAAGGAACTTAACGCCATGCCAACATGGATAGTTCATACCTCCACTATCCATGTTGGCATGGAGTTGATTTTAAATAGCGTAGCGAGCCACCGAGCCCGCAGCGTGGGCGAGCGAAGCGAGCCCCGCAAGGGGACTCAGACGCACGGCGCCATGCTGGCGCCGTGAAAGTAAAGAAGTACCGGGGCATGATATGTGACTGGCACTACTGGGGACATGATATGTGACTGGAACTACTGGGGACATGATATGTAACTGGCACAAAATATGTGCAAGAAAATGATTGGCATGCAAATTCAGTACCTTATATAGTGTACAAACTTTGTTTCAGGTTTTGAAACCTTGTTTCATGCACAAATAAAATATAATTGTGTGTAGTTCATCTGTTTGATGTATTTAAACAACAAAAAAATACCTAATTGAAATATAAAAATATTCCGAAATATGGAATAATCCGTTATCCAAAATTCTTCTGGTCCTGAGCATTTTGGATAAAGGATGTTCAACCTGTAGTAGGTGTGTGTGTGTGTGTATGTGTATATACTGTATATATATGTATGTATATATGTATGTGTATATATATATATATATATATATATATACACTTCAAAGTGCTTAATAAAAAGCGAGGGCACTCACCATAGCAGCAAAAGTCAGTAAATTTTAATAGTCACACATGGTAGTCGACGTTTCGACCCGCATGGGGCCTTTATCAAGACACACAAAGTAGATCCAAAGGTACACCAGAGAAGGCAAAGTAACACTCACACATAATACCAAGCTCACCTATATACACCCCCAGCCAAATTACCTAGCACAGCTGTGCAAGGCAGCCAATGATTGGTCAGCATTGCTGACACGCATAATAGGTACACAAAGTAACATGGAAATAGCGTGAACCACGTAGTTGAAGCACTTGTAAAACGGAAGACACAATAGAGCATGCAAGCAGGGATAAATAAAGTAATAAACACTTAGCTGGACAAGCAAAAACACGCTATCTAGCGTGATGTAGTCAAACCCGGAAGTCCGGGTGGTGACACGCACCCGATACCGGAAGTGCGTCAAGTGCTATTGTTACATCGATGATGTTTTTATTCTTTGGTCTGGCACTGAAATTGAATTTTGTCTGATGGTTGAGCATTTGAACGGCTTGGATGAGCCTGTTAAATTCACTCACAATATTAAATATGATGCCATTGAATTTCTAGATGTAAAAGTGTACAAGGAGGGATCCTTACTTGCCTCTACACTTTTTAAAAAAGAAACAGATCGGAATACGTTTCTACACCCCACCAGTCAGCATCCGGCATCGCTGAAAGAAAGCCTACCAATATCGCAATTCTTGCGTGTTTTAAGAATCAACTCTAGCACCGAGAATGCTAAGCGACAGATTGAAGATATGCGGGGGCGTTTCTTGGATCGAGGGTACTCACCAAAAGTGATTGCACGCTGCCTTTCGAAAGCCTATAAAAAATTTCACACACCACAGCAGCACAAGCCTAATAAGGCCACAAATCGAATGGTCCATGTAAGCACATATGACCACACTTCTGGCCTGACTAAATCCATCTACAAAAATCTTTGGCCTATAATAGGCACTGACCCAGCATTAAAATTGGACACCAGGACCTTACCGATGAGTGCATATCGACGTGGTCCTAACATTCGTCAAATGCTGATGCGTCCAACGATGCACCCATCACCAAAAGCCACAACTTGGCTAATTGGGGGTAAAAATGGATGCTTCAGGTGTGCAACCTGCATTACCTGCCGATCAATGATTGTCGGCTCGACATTTCCCCACCTGCATAGTGGTGAGAAAATTAAAATAAGGAAGAAGCTTTTGTGCACGATGGACTTTGTCATCTACATTCTTGTGTGTCCGTGTGGTTTATACTACACCGGCCTGACGTCCAGATGCTTTCGTGAACGCATGGCCAACCACCGTACTTCAATCAGGGCTGCCTATGCCGCAGGCAGTTCTGATAAACCGGTGGCCAGACACTTTTTGCAAATGGGACATCAGATCTCATCATTACGCTGTATGTTGATTAATCATGTCCCTAAGGACCCTAGAGGTGGCAATCGTGAGCTGAAACTTAAAAAACTTGAGGCAAGATGGATCTCACGCTTGAACACTATCGACCCCAAGGGTCTGAATGAATATAACCACCTTAACATCTTCCTTCAATGAAACAAGGATAATACCTTGTTTCTCATTCTGGACTGTCCTCATACCATCGGACTGATACAGCCCTGCTGACATCCGCATTAATATTTTTTCTATTTTTCAAAAATTTTCTATAGCCACTGGTTAAATGTGTGACACAGGATTTTTGCTATACTGTGCCACCAGTTGAGTTGTCTCTATACATGTTTAATGTTTGTTTGTTCTTTATATGTATTTTATCTTAATGTGCTTCACTGTATACAGCCCCCTGCCACAGTGCTACACACAGCTCGTTTTACAATTTTGTCTTTACATCTCATTACTTGCGCTTGCGTTCCAGTGTGCTTAGGCACTGGAACGCAACGCGCACTTCCGGGATTGCGTGTGTGCTATTATCCCGTCTTCCGGGTTTAGCCTCTGCAAGTTCCGACTCATGTTGAGCCACGGCACTCTATGCGTTCCACTCGCAAAGCGATGTGGAACGCATGACGCACTTCCGGTATCGGGTGCGTGTCACCACCCGGACTTCCGGGTTTGACTACATCACGCTAGATAGCGTGTTTTTGCTTGTCCAGCTAAGTGTTTATTACTTTATTTATCCCTGCTTGCATGCTCTATTGTGTCTTCCGTTTTACAAGTGCTTCAACTACGTGGTTCACGCTATTTCCATGTTACTTTGTGTACCTATTATGCGTGTCAGCAATGCTGACCAATCATTGGCTGCCTTGCACAGCTGTGCTAGGTAATTTGGCTGGGGGTGTATATAGGTGAGCTTGGCATTATGTGTGAGTGTTACTTTGCCTTCTCTGGTGTACCTTTGGATCTACTTTGTGTGTCTTGACAAAGGCCCCATGCGGGTCGAAACGTCGACTACCATGTGTGACTATTAAAATTTACTGACTTTTGCTGCTATGGTGAGTGCCCTCGCTTTTTATTAAGCACTTTGAAGTATAACTGGCTATCCGGACTGGATGACCTTTGCTGTGCACCCCGTCTATGGTCCTGACATTTGGATGTGAGTGCGGAGCCTCCTGGATATATATATATATATATATATATATATATATATATATATATTCTGTCCTTGGCATCTATGCATGCAGGACAACAGAGGACATCACTAGCAAGAGTCATGCTGCGGAAGACCCCTGCATTGGCATGTGTGTGGAACTGGGCAGCGCAACTTGGTCCCATCGTGAACCAGGTTGCTGGGTGCACATATCGTCATGTGTACCCAGCATTGGATGGTTAAAAACTGTTCGCTTTTTGGATCACCTGAGATGTAGTTTATTCTGTGTGTGTTCAGTTTTTTTTTTTTTTTTTTTTTTTTACAAAAACTGACATTCTTTGTAATGTGGCACCATCTAGTGGCCATATGTGATAACACGCTTTCTCCATCTCAAGAATAGATTCCTAACTTTTTTTATTATTTATTACGTTATTTATATAGTGCACACATATTCCGCAGCGCTTTACAGAGAATATTACCACATGTACACTCACACACATTCATTCTAGGGTTAATTTGTTGGGAGCCAATTAACCTACCAGTATATTTTTGGATTGTGGGAGGAAAGCACCCGGAGGAAACTCACGCAAGCACGGGGAGAATATACAAACTCCGCACAGTTAGGGCCATGGTGAGAATCAAACCCATGACCTTAGTGCTGTGAGGCAGTAATGCTCACCCTCCCCCCTTAGTATAATCTCTGACTTGTAAGTGGATTTTCCTCATTCGGAATCCCGGCAGCAAGCAACCTTCAGGTGCAAGATTAATCACGCTCTGCTAAAAAAGTTTAGCATTTATATTCCTAATAATAAACACTTTCGCTGTTTGATTTTAATTGAAAGAAAAAAATAAGCCTTGAATGCAGCAAATATAATTTTCCCTATGAATAAAAACAGAACAAAAAGCTGTTTATTAAACATGCCCACAAAATCGTTTCAAATCTGCACGACCGATGCAGAAAGCACCAAAGAGCGCCAAGCTAGTTCTGACAGTTCTTACCATATATAACAACCACACTTGGTTGCATCTGTTTACAGTTATACAGAACACTTGTCACTGTACACAGGGGGAGATGTATCCCGTAGCAACCAACTGCTTGATGCATCTACAGTGCCCCTTTCCTCTCTATTCTGTCTTTCCAGTTGCTTGTAGGGACGAATGTCCGATTCCAGCTTATCTGTGTGCATACACGCAACTTAAATACACGCACACACATATTTGACTTGTAAGCCCGCAAATGGTTCGAAAGCTAGTCTGCTACCTTGTGATTGCCTCTGTGTATGTGTGAGAGAGAAAGATGTAGTTTCACTTGCTGCCAACAGATGGCAGTGTTTCTGAGACACACTAGACATATAATTTTGATATAGATCGATGAAACTTATGTTGTACATGTTTAATCACTGTTAGAAACCCTTACATTCATATAGAAATAACATCAGGCTTGCAGACTCATTGTGCCAGGGCTGCTCTCTCTACTTCCTCCTGATCCAGGACACCTTCTGGTAACGGTAACTGTGTACGTCCCACTTTTCCGTGATCATTAGATTTCTACAGGAGATCTAAGCCTTAGGGGCAGTGTTCCCTCTAAGCTGTGCGCGCGCACACAACTCGACGAGCATGCGCACAGACATTACAACAGAGCGCACAATGCAGCAGTGGTCCCTTTATGCAGTTGCGGACTCAATTAATGTGAGTTTCACCCATTAACTACATTGTGTGCTGTGTTTTGAATGTTTAAATGTTTAATATCATTTTGAAGTAAAGTTAACACAAATGCTGAACGTAATTTTCCAGTTATATATAAGTGGCGCACAAAAATTTAAATTTCCTTCAAAAGTTGCACAGCCAAAATCTTTTGGCGCACACAACCTTCGTAAAATTAGAGGGAACATTGCTTAGGGGGGGCATTTATCAAAACACGGAGATAGATCCAATCCACTACTAGCTCTCATTGTACACGCTGTGCTTAAAAAATGGAAGGAACGGATTGGTTATTGCTTTATTTCTCACCACTTTATCCATACTTTGATAAATAAGGACTTGTTCAGAAGTTACCGGCCTGGTGAGGTTTTCAATCGTAGCATCTATTTCCGCCGGCGGAACTAGTGGTACCGCATCGAAGGCAGTTTCCGACAAAACAAATCCGACTTTAAAACAGTTCGAATCTGTTTTGTCGTAAACGGACGCAGAATGTCACATTCTTTGTATAGCACAATTCTATGTTGTGTATAGTTACGGTAAATATAGGGTTGTCTTGAATGCTGCTCATATTTTCCTCGTGCCTAATTAGTTCTGAGAGCGTCCATATTTCTGACACGCAGCAATGGAATTCTAATGGCCAGCTGCGGAACGCGATTCCACTGTACCAATTAGTGAAGTATTCCTTAGCGCTCAGAATCACAGCTATTGTGAGTTCCTAGAAATTGAAAAATTATGTTAATCTGTTATTTGTCCTTTGAAGGCAATTGTGCTGTTATATTTTATGGGCTTTCTACTGAGCCCCCGGGCTCAATGTTCGCCAACATCTGCTCTCCTTTTGGCGTTTTAGATGTATTTAGAGTGTGTTAGTTTTCTTGTTCTCTGTAGCCGGTCGTATTTATTAGGATAATGCAGCGTTCAGGCATCTGGCCACTTCCGAGGGTCTTGTATGCGCAGTGTTCTATGCTAATGTAGACGTGTATTGTGTGCTCGTTCCTCCTCTCCCATGAGACATACATGATAAGGCTGCTGTGTAAACAGGGCTAAGAACGTGCGTCACCAGCTGCTGCCATATTACCGTTCCGATCATCCGGCGCATGCCGGGATTATGGCAGATTTGGTTTCTCCGCAGCTCAGTGGTTGCAGTTATTGGTATATTTTAGTGTTCGTTGGTGAGTGTAGTGTATCAATGTAATATATGTAACGTGTGGGTGTGTTTTTTTGGTAATTAAAAAAAAAAAGATATGCAACTTTGCTGGCTTGCTGTGGTGACACACTGATCTTTGTAGCTGTCTTGAAAACGGCCCTCCGGGGTTGAAACGTTGACCATGCCTGTCTACTATCTTTGAATAAATAAGCATTGTACCTACTGTGGTGGTGAGTGCCCTCTCTGGCCTAAAAACCAGACTATTTGCTATATATATCTATCTATCTATCTATATCTACATCTCTATCTCTCTATGGGCCTTATTCTGGTCGGTGCGGCCGGATCCGATTATGCGGCCAGGACCGTGCGTGCGAAACCCCGCCTTCCATACGGATCGCCAACTCCGTCCGTACACGGTAAGAAGCTGGCCGAACGGACCGCACGTGTATTTTTCACGTAATACGCCTCCTCCATCTAAGGGAACCTCCCCCATCATTCGATGGTCGCAGACCATCGAATGCAGGACCGAGTGCTCCCCCAGCTCCCGCAACCTCAGACCACACGGACATTTTTCCGTGCAAAAGCAGGGATCTGGGGGGGGACAGCTGACATCCGGCGATGTCATATGTCCTCCCCCTACACGTGCGTCACGGCCGCATTACCATACGTACGCCCAGCGTTTGCATGGGAACGCCCATGAAACGCGGGGCGTATGCATATGGTAATGAGCACAAATAGCCCTTCACGCCCCTCTCCACCCCCTGTTCGGAGTGTTCACATATCTTGCGGGATTTGGCCGTACGCCCCGCTCGTACATGCGCAGAGACGCCTCTGCACATGCGCAGACACAAAACATCGGCAGCCCGAACGCACGCGGATATATCCGCACCGACCAGAATAAGGGCCTATATCTCATCTTTTTGAGGTGTAGTACCACCAGTGGCCACAAGAGGCCACTCTACAGACCAAATTACTGTTAAACAGAAAGTGAAGGCAAAATGATCTGTTTCAAACTTTCTGGATATGGAGACTTGGCAGGCTTCTAACTAGTAGTAGTAATATGACATCAGACTCACTTTAAGACTATTATTTATTTGTTTACAAATAATCAGCATTTTCTGCCATATTTGCCTAGACTTTTTGAAGCTGTGGGAGACTCTGGATTTTTGTGTTAGCCCCCCCCCCCCCCCCCCCCCCCCCTCCTCTCCGGTCAAAAGAAGGCAACAAGAATGTTTTACGCAGTACTATATATTGATGGGGATCGTGATACAAACACATGATCTATTCTAGTAATTACCAAGTCCTTACGGAATAGTCCAATAGTCCATCCAATGTTCCTTGAGGCGCACAAAGTTAATTCATCTTAAATGTTTTATATTTGATATCCCTTTTAAAACCTACTGTACTTGCCTACTTTTCAAAACTAGTTTTAGGGAGGATATAGTTGGTAGTTGAATGCTCCGTTAAGGGGGGGTGTCATGTGCTTCATGCTCCACCCAATGGGTGTGTCTACTTGTAATTGGTTTTTGCAAGATATTACTATATAACATTAGTAGAAATATGTTTAGGGAAATTTTGACCTTGTGTGAATTTCTACTTTTTAACGATCATCTTTTATAAAAAAAAAAAAAAGTATTGTATTGTTCTTCTTGTGTGTTTAACTACAGATTACTAATAAAACATTCCACAGCACACACACACACACACACACACACACACACACACACACACACACACACACACACACACACACACACACACACACACACACACACACACTAGCAGCTGGGATAAGAAGACACATCACGGGGGTCAGGCAAGCTGTATTCTCTTCTGCCAGGGGTCTAACAAGGGTCTCCTTGGTGGGGTTCTGGCTGCAGTGAAAAATCCAAAGTATCAGGAGATTTGATTTTTAATGCCAGGGTAGCAGGAGATAAGAGATGCTGGAGCATGGTCCTGGAGGGTAGACAAATATGATTTTAAATACACATGTACAGTGGCACAGCTGATGTAGGGGTTTGTGCATAATCGCGTAGACGCAGACCCACACCATCCCACACCATCGGCCCATGAATTACACTATACAGGTACTTACATACCTACCATGGTATTCTAAAATTGTTGAACCTCACTCTACGCAACACATGCCTTAGGCCATAGGTTCCCAAACTCGGTCCTCAAGACACCCAATGGCCCATGTTTTAAGGATATCTATGGATGAGGACAGATGGTTAAATCAAATTGATTAAGGTACAAATTAAGTCACCTGTTCCCAATATTGGTTCTTCTTCAAACCTGGGGCCAGATTCACTAAGCTTCAAAAGTGATAAAATGAAGAGTGATAAATAATACCCCTTTTACACCGCCGAAAAATCCGGGTCAGCGGCGGGTCAGACCCGGATCTTCGGCCGTGTAAATCCCTAACGCCGTGTCCCTTTACACGGGACTTCTACCCAGGTCCTGACCTGGGTAGAACACGGCTAGGACCTGGGTAGAGGGCGGTGTAAATGGGAACGCCGGGTCGGATGACCCGGCTCCCATTTACATGAATGGGGAACTTCCAACCTGCGGACCGCAGCGTCCGCAGGTTGGACGGATTGTCAGTCTGACACTGACAGCCGGCGCTGCTGTCTGCTATACCCTGCAGACAGCAGCGGGGGAGGGAGGTGAACGGATGCCTGTGTGCGGCATCAATTCACCTCCTGTGCGATGGCGGGGGGGGGGGGTAGTGCGCGTGGGGACTGGGGGCAGCCCAGCAGCTTACCTTAGTGCTGGGCTGCCCCCAGCAGCGGTCCGGCCGCGGCGCTGATTGGCGCTTGGAGATGACATCATCCTATCATCTATCTATATATATATCTTTGCCTACGTGTGGATTATTTCTGAGTGCCTCTGTGCCCCCCAGGACTCTACCTTGAGACAGCACACACTGTCTGCATCGGAGAGCACCAGTTTATTACCTTAGGAACAATTTGCCGTTCATTTTGGAGTGCAGCCAAAGGACTTATATATATATATATATATATATATATATATACACACTACTTAAATAAAAATTCTGAAGGGGTAGAGGGGGGAAGCTTTCCCCGGGTGCTGGGAGAAGGGGGGTTTCTGCGGCTGCTGAGGGGAGGTGGGGGTACCTGGCTGTCAGCCTGAGGTCAGAGCCGTAGAGGATGATGTGCGCCTCCGCCGCTGCTGCTGAATCAGGCCCAATATCATACAACTGCGGTCAAAGATGGTCGGAGCCGGAGGGGATGATGTGCGCCGCTAGTACTAGTTCCCATGCGCTGGAGGGACCGTCGACACTGACTGTCCATTCGCCGCAGGGACCGGCTGCCGGGGGTGGTACAGCAGCAGTGGCGCACATCATCCCCTCAGGCTCCGACCATCATCCCCCGCTGCCCGCAGTTGTATGCTATTGGGCCTGATTCACCAGCAGCAGCGGCGGCGGTGCACATCATCCCCTCCGGCTCCGACCTCAGGCTGACAGGTACCACCTCCCCTCAGCAGCCGCAGACACCCCCTTTCTCCCAGCACCTGGGGACAGCTTCCCCAGTGCTGCACGCTGTGAACCCGCTGCGGGTGCCTGCACCCGCAGCGGGACCATTTACACCGGCCTTTACACGGGTCCTATCCGGGTTCTACCCAGGTCAGGACCTGGGTAGAGACCCCGTGTAAATCGACACGGATATACCCCATTTACACCGCCGATGATCCGGGTCTGACCCGGATTTTTCGGCGGTGTAAAAGGGGTATAACTCTCCATTTTATCACTTTTGAAGCTTAGTGCATCTGGCCCCTGGACTGTTAATGTACCTTGAGGACCAAGTTTGGGAACCTCTGCCTTAGACTTCTTTCTCTCTTAAAACCCCCAGCCCCATATAGAGCCTGAGTGCATGCTCCGAGGTGCCCATCTTCCTCTCTGGCAGATACCTTGCACTTATTATACATACGTCTGTGTGGTTGCCCATAGCAACTAATCATTTTGTAGAATGTACTTCATAAATGCTAACTCAAAGCTGATTGGTTGCTGTGGGTATTCTCCTTGCTTTACACTGTAAATTAGCAGTGTATGGGGCCAGATGTCCCTGTGTCAGTGCTTGTGATGTATGCTCTGAGCTGGCGGGTTGGTGAAGTCACGTGATGCGGTTCTGGATCACGCGGATCACGCCTCCCAGCACCATAATATAATTACCATAGTTGCCCAGAACAGGCTGGTGCGTAATAAGGTGGATGTAGAATAGAGCAAATCTACAAAAATGTACTAAAGCTTCTAAAAATGAATAGAGATGATGTTGCCCATATCAACAAATTTGAGTCTGTCTGTCATTTTTATATTGCATGCTAGGAAACGAGACATAATCTGATTGGTTGCTATGGGCAACAGTGACGTATGTGCAATGATGGAATGTTCTTATTAATTGTCAGGCATCGCACTCGCTGACTCCGGAGGAGAGGACGCAAGCTGTACAGGAGCTCCAGGGCGTGGGGTGGACGGAGGTCACTGACAGAGACGCTATTTACAAAGAGTTTGTGTTTAAGACCTTCAACCAGGTACTGTGACCTACAGCGGTGTAATCATTGATATCATTTTATTTGCATGCAGGGCAAATACTGGCTACTTTTGCATGTAGCCCACAAATACTGGCTGCTTTATTTTTACTTACATTTGGATTGAAGTCTGGTGCCTCCCAAATCTAAATCTCTTTGCACATGTTACATCTGCCCCACCTGCAGCGCAGCATGTTTTTACCCAGGTGCACAGTTACCTGCTCTCATTTACTTTATTCCCAATTATAACCTGGCCTTGTCTTTCTAAGGCCGCGTTTTAACAAAGGGGATTTCTTGTCTTTAGTGCAGGGATGGGGAAACTTTGGCCCTCCAGATGTTTTTTGATCTACACATCCCAGCATGCCCTGCTACAGTTTTGGTTTTTGCCCATGCTAAAACTGTTGCAGAGCATGCTGGGATGTGTAGTTCAACAACAGCTGGAGCAGTAAAGACAGAGGTTGGAGGTAGGAGCAGATAGGGACGGGCTTTAAACTAGTAAAATACAAGTGTGTGTGTGTGTATATGTGTGTATATATATATATATATATATATATATATATATATATCCAGAATGTAAAGCAGCACTCTCAATATTCATGCAAATTCTTGCTGGGGTGCCAGTAAGCCCAGGCTTCACAGGTAGAATCCTATGCGTGCCAAAACACATCCAAAGTAGGGAACAATTATTCCACAGAGCGCACTCACCAGTCTTGATACAGTTAAAACTTTCAAGTTTATTTCATCCTTTTAAAATCCAACATAGTGGTCGACGTTTCGAGTCACAACAGGACCCTTTTTCAAGACCTCGATACAGCTCAGTCTCCTGCTGACAGTGATGCACTGAGGCACCCCAGCCCAGGTCTAAATGCTACACACTCCGCCCATCAGGGCCATTATTAGCCAATCAAATGGTGCTTATTATTATTAGTGTACCCTCTAACAGCTGAATATCATAAATACAAACATACCGTATCAGCAGACTCCCGCCGATCACAGTTATCCGGCGTGCGTTTCACAGCCTGTAAGCTACGCTGCCGTCACTTCCGGCTAGCGTGCGTTCCACTGTAAGGAAATGATCATGGTAGGCTAAGAGGGGAGCAATGCCCGGTCACATGGCTGACGCCGGGCATGACGCCGCGTGCGTTCCAGCTCAAACCCGGAAGTTACACTCTATTCAGGCTATGCGTTCCATTATAATGCGGAAATAGTTTTTATATTTCCATTTAGCGTTAGGACCCACGGTAGGTGTGTATACGCAAATAGATCCCTGAGTGGGGAACCCCATCACCACTGATAGGTCCAAACGTATTCCACATGTTATTAAAAGATTATTAAAAAACATATAAATTGCGTAATCCATGAAGGGGGGACCATGCAAAAATGATGTACAGTCAACCCCAAAAGGGACACGCAATCTGTTGTCCAGTACTCACACAGCTCATAGGCAATCTATCAACTAATATTTATACCAACAAAAAGATAATAGGAGAAAGCAAAAAAATCCAAACTTATTATAATGAGCAAATTAATAATAAAACTTAGAAAAAACCTAGCAATTGAGTGCTGTGAGCATGATTTCCCAAGAAATGGACATTATAGTTCAACATCTATTATTCCTCTAGGAAAATTGAGAGGGTGTTCTTCTCATTTAATCCTCTTGGTGAAATAGTGTCCAAGTGGTGTATCCAATAAGCCTCCCTTTTCAGGAGAGCTAGTCCACGATCGCCACCCCTTGGATTTGGGGCAATCCAGTCGATGATCATATAGCGAAGACTGGCGACTTGATGTTTTACTTTTAAGAAATGAGCCGCTACGGGTTTGTCCGTACTTCCCGTGGACAGTGCTTCCCGGATTGTGTATCTGTGCTGACTCATTCTTTCGCGCAAAGTCCTTATCGTCCTCCCTATATACATCAGCCCACAGGGGCATATGAGAACGTATACAATATGGTCCAGAAGACAGTCCAACTTGTGTTGTAGCAGAATCTTTTTTCCACTATGGGGATGGCAAAAATATTTCCCAACAATTAGACCCTGGCAGGTAATGCAGCCAAGGCATTTGAAGCAACCTTTCTTCTTCGATAACCACATAGTGTCCACCTCCGTGGTATGTTTACTACTGGTGCGGTAAAGAGTGTCTTTTAGGTTGCGTCCTCTAGTGATACTAATTAGAGGTCTGGTGTTCTGTAGCTTTTTGAATGCTGGATCCGTTGCTATCAGATGCCAATTGTTTCTCAAAGACTTCTGTGTGGTACCCAGATTGGTGTCACAATGTATATTCAGTACCATCCTGTCTTCTTTGGACTTATGTATTACACCTGTATCATTTTGGTGAGTGGCTCTGGCTTTCATTAAGCTTTTTTGGACATCATGCTTGTTATAACCCCTCGACAGGAATCGGTCGACACACTCTTGTAGCTGGGTCTCAGCATGTTCTGGTTCGGAATTGTTCCTTAATACCCTTAGGAACTGGGATACTGGCAAGTTGGACTTCAATTGGGGGGGGGGTGGTGACTCGTCGCCCAAAGTAGGGTATTACGGTCAGTTTCTTTCCTGTATAAGGTGTAATGTAGGCCCTTATTGTCCCGAAAAATTGTCACATCCAGGAAACTGACTTGTGAAGGGTCACAGGTGACCGTGAAGCGGACTGGACTGTCCATGCTATTCAGAGTCTCTATCATTTGATAGAATGATTCACTGTCCCCCCTCCAGATCACAAAAATATCATCTATGAAGCGTTTAAAATACAGTAAATTTTGATGATACATTGGAATGATATTACTGCGTTCATATGAGTCCATGTACAAGTTGGCATAGCTTGGGGCCACATTGGACCCCATAGCTGTGCCAGCCAACTGGGTGTAATGCATGCCCTCGTACATAAAGTGGTTTTCTCTCAGTACAATCTCTAGTAGAGTGACCAAAAACTCAGTTGGGGGTCCCCCCTCCGTCCTGAGGCTTAGTGCTTCTCTAACTGTTTCTATACCATCACGATGCGGTATGATCGTATAGAGCGAGCACACGTCCAGTGTACCCAGTACAATATTATCTGGAAGGATTCCTATCTGGTCCAAATCTTTCAATAAATGGCCTGTATCCTTAAGGTATGAACCTGTGTTCCTGACCAGGGGTTGCAAGTGGTAGTCCAAATATTTCGCCAGGGGTTGTAAAACAGAGCCCCTGGCCGAAATAATGGGCCTACCCGGTGGGTTGTCAAGTGTTTTGTGGACTTTAGGTAATGTGTAGAGCACCGGACAAACCGGATGCTCTACCGTTAGAAAGGCCAATTCATCCTCGTCTATCCATCCCTGGCCATGGCCAAGGGCTAATAGTGAGTCAGTTTTTGTTTTTACAGTCAACATGGGATTCTTAGGGACTCTCTGATAGGTCATTTCATCAGACAGCTGTCTCAGAACTTCCCTGTTGTAGGTGGAGAAGTCCTGCAGAACAACAGCTCCGCCCTTATCGGCGTTCCTTATTATCAGATTGTTATTATTTTTTAAGGATGTTAATGCATGTCTCTCCGCCGAACTTAAATTATCAAAGGTCTTTTTGTAATTTGTTGCAGAACGTCTGCAATCCCTATCTACGACCCTCAGAAAAGTTTTTAAACTTGCATTGTATGACAGGGGATCGAAGCGGCTGGCTCTTTTAAAGGGTTTGATGGCCGTTGTCCTCCGTAGAGGGTCTGGTGGTTTACCATCAAAATATTCACGAAGCCGCATCTTTCTGCCAATTTTGTAGTGATCTATCGACCACTTAAAAGAATCATGAGGGTTCGTGGTTATAAATGATAGGCCTTTAAGTAAAAGGGACTCTTCTGCTTGTGTCAGTGTGTGGGAGGACAAATTAAAAATTAATTCCTGGTCGATCTGCTGCCCCTTGGGCGACCTCTTCCTCTTCCACCCACCACGCCTCGGGTGCGCTCTTTTCTTCCTTTTGGGCCATCTCTCAGGCCCAAGCCCTGTCCTAAAAAAGGAACCGCGGCTGAGCGGGTAGAGGCCCCCGAGGGTGGCAGCATCTCACCGGATTCTTCTGATGAGGAATAAGAATTAAACCTATCAGTGCTGTCTTCACTTCTGAAGTGTTGGCCCCTCTAGCGGTTTCTGAATCTCCCCCCTGGGTTGCCCCGGGACCTTTCTTCACCAGCTAGCCAGCGATAAACGCTGTGTTGCTGGTAATCCTGTTCAACTTGTTCTAATTTCTTCTACGATCCCCATGGCAGCCATGACAGTGGGATATTCCCCTCCTCCTACCAGATTAGACAGGACTTTTTTCAGGGACCGCCCCCCTTGGGTATAACAGCTCACACCTCCCTCACCTCTGTGTCTTTTTCTCCTGTCTCCGTCTAGATAGGACAGGCAGGGCGTTATTTTACTTTTAAACAGGGCTACCTCTCTATACTGTATGGGATGGCTTCCCGGGAAGAAGGAGAGTTGCGGAGGAGTGGGGCCTCTGAGATACCTGCCTCCAGCAACTATGCGGAGTAAGGACTGTGCTTAGCGCCAGTTGCTTACAGAGAACCCCAGCAGCATATGGCATACAAGAACCCCTGTTCAATGTGGGTGTATGGCGGCAGTACCTTATAGACTCTGAGCGGTGAGCCAACAAGAAGGTGAGCAGCACGCTGGAGCTGGTGTCAGGCGGCCGTCGGCGCGTGTAGCCGTGCGGCGGAAGTGCTTTCCGGCAGATACCTGGTATGGGAGCTGGGAGCAGACGCGGCGTGCTGCCGGGTGCTGGGACGCGTGCGGCGGAAGTGCGCATAGACGTCACTTCCGCCGGCATTGTGCACCGAGTGTGCAGCAGAATGGTGTCCCCGGAAACGGGGACCCGATTTTTTGGTTCCGCATTGCGGAAATCAGCGCTGAAATAGCCAGGCTTAAGCGCTGCTGGCGGGGGAATGGTTAAAACTGTCCTAAATATAAACGGACATGGATTACAGCTGTGTTGGGGTTATACAGCAGCAGAACCATGGAGGAAAGCCAGCAGCAAGCACCTTCTTCCCAGCAGCCGGACATTGCCCCTTTGAGGTAAGCCCTTTGGTTTTGGGCATTAGTTTGATTTATTTTGCATGATACTAGTCAGGTTTCTGTTTTGTTTTCAGTGTGCCTGAATCGCCTGTTCATAAAAAAAGAACAGCTAAGAAGAAATTCCTTACCTGCACCTGCATGAGTTGTGATAAAGCATTTGCCAGTGCCGATAAGAGGACGCTGTGTGAAGAGTGTGACAGAATCCCACAGCCTAAGGTGGACAAGTCGGACCAATCAGATGTCCTTAAAAAACTAATGGATTGGATGCAGAAGTCATTCGTCTCTAAAGAGGAGTTCTTGCAGTCTCAGAAACCCAAGAGGTCTCGGGAGCAAGCTGGAATGCTGACAGAAGGGGGTGGTTCTTCGGAGGAGATAGAACCATTGGAGGCAGAGGACATTGAGGAAGGTGAAATAGAGGAAGATGTGAGATCTTTCAACCTCGAATTGGTGGAAAGTGTGTTGAAAAGCATTTACAAGTCCATGAATTACCCAGAAGTTTCAGACACCACAGCGGATCCACTCTTCGAAGATAGATCGAAGAAAGGAAGAACATTCCCGGTTCACAAAGTAGTCCGTGAGATGATCAACAAGGAATGGGTCAACACGGATAAAAGGATGGCTGGATGGGCGAGAGTGGATAAGATGTATCCTTTCAAGGATGAGGATTTCCTGAAGTGGTGTCTAGTGCCCAAGGTTGATGCAGCGGTGGCAGAGCTGACGTCTAGAACAACCATACCGCTGGAAGATGGGGCGGCGTTTAAAGACGCTATGGAAAGGAAGATTGAAAATTCGCTTAGGAAATTGCACCAGACCTCTGCGCTGTCACTTAAATCCAGCGTGGCTATCGCATCGGTGGCAAGGGCAATGAGGCTATGGTCGTCGGAGCTCCATACAGACATAACCGAGAAGATTTCCAAGCAATATCTGCTGAGAAGCTTACAAACCATACAGAAGTCTATCGAATACCTGTGTGAGGCCTCTTTGGACGCAGTGTCGTTCTCGGCTAAGGCGATGGCACAAGGGGTGACGGCCAGGAGGGCGCTCTGGCTCAAGCCCTGGAGTGCGGATGCCAACTCCAAAAATCGTCTAACTGCACTACCCTTTGAAGGCGGGTTCTTGTTTGGCTCAAAATTGGATTCGATGATCCAGAGAATTTCTGGGGGAAAATCCGTGAGACTACCCCAAGATAGGAGGAATAGGTTTCCCATCCCTACGTCTAGCAGACAAACTTACAGAGAGGCAAGAAGTTATCGCCCCGGACGCCAGTACTCCCGTAGGGGGAATCCGAATATGACTCGCCAGTCCTTTCGTCAGCAGTATCGGAGAGGTTCCAAGTTATGACGGTGGTTCAATGGTGAGAGTCGGAGCCCGGTTGTCTCAGTTTTCGGAAATCTGGAAGACATCGATCTCAGACAGATGGGTCTTCAAGATTGTGGAAAGGGGCTACCAAATAGAATTTCTAAGGAGGCCTTGGAAGAACAAATTCGTCAGGTCAAGAGTTCCAGTGAAGAAACTGGAGAAGAAGACTCTCACCTTGAAGATTCTACAGCTTCTACAAATAGGAGCAATAGAACATGTCCCGAAAGACCAAGTAGGTCTGGGGTATTATTCGAATCTCTTTTTAGTGGAGAAGAGTACAGGTGGTTTCAGGACCATCTTGGACCTGAGAGGATTGAATCTCTTTATCAAGAAACTAAAGTTCAAGATGGAAACTATAAGTTCTATCCTGATGGGTCTCAGGCAAGAAGACTGGTTAGCGTCCATAGACCTAAAAGACGCTTATTATCACGTCCCCGTGGCACTAGAGGACAGAAAGTTTCTCAGGTTCTCGCTCCTCGACCAACATTATCAATTCACCTGCCTTCCCTTCGGGCTCAGAACATCGCCGAGAGTGTTCACAAAAGTCTTGGTGACACTTGTGGCAGAACTAAGGAAGCAGGGAATTCAAATCTGGCCGTACCTGGACGACCTATTGCTGGCAGGAAGATCAGTGAGAGAGGTCCAGATGAGTGTCAAAACTACAATAGAATTTCTGCAGAAACATGGTTGGGTGATCAACCAAGAAAAAAGTCAGCTGCAGCCTTGCCAGACAATCAAGTTCCTGGGTGTCCTTATAGACACAGTAAGGTTTTCAGTGAGCCTGTCGGTAGACCGCTGCCTGAAGATACAAAATCTGACGCAACTGTTATTAACAAAAGGAAGATGCCCCCTGAAGGTGGCGCTACAACTTCTAGGGATGATGACATCATGTATACGTATCATTCCATGGGCCCAGTGGTACATGAGGAAGCTACAGTGGCAGCTGCTCCCATTCATGAAGAATCAGACCCACGAAGGGTTCCAGATAATCCTGAATGCCGAAACGAAGAATTCGTTAAGGTGGTGGAGCTCTGGCTTAAGGAGAAGAAGCTCCAGTCTCTCAAACCCAGAATTTGTGGTTATGACGACCGATGCGAGTCTTCAAGGTTGGGGCGCTCACCTCGGGAGGAACTCGGTACAAGGGTCTTGGACCACAGAAGAGAGTGCAAGGTCATCCAATGTCAGAGAACTGCTCGCCGTTTGGGAAGCAATCTGTTGCCTACAAGACAAACTTCAGAATACCAACCTAAGGATCATGTCAGACAATATGACAGTAGTGGCACATATAAACCACCAAGGGGGTACAAGGAGTTTACCTGTACTGAGAGTGTTGGAGAAGATCATGTCGTGGGCAGTGAACAACCTGCAATCAATCTCGGCCGTGTACATTCCGGGTCCAGAGAACACTGTAGCGGACTTTCTAAGTCGCAAGAGGATTCTGCCAGGAGAATGGGAGTTGGACTCAAAGGTGTTCAGTCAAATAGTCGCCAGGTTTGGCGAACCCGAGATAGACCTGATGGCGTCATTCTCCAACAAGAAGGTGAGCAGATTCTGCTCGAAATCCTTTCACCCACAAGCCGAGGCACTGGACACGTTTTCAGTGAAATGGGAGTTCACTCTGGGATATGTCTTCCCGCCATTTCCCATGATCAGCAGAGTGCTCAAGAAAATCAGAGAGGACCGAGTGGAAGTACTGGTAGTGCTTCCATTTTGGCCGAGAAGAGCCTGGTTTACTTCAGCATTGAGGATGGCGGTGCAACCACCGTGGGTGTTGCCGGTGATACCAGACCTGTTGAAACAGGGACCAATATGTCATCCGGAGCCAGAAAGCTTCTCGCTGAGGGCATGGCGATTGAGCGGGCGACTTTGAAGCGCCATAACTTATCCGAACAAGTGACTGAACTGTTGTTAAAAGCAAGGAAAGAAGGTTCCTCGCTAATATATTACAAAACTTGGAAGAAGTTCATCTCATGGGGGAACTTTGAAGGTCAGTTTGCCGACATCTCTACGGCTAAGGTCTTGCAATTCCTGTATGAAGGCTTCGAGTTGGGGCTGGCGGTAGCCACCATTAAGTCACAGATTTCTGCTCTCAGTGTACTGTTGGACAGAAGATTAGCTGAGGAAAAGCTAGTAAAGAAGTTCTGTAGAGCAATCAAGGGAATACGGCCACCAAGAAAATCTTTAGTGGCCCCGTGGGATCTGAATTTGGTGCTGAAAGCACTAATGTTACAGCCATTTGAACCCCTGGAAGACTCTTCGGTGAAGTACCTAACATGGAAGGTACTGTTCTTGATAGCCATAACATCGGCGAGGAGGGTCAGCGAGATTCAGGCCCTCTGGATCAAGGAACCGTACCTAGTGATCTTCCCTGACAGAGTTGTGCTGAGAACGCACCCAGACTTCATGCCAAAAGTCATATCAGCGTTCCACTTAAATCAGGAAATTTCCTTGCCTAGGTTTTTCCCTGAGCCGATTAATGACGAACAGAAGGCCTATCATACGCTGGATCTGGTGAGAGCAGTTTCAGTGTATCTGGATCGTACAAAAGAGATCAGAAAGTCTGATCACTTATTCATTATCCCTGAGGGTCCGAGGAAGGGCTCTAGGGCTACGAAACAAACCATTTCGAGATGGGTACGAGAAGTTATCGTATTCGCCTACAAAAATGAAGATAAGAGACCGCCTCCAATCATCAAGGCACATTCAACCAGGGCAGTGGCCACATCATGGGCTAGAAGGGCCAAGGCGTCAGTATCGGAGATCTGTCAAGCCGCTACATGGTCATCCGTCCATACCTTTACTAACCACTATGCCTTGAACGTGTCTACAGCCCACTTTGGGAATCTTGTAATTGAAGAGGCCTTGTCCATAAGATAAGTCTCTTGAATAAATCATTGTTACATTCATATTGGCTCCCTCCCGTTTATTGTGCAGCTTGGGTATGTCCCACTGTCATGGCTGCCATGGGGATCGTAGAAGAAATATGCGAATTATACTCACCGATAATTCCTTTTCTTCCTAGAGATCCCATGGCAGCCACTTATTTCCCACCCTTTGTGTTAGAAGTTTTTTCAGGGACGTTGGTGCGGAGACACTCGAAAGACACAGAGGTGAGGGAGGTGTGAGCTGTTATACCCAAGGGGGGCGGTCCCTGAAAAAAGTCCTGTCTAATCTGGTAGGAGGAGGGGAATATCCCACTGTCATGGCTGCCATGGGATCTCTAGGAAGAAAAGGAATTATCGGTGAGTATAATTCGCATATTTCTTCCGCTTAAAGGCTACCAACTCTGTCTTATATTTTTCTACTTGTTCCTGTAATCGACCCAACCAATCATCATTTTTGTCACTTTTTAATATTGTTAATGATTCTTTTTCCAAATTCTTAATTTCAGTCTTAATTTTAAAACATCAAGTCGCCAGTCTTCGCTATATGATCATGGACTGGATTGCCCCAAATCCAAGGGGTGGCGATCGTGGACTAGCTCTCCTGAAAAGGGAGGCCTATTGGATACACCACTTGGACACTATTTCACCAAGAGGATTAAATGAGAAGAACACCCTCTCAATTTTCCTAAAGGAATAATAGATGTTGAACTATAATGTCCATTTCTTGGGAAATCATGCTCACAGCACTCAATTGCTAGGTTTTTTCTAAGTTTTATTATTAATTTGCTCATTATAATAAGTTTGGATTTTTTTGCTTTCTCCTATTATCTTTTTGTTGGTATAAATATTAGTTGATAGATTGCCTATGAGCTGTGTGAGTACTGGACAACAGATTGCGTGTCCCTTTTGGGGTTGACTGTACATCATTTTTGCATGGTCCCCCCTTCATGGATTACGCAATTTATATGTTTTTTAATAATCTTTTAATAACATGTGGAATACGTTTGGACCTATCAGTGGTGATGGGGTTCCCCACTCAGGGATCTATTTGCGTATACACACCTACCGTGGGTCCTAACGCTAAATGGAAATATAAAAACTATTTCCGCATTATAATGGAACGCATAGCCTGAATAGAGTGTAACTTCCGGGTTTGAGCTGGAACGCACGCGGCGTCATGCCCGGCGTCAGCCATGTGACCGGGCGTTGCTCCCCTCTCAGCCTACCGTGATCACTTCCTTACAGTGGAACGCACGTTAGCCGGAAGTGACGGCAGCGTAGCTTACAGGCTGTGAAACGCACGCCGGATAACTGTGATCGGCGGGAGTCTGCTGATACGGTATGTTTGTATTTATGATATTCAGCTGTTAGAGGGTACACTAATAATAATAAGCACCATTTGATTGGCTAATAATGGCCCTGATGGGCGGAGTGTGTAGCATTTAGACCTGGGCTGGGGTGCCTCAGTGCATCACTGTCAGCAGGAGACTGAGCTGTATCGAGGTCTTGAAAAAGGGTCCTGTTGTGACTCGAAACGTCGACCACTATGTTGGATTTTAAAAGGATGAAATAAACTTGAAAGTTTTAACTGTATCAAGACTGGTGAGTGCGCTCTGTGGAATAATTGTTCCCTACTTTGGATATATATTTATATATATATATATATATATATATATATATATATATATATATAGTGTGAACAAGCAGAAGTCACTCTAAGAAATAATTCAATGCTGCACGGCGGCAGTAAAAAACGTGAAGACACTAGTATAGTGCAAAGCCAACGTTTCGGGCGGGTAGCCCTTTATCAAGACATGACATGACAGACATGTCTTGATAAAGGGCTACCCGCCCGAAACGTTGGCTTTGCACTATACTAGTGTCTTCACGTTTTTTACTGCCGCCGTGCAGCATTGAATTATTTCTTAGAGTGACTTCTGCTTGTTCACACTATACTTCTCCTTGAGGGATAGAAGCGCACCTAAGCAGCTGAATTTCTACAGCCTGAGTGCCGGACCCCTTGCTTGCTTATATATATATATATATATATATTACAGTAAAAGTTGCAGGGGGGGGCAGCTGCCAATAAATTAAATCCATTGGCTTTGGATACCCTTTTAACAACCCCAATAATGTCCTTGCACTACTACCTACTCAGTAGAACGCGCTTATTTTACAGAGCTAAAACATATATTACAGTAAATCTGTCATCGATATATAAAAAAATAAATTGCTTCTTTAAAATGTCAGATGAGAATTTATCTTTTCTTCTGTGTTAAAAACAGAAAAGCATAATTTCCTCTCCTATCCCCTCCTGCGGTCCCCGAGGGACGGACCATCTCTCTTCTGGCTCTGGAAGACGAACGCGCGTTCATACCGCAGCCGCGGACAGATAAACCAAAATGACTGAAACATAAACCATTCAGAAAGTTAAAATGATCCTATGTTGGTATATTTATAAATCCTGCAGACTAAAATTTCTATCGGGTTCTTTTTTTTTTTTTTGTCTTTTTGCTTTTCTATGAAAAAGTGATGGGAGTAACTACTGACAATCCCGGGGAACAGCTGTTCCCAGCCCCAAAAAACTATTCCATGATTGTCTTAGGGATAAATGTATATGATTGGTGCAAAGTCTGGTAATTAAATGCTGTTTTTTTTACAAGTTTTATAAGCTTAGAACATGATGCGGCATCATGAAATCCACCTGATCGGGGGCGGAGCTGACATCACACACCCTCCCCTGAAAGTACTTGGGCACGCCTGTATTATTTTTTAGGCACGCAGTTTTTTCCAACACGCCTATGAAACTTGCGTGGGGCGACGGCCCCCAGGCAAGAGACAACATTGCTGAGGCTCCCAGTGGTTTGAGAGGCGGTCCGTTACTGTCCCGTGGTAATGATCACCAAGGTTCAGCAATGGTTGCGTGGGCCCAAGCCCTTTCGCCGGCCAAGCTGCTGGATCAGATGGGCTGCCTGGTGGAATGAGGTCTGCCTAGGTGAGGGAAAGGCAAGTCCCTGGTGCTGTCGATGGAGTAACTGCCTGGGAACCGGCAAGAGTCCCTCCAACCAGAAGGAGTAATCCCAGGAACCCTGAAGACTAACCCCGGCACCAGCAATTGGTGCTGGAATCATGGGAGGGGCACCCGTACTGGTGCTCTAGTCAGGTGGACAGAAAGGTCAATGTGCGATCACTGGTGAAGAAGATGGGCAGTGCTAAGTCAGGCTTTGCTGGGTCATCTGCCATGTGCTTCACAGAGACATTGCTGGATGACCACATTGCTGACCCCTCGGTGTCCAGACTTTGGTCACTTCATGGCTGATCGCACCAAGGAACGCTCCAGAAAGTCCATTGGCAGTGGTATTTCCCTCTACATCAATAACAGGTACACTAACATTACAATCTTAACTTAATCTTGAAGCTCATACTTTGAGACTCTCATCATTACCTGCAAACCATTCTACTCTCCCTGGGAATTTGCCTCTGTGGTCGTGGTTGGGGTGTCTATGTGTTCCCCCACAGGTTTGTGTGAATGAAGCCCAGCACCACTTTTCCGCCAGCGTAACCAACATTAAGCTCAAACATCCGGACTCCCTGCTCATCATACTGGGTGACTTTTAACAGGAGCTACCAAATTACAAGCAACAAGTCGAGTGCCCCATTGCAACACTACAGCCCTAGGTCTTTCTGACCATTGCATAGTCCACCTTCTCCCAACCTACACTCAGAAGCTGAGATCAGCCAAGCCTGTGGTCAAGACATTTAACAAATGGACCAGCGACGCTAAGCTGAAGCTACAGGCCTGTTTGGACTGCATGGACTCGGGGGGGGGGGGGGTCTTTGAGGCCTCAGCCACGGACTTGAATGAATGAACTAATGTGGTGACATCTTACATTAGCTTCTGCGAGGACATGTGCGTGCCATCCAAATAATTCCGCACTTTGAACAATAGCAAGCCATGGTTCAATGCCCAGCACAGGCAGCTCTGCCGGGCCAAGGAGAAGGCCTACAGCAGAGGAGACTAGGCCCTGTACAAACTCCCTGACGAGAAATCGGTGGCAAAAAGGTGGTTCTCCGAGCTGACAAATTAATCTTTCAGCAAATGATTCTGTGTCCGTATGGAGAGGCATGCAGGTCATGACTAACTACAAGAAAATCTCTACCCCCACTGTCATGCACCAAAAACTGATGGACGAGTTGAACCATTTCTACTGAAGCTTCGAAAAGGAGGCTCCCTGTCTTAGCGCTTGCCTGGATCCATGCAGATCTGTTACCCAGTCCCCTAAACCTGTCAATCATTCCCAGAAATTACAGGTAGGGCATGGGGAGGTAGAGGTGATATTGATGAGGGCTAATCCCAGGAAATCTCCGGGCCCAGATGACATGTCGCCATCTGCGCTGCTCAGATTGCCCCCATATTCACCAGAATCTTGAGCACCTCACTGGAGTTGTGCAAGGTCCCCTCCTGCTTCAAACGTTCCACAAATGTCCTGGTCCCCCAATAATTCAACTATCGAGAACCTGAGTGACTACAGGCAAATTGCTCTGACATTTGTGGTCATGGAAGTGCAACTGGTGCTGACAACCGGAAATAAATAACGGTCCCTTACCTGGATACTTTACAATTCACCTAACGGGCGAATACGTGTGTCCAGGAAGCGGTCAACATGGGACTACACCATATTCTGCATCACCTGGACCTTCTAGGCACCTACTGTATGGGAGAGTCCTTTTTTGTCCACTTCAGCTCAGCGTTCAACACATCTGTAAAAATCTTAACATTTGTGGATGCCACCACCATCCTAGGTCTAATCAGGGGTGGGAACAAGACTGGTGGTGGACCGGCTGACACTGGTGTGGCAGCAACAACCTTGCCCTGAAACCACGCTAAACAGTAGAGATGGAAAGGACTTCAGAAGGATAATGCTACAGGCTGGTAGCGAAACGCGTTGGAGCTCTACAGGACTTCCAGTAAAACTGACTGTTTATTGTCCTAGTGGCTTCAGCGACTTTGTACATTTTTTCATTGGTACCATTCATTTGACAGCACAAGACTAGAGAAGATTCCACGATTCCGGACCTCCTGGGATGCTGCTCTAGATACCTTCCTCCAGCAGCCTTCTTCCACCAGCCTCCTTCACTAGAGAGGACTTATTGGATCGATTGGGTACAGCTCAAGACTTACTCCCCCAGCGGTGGTAGCTTGTGGTAAAGTACACTTACCCGTTTGAACATATTTCCAATTTATTCTGCTTCATTTATTGCTGAGATTTCCTTTTAATCCCCACATTATGGGGGTTAGTCTAATTAGTCCGAAAATGCACGGGGGACCGATGTTTTGCGCAGACGCAGGCTGCATGTGGACACGGCGAACAGAGTCTTCGCTGGGCGCATGCACCCAAGGTTGTGGGCCGAGAGATTTGCCCTTGGAAATCGCCAGATGAAGCGGGTGTGAGGGGTGGGCAGCTGCCCATTTCCTGTCGCCATCGAATGAGGTGGGTGTTCCCCCATAGGCTGCGAATGGATGTTTTTTAAACTGAGCGGGCAAACCCACTGTGTGAGGGGGGGTGGGGATGTACCAGCGCGCGGCAGGTGGCATCTGGGGGATTCTCAAGGCTGCGAGTCTTGCCAGTCAACCAGAATAAGGGCCTATGTTTATGCTGATGATTTATGTTCAACGCCATGAAATGTGTCCATAACTGCTGGAGCTGGTTCCCCTTTAAGTTGCAGCATCACTTACGATAAGATACATTATGATAAATGTGGTGATAATAATACAGTAGGTGTTCCACTTTCGGGCTGCACATGCGATTCCAATTAGATTACTGCTTTCAATTCATTTCTAACTTGTCATTGATAACACGCATGGAAAATTGCGTCGTCTTTTTAAATGCTTGCCAGACCCTCGGAAGGCCCTGCGCCGTATATCAGCAGATGTGAATCATTCAGGAAGATCAGGGCCTTGAGATCATGGACATGGAGAGGTATTTGTGTGAAAAACACTTTCAGATGTAGGGTAGAACCTTCTGATGGTTACATGAGAATAATGAATTCTGGGATGATTGCATTTCTGCAGACGGGACTTGCAGGTAAAACATGAACGTGTGTCACTGACTCTAGCGCTCTCCTGACATTTAATCCGGTCTTTGGGATTTTGAGCGTTAATTTAAGAGTTTTTAATCGTGCGCACTCTTCACGCCCGTGAATCGCGCTTTGATACTTAGTGGGAGATGTATCAAACCTTGGATAAAGTGGAGAGAGATAAAGCAGCAACTGCTGTTATTCTTCAGACACCGGGGTTGTTCCTAATAAACGCGAAGGGTACAATGTGCCGTTGTCACAGTGTTTCAGTGCCGGAAATGGCACCCGATGTCTCACCCTGTGCGGGTTTCAGCGAGACCTTTTGTGCCGCCGTAAAGTGCACCCACTGCTGCAATGACTTGCACCTGCGAAATCATCGCGGCTAATTGGATCAACCACACAGCCTGTAACATGGCAGTTAGTAGTTGATTGGATGCTACTTTTACCTCAGGTTTGTCGTGTCTTCCCCTTTTAATCCTAGTATAAGTTTGTTGAGCTGTGCATACACCATTTGTGACCGGCGTTGAAATCATTAGTGTTCCCGCTAGGCTGTTTTAGCGGGGCGCTGCGCCCTGCCCGTTTTTAAAGGGCAAAATGCGCCCTGCCCCTCTAGCAGCGCCCCGCTAAAACAGCCTGGTGCCTGCCCGACTCCTTGCATGGGGAAGCCCAGCGCCGCCTTAGATGGCGATGCCCGGCGCTTCCCCGGCATCAAGGCACCTTCCCCCTGTTTTGACAGGATCTTCAGCGCGGCCGGACGGGCCCGCCCACTTTAGTGACGCTGCCGGGCGGGCCCGCCCACTTTAGTGACGTCGGCGGCCCGGTCCTCCCACTTTAGTGACGTTGGCGGTCCGGGACCGCCCACAAGTGTGCCGTCGGCTGCCCCGGCCCGGCGCCCTGCCCTGCACAATTTCTAGAGGGAACACTAATCATGTTCGTATTGATGTTGCCTGTATTGCTCAGTAGTATTAAAACACAATGGGCGGGATGTACTAAGCTTGTAAAGTGATCAAATGGAGAGTGATAGACCACCAGCCAATCAGCTCCTGCAAACTGGACAGTATTTAGGCTGTGTCGTTCCTAAACCAGGGATGGGCGACCTTTGGCCCTCCACCTGTTGTTGAACTACACATCCCAGCATGCCCTGCTATTTGGTCATGCCAAAACTGTTGCATGCTGGTATGTGTAGTCCAACAACAGCTGTAGGGCCAAAGGTTCCTATCCCTGTGCTTAATGGTTCCTAATATGTGTACACCGCTTCAGGCATCCCTATAACTGCAGTATTAGGTTTCATGCATATTACTATTATTTATGGTTTTTCAGATCATATTTTTAGAGTACAAGTTTACTATGATTTTTTTTATTATGAGTTTTATTAATATGAAGTATTCCCCCCTCTATGTACGACGCTTGAGATGTGTTTGGAGTTTATACTTTCCACGCAGCGGTAAATCTATAAAACGAACCAACCACTGCGCTTCTTGCCAAGGAAAAGAAACCCATTTTGAATCACTGCATTATTAAACTCCCTTTTCAAAGGCGCCGTTGCTGCGTCTGACTATAGCAGCACAAAGCTTTTTATACATGGTGGCCTTGAAGAGATTTAATAAATATATACATTAAAACGCTCTGAAGTGAGCGCTTGTACAGCAAAAATGCTGAGCATCTGTGCCCCTTTTAACATCCAGTAATTCTAATACTTGCTTCCCCTTAAAAGGCTGCTCTGGTGTATTCCAGCAATGTAGGCCCATGTTACTGTAGCCGCTCTGTCACATGACGACGTCTTTATAGAGCAGTGTATTTTTGGTTTTACATTGTGCGACTGGACACCGACCCAACAGGTGGTCCAATATATTGCACATACATTGAATAAAATCATATAAAACTAAATATATATATATATCTCTCATTTTTGTTGAAAATTATTTGTCATCTCTTACTTATTCTGAGTAGGGAATCCATGTAGTATGCCCAAGATGGCCGCCAGATTTTCACCCACATTTATGTCAGATATTCTGTCACCATTTGTAAGTATTAAGTCTAATATTGCGTCCTTACGAGTGGGCTCCCTCACCAATTGCTGGAGGGATGCTCCTTGCAAGGAATTCAGCATGTCCCTACTTCTGGTGGAACTTGCAACAGGCAGCTCCCAGTTTACATCAGGTAGATTAAAGTCTCCCATGATTATCACCTCTCCTTTTAATGCCATTTTATTGATGTCCTGCAATAGGCTCTTGTCTAGTTCCTCTTCCTGACCTGGTGGTCTGTAGATCACCCCTAAACGAAGAATCGCCTTCTCCCCTGTTTCTATGGTCACCCAAAGGGCCTCCGTTTTTTCTTCAATACTTTGTATTAAGGTAGTCTTTATATTTTTTTTCACATATATTGCAACCCCTCCTCCAATTTTTCCCATTCTGTCCTTCCTAAATAAAGTATATCCTGGTATAGCTATGTCCCAGTCATGATTTTCATTGCACCATGTCTCTGTAATAGCCACAATATCCAGTTCATCCCTTGTCATTATTGCAATTAGTTCTGGGATTTTATTTCCTAAGCTCCTAGCATTTGCACACATAGCTCTTAAAGTTGTGTTTGTGCTTCTCCTGCTGCTAGCTATGTTCATCTTTCTGCCTATATCTATTCGGTTTTGATCGGCATTATCTTCTGTTGCAGTGGATAGGCTTCCTGTTCCATTTGCCTGCAGAGACAATGCCTCTAGGTTGGGGGAGCAGATGTCTTCATTCTTATTTGGTTCACTGCCCCCCTCTGCTAGTTTAAAAAGTTGCTTATGAAGCTTCCAAACTTCTCACTTAATATTCTCGTTCCCCTTGAAGATGGGCGCAGGCCATCACTTTTATATAAGGCTCTGTCTTGCCAGGTAGCTTGACTTTGACCTAAATATCCACCGGCCCTCCAGATGTTGATGAACTACACATCCCAGGATGCTTTGCATGAGTTTTGCTATGTGGCCATGCTGAAACTGATGCAAGGCATGCTGGGATGTGTAGTTCATCAACATCTGGAGGGCCAGTGTTGCCCAGCCCTGGATTAGAGGGACAGTTGGACATGTACTTAACCCTGTGAGATGCTTAAAATATCTGCTAAAAATGCCAGCGTTGCTCATTTTGTTATATAAATTCAAATACAAAATGTTGCGTAAAAAAAGATTATATTTCCTATATAAGGTAATTACAGGTCGTTATGTCGAGTAAAGATGTTTTCTTGGCAATTTTCACACCTATTTTGACAAACTTGGCATTTAAAGAGTTAAACCACGATTTGCCATTTTGATAAAAACAAGATTGTTTAGCCAGAAGTCCGCGTGGAGCATTGTACTGTTGGCGATTATCCTATTATGTCGTCTGTACATAGTTATGTACATGTCCTATTATTATGTCGTCTGTACATAGAGTACGCGTGAGCGTGCAGTGGAATAATCACCTGGTGCGTAAGTACGTTGTTAATAGACTTTGCTTAAAGATAATTGAGAATTTAAAGCAATAATGCAACTCACTGTAGTGAAGACGTGTGTGTGTGTGTGTGTGTGTGTGTGTGTGTGTGTGTGTGTGTGCATGTATGTATACAGTGTATGTTTGTATGTATATGGCATCCGGCAGTACGGACGGTGTAATGGTTAGCGTTACTGCCTCACAGCACTGAGGTCATGGGTTTGATTCCCACCATGGCCCTAACTGTGCGCAGTTTGTATATTCTCCCCGTGCTTGCCTGGGTTTCCTCTGGGTACTCCGGTTTCCTCCCACAATCCAAAAATAAACCGGTAGGCTAATTGGCTCCCAACAACACTAGAATGTCTGTGTGTGCGTGTACATGTGGTAGGGAATATAGATTGTAACCTCCACTGGAGCAGGGACTGATGTGAATGTTCAAATATTCTCTGTACAGCGCTGCGGAATATGTGTGCGCTATACAAGAAACTGTTAATAAATAAATAATAATAAATAAATGTGTGTGTATGTGTATACAGTGTATATATATATATATATATATATGTATGTGTGTGTGTGTATGTATGTATGTATGTATGTATGTATATATATATATATATATATATATATATATATATATATATATATATATATATATATATATATATTCTGTATAGAATATATGTATATTATTCTGTAATCGTTAATGTCTGATAGTGATGTCATTCTCAGACCTGAGAGAAATGATATTCCCAGCCAGCTGCGCCCCATATATTAGAAGTAACACCTGCGGCTGATATTGCAGCCACCCGCCATAAATTTACATGGTAAGCAGGATTATACCTGTCACGACTTTTCAAAAAAAAGTCTATGTTTAATTTGCTTTGCAGTTTTGCGAGAGGCGTCCAGTTCGGCGCTCAGCGAGTACCAAGTTGAAAGTAAAAAAAAAAAAATAACCCCCACACACCCTTCCCGAAACTCTTTATTCTGTTTTATGACACTCCGAATAGCCATAAAGCTATCAGTGGCACACAAGTGAGGGTACAACGTTGTTTAGTACTTTCAAAGTGTTCCCTTTATGAGCGAATTGCCTATTCTATCTCCTTCTCTGCAAATCTGTTATGACAAAGGATCCCTGTATGGCTTATTATCATCAAAATGGTATTGATGCATTGTTTCATTTATCTGCACGGAGGGAATGTTGTCTTAGAACTGTGTTGATCGCACAACGGTTCAACAGTAGAAGTTATAGAACGAGAAGTTTATTTTCGTCTACGGTCAACGTTCAACAGTAGAAGTTAGAACAAGAAGTTTATTTTCTGTAAGACCTGTTGCTGGGGTATACGTTCGTTTCTAAAGTGGACAGGGGCGGAATGTCGACAAAAGCATTAGGTCAACAATGGCTAGGTGGACAGTCGAAAGGACGCCATGCGTCTTTCACTTTTTTTTTTGAGCTGGTGAGCCGACACTAGGGCGTGGAGGGAGAATAGAATAGTGTGCCCGAAGCATGGTGAGCGGAAGTAGTACAAATGTTGACATTTGGGACAAAAAACGTGAAAACTCACCCTTTTGCCTGTCAACGGAATGCTTATGTCCACTTTCCAACCCTGTCCACCTTAGCCATGTCGACTGTGTGTTAAACTAAGCCATGTTGACCTTTTGTAGTTGACCCAATGCATGTTGACCTTCTATGCGTCGATGAAATGACCCATACCCTTTGCTGGGTAGCTATGGAGGAGGCAGCGCTTGGAGACAGTCTGCTCCAGGCACTACCTCCTCTCCCCCCCCCCCCCCCCCATCATTGCAAATGATGGGACGGACCCATGTACATATCCCGGTGTGACCCGGGATTTGTGATGTGAAAAGGATCTTATTGTAACCCTCATTATAAATAGTGATGGTAACATTTGTTAGTGATATAGGTACTTATGTAATATCTGGACTCCCGTTTTTCTTATGAGACCGCGTCCCCTCGCGGGGCTCGCTGCGCTCACCACGCTTCGGGCACGGTGGCTCGCTGCGCTCGCCACACTATATAAAATCATCTCCATGCGTAGTTGGATAGTAGGGGTATGAAAAAATGGGGTGCATTTAACATGGGAGTCCAGATAATACATAAGTACCGTCAGTGGTCGAAGTGGAAATTTTGAAGTGGGGGTATGGAAATTTTGAAGTGGGGGTATGGAAAAGTAAAGAGTGAATATAGTGCGCACCTTCGGACACCCCCCTGTCCATCAACGTCCCCTGCCAGACTGCCCCGTTGTACAGGGGTATTACAAAAGCACAATATGTGCTGCTGAGTGATCAGAGAGCATCCTGAGGGGGAAAAAAAACTTTTTTTTTTATCTTCAGATTAAAGTGGGGGTATGCCATACCCCCGTATACCGCCCCACTTCGACCACTGAGTACCGTGATATATTGTTCATTTTTGCACCCTGCATCTTTCATAACCCATTCTGTTCCTATTCCCTGCCTGGGGGTGCCGCACTCTGCTGTGGTGCCTCTAGCACAGGTCTGGTCTGGATATCGTAGCTGAAATGCAGACCACACTGTGCACTTATCCCAAATAGGTTGCATTGCTACATCAAAGCACAAAAATGGCTCTCTAATCCAGGACTTTCATGGGGCTGCTCCCACCCTATGGAATGCCCTCCCACTCACAATTAGACTCTCATCAAGCCTCCAAACTTTCTAGCGTTCCCTGAAAACTCACCTCTTCGGGCAAGCCTATCATATTTAAGTAACACCCCACATAACCCTCTGAGGCACTTATGTATTATATAGCTTCAGTTCTGGACCTACAAGCTATGCTATTACTGGTGCATGTCCTTGTGTTTCCCTCCTGTCTGTTGTTACCCAGTTTGTTTTATCACTGTCTACAATTGTAAAGCGCAACGGAATCTGCTGCGCTATATAAGACGCTGTAACGGAATCTGCTGCGCTATATAAGACACTGTAACGGAATCTGCTGCGCTATATAAGACGCTGTAACGGAATCTGCTGCGCTATATAAGACGCTGTAACGGAATCTGCTGCGCTATATAAGACGCTGTAACGGAATCTGCTGCGCTATATAAGACACTGTAACGGAATCTGCTGCACTATATAAGACACTGTAACGGAATCTGCTGCGCTATATAAGACACTGTAACGGAATCTGCTGCGCTATATAAGACACTGTAACGGAATCTGCTGCGCTATATAAGACACTGTAACGGAATCTGCTGAGCTATATAAGACACTGTAACGGAAGCTGCTGTGCTATATAAGACACTAACGGAATCTGCTGCGCTATATAAGACACTGTAACGGAATATGCTATGCTATATAAGACACTGTAACGGAATCTGCTGCGCTATATAAGAACCTGTAACGGAATCTGCTGCCCTATATAAGACACTGTAACGGAATCTGCTGCGCTATATAAGAACCTGTAACGGAATCTGCTGCGCTATATAAGACGCTGTAACGGAATCTGCTGCGCTATATAAGAACCTGTAACGGAATCTGCTGCGCTATATAAGACACTGTAACGGAATCTGCTGCGCTATATAAGACACTGTAATGGAATCTGCTGCGCTATATAAGACTCTAACGGAATCTGCTGCGCTATATAAGACGCTGTAACGGAATCTGCTGCGCTATATAAGACGCTGTAACGGAATCTGCTGCGCTATATAAGACACATTAACGTAATCTGCTGCGCTATATAAGACGCTGTAACGGAATCTGCTGCGCTATATAAGACACTGTAACGGAATCTGCTGCGCTATATAAGACACTGTAACGGAATCTGCTGCGCTATATAAGACACTGTAACGGAATCTGCTGCGCTATATAAGGCACTGTAACGGAATCTGCTGCGCTATATAAGACACTGTAACGGAATCTGCTGCGCTATATAAGACACTGTAACGGAATCTGCTGCGCTATATAAGACACTGTAACGGAATCTGCTGCGCTATATAGGACGCTGTAACGGAATCTGCTGCGCTATATAAGACACTGTAACGGAATCTGCTGCGCTATATAAGACACTGTAACGGAATCTGCTGCGCTATATAAGACACTGTAATGGAATCTGCTGCGCTATATAAGACTCTAACGGAATCTGCTGCGCTATATAAGACACTGTAACGGAATCTGCTGCGCTATATATGACACTGTAACGGAATCTGCTGCGCTATATAAGACGCTGTAATGGAATCTGCAGCGCTATATAAGACACTGTAACGGAATCTGCTGCGCTATATAAGACGCTGTAACGGAATCTGCTGCGCTATATAAGACGCTGTAACGGAATCTGCAGCGCTATATAAGAAACTGTAACGGAATCTGCAGCGCTCTATAATACTCTGTGACAGAATCTGCTGCGCTATATAAGACACTGTAACAGAATCTGCTGCGCTATATATGACACTGTAACGGAATCTGCTGCGCTATATAAGACACTGTAACGGAATCTGCTGCGCTATATAAGACACTGTAACGGAATCTGCTGCGCTATATAAGACACTGTAACGGAATCTGCTGCGCTATATAAGACACTGTAACGGAATCTGCTGCGCTATATAAGACACTGTAACGGAATCTGCTGCGCTATATAAGACACTGTAACTGTATCTGCTGCGCTATATAAGACACTGTAACGGAATCTGCTGCGTTATATAAGACACTGTAACGGAATCTGCTGCGCTATATAAGACACTGTAACGGAATCTGCTGCGCTATATAAGACACTGTAACAGAATCTGCTGCGCTGTATAAGACACTGTAACGGAATCTGCTGCGCTATATAAGACACTGTAACGGAATCTGCTGCGCTATATAAGACAATGTAACGGAATCTGCTGGGCTATATAAGACACTGTAATGGAATCTGCTGCGCTATATAAGACACTGTAACGGAATCTGCTGCGCTATATAAGACAATGTAACGGAATCTGCTGCGCTCTATAAGACACTGTAACGGAATCTGCTGCGCTATATAAGACACTGTAACGGAATCTGCTGCACTATATAAGACACTGTAACGGAATCTGCTGCGCTATATAAGACACTGTAACGGAATCTGCTACGCTATATAAGACGCTGTAACGGAATCTGCTGCGCTATATAAGACACTGTAACGGAATCTGCTGCGCTATATAAGACACTGTAACGGAATCTGCTGCGCTATATAAGACGCTGTAACGGAATCTGCTGCGCTATATAAGACACTAACGGAATCTGCTGCACTATATAAGACACTGTAACGGAATCTGCTGCGTTATATAAGACACTGTAACAGAATCTGCTGCGCTATATAAGACACTGTAACGGAATCTGCTGCGCTATATAAGACACTGTAACGGAATCTGCTGCGCTATATAAGACATTAACGGAATCTGCTGCGCTATATAAGACTCTGTAACGGAATCTGCTGCGCTATATAAGTAACTGTAAATAAATAATCCAGTGGTTCCCAAGCTGGGGTACTCGTACCCCTGGGGGTACACTGCAGACCGGTTGGGGTACTTGGAAATAATATTGGTAATGGTAGAAGAAGTCTCTGGATTGTGGAAGAAGTCTTTTGTTTCCATCCAGATGAACCAAGTTGTGTCCCTTCCAGTTCCGTCTGCAGCATCATCAGCGTCTCCCCGTGCTTTTACCCAACCAGAATTTCCCCAAATGCTCGCGCTGCCCTCAGACATCAGCGTTCATCCGCCCCACGCTGACACAGGTGTATTAAGCAGCAGCACAAATCCTACAGGCGTTATCATTAACCCCAGAGACAGTACACAGCCAGCGGCCAGACACCGAGGGACCAGGTTCCTGACCGCACGCTGCTCCTCCGCTTAATATAAGGACACACGTACCGCTCACTGCTCCTCCGCTACTCCTCCGCTTAATATAAGGACACACGTACCGCTCACTGCTCCTCCGCTACTCCTCCGCTTAATATAAGCACACACGTACCGCTCACTTCCACTCCACCCGTAAGTACTGTGGATAGTTCAAACTGAGAGGAGGGAGTACTTATAAATGAAAAGTCTAATCAAGGGGTACAGGAGAGAAAACAGGTTGGAAACGTCTGCACTAATCCAATTCAGTAAACATGACATTATTATAGTGCACTAACCTTATCATTTCAAGGATGCATTCCCCGGTAGTATGGGCGATAGGGTCTACAGTGTCTAGGTTAATAGTCAATTGATTGACACCAAACGGTCGTCACTGGAAAAATATCGACATGCGAAAAAGGTCAACATGCCTTTTTACAAGTTTTTGGGTGACTGTGTCGACACCTGAGCACCTGCACCCACAATCACGGCTGTACTCGGCACACATTACCGTTTGCAATCGTAGTCCACGTGAATAGTAAAGTATGAGAAAGAAAAATAAATATGCAAAAATCATGAAAAACTAATTTCAACCTTTCTTTGTGGCGACCATGTAGCGTCAACCTATTGACTATCAACCTATCATCCGGATCACGTTGTGCGGCATGGATCAAATGGTCGACCATAAGTTAACCGACTGAAAGGTTGACACAAACATTAGGTCGACATGGGGTTTTTCACTGTTTTTTTTTTTCCCTTGAATGTCGACACAGTTGACATGGACACTGAAACGTAGCCCTGGCTCGCTGTGCTCGACATGCTTCGGGCACTATTTTATTCTCCCACTGCCCCCTTGTGGATGGCAGGGCATGAAATACCGCCTGTCAGCACATGTCGGCTCAAAAAACAGCGGAAAACCCCCAATGTCGACCCTTTGACTGTCAACCTTGCCCTCATCGCCCTTTCATTATGTCGACTTAGCGGTGTCAACCAACTTATGGACCACCCACCGACCGTATCCCACGTTGCGTGGGAAGCTGAGCAGAAGTAAAGTTGCAGGGAGCTGCCAGCAGGGGGCCTGCGTGTGCTGTTATGTGACACTGCAAATGTCCTAGACAAGGCCTGGCCAACCTGTGGCTCTCCAGATGTTGTGAAACTGCAAATCCCAGCATGCCTTGCCACAGTTTTGCTATAAGGTATTGTTAAAACTGTGGCAAGGCATGCTGGGATTTGTAGTTTTACAACATCTGGAGAGCCACAGGTTGACCAGGCCTGTCCTAGACAAACAATTAGTCTGCTATAATAGATTTTCTCACACTTATGTGGATGGTAGGGCGTGAAATACCGCGTGTCGGCTTTAACCCTTTGCTTGCTGGGATATGCACACACTGTGCTGGACAGAGAACTGTGGTTATATCTATGAGCCATACGCTTTGCTGCAGACACTAGTACGCGACGGAACGTGGGCAAACTTGAAGACAAACAGGATTATAGAAATGTGGATGTCATGAGATTACTTGTGTGCTGACTATTTACAGGTCAATCCGTTCCTTATGCCTTGCAGTCCCAGCATCGTAATTACACGTCGGGAGACATGAAAATGAATTGGGTTAAATCCTAAATCTGGCGAATATATTACCGCTGCAGTATCTCCTGTGACCCTTTTGTGTAGGCTGCTCTTTTATTATTGTCCTCGTTTAAACCCCCAGAGGGCTTTGATCGGCTTAATCACTCTGCACTGCGACGTCCATCCCTATCATCTCTTATATGTAACAGATCCTATCGGATAAATGCGGTTAATTATGACAATGGCCACAGGAAATTGCGCATTACGTTAATTTGATAAATCTGCATTCAAGCATATGGTCAGAACGTATTCGTCATTATTTTCTTGCAGATTTTTCTTTATTAGCGTTAGAAGGAATAAGCATACTGTAGCGCGATTTATTAAGCGGCGCCACCTAGTGACTCATTTTCCAGTAAATTATTTATTTATTTAATACAGGTTTTAGGGTACTCTTTACTTAGAACGGCGCCCACGATTTTGATTGTGGGCATCGTTAGTAAAAAATCTCGGGCATTGAATGCACTAAAAAATCGGGTGCAATGCGACCGACGAGATGCCAGCGATTTCCCATAGAGAACAATGTTAAATGTCTCAATTGACCCAATTTTCCTGTTCAATGCCTCAATTGACCCGATTTTTCCATAGGAAACAATGTTAAATGGGCCACAGAGGCCAAATAGGCACCCTGAAGTGTATAATGGCCACCCGAATTGTTAACGCCACCCCACGATCAACGTCAACCCGAAGCGTGGCGAGCACCGCGAGCCCGCGAGGGGCGGCGGTACGCGTCCTACGAACTTTTCATACCCCCACTATCCACGTCGGCGTGGATTTGAGAATAGAAAGTGTGGCGAGCGCAGCGAGCCACCGAGCCCGAAGCGTGGCGAGCGCACGCGGACAGCTGTGAAGCCCACGAGGGGACGCGGATACCTGTGAAGGTATCTGCGTCCCCTCGCGGGGCTCGCTGCGCTCGCCACGCTTCGGGCTCGGTGGCTCGCTGCGCTCGCCACACTTTCTATTCTCAACTCCACGCCGACGTGGATAGTGGGGGTATGAAAAGGTCGTAGGACGCGTACCGCCGCCCCTCGCGGGCTCGCTGCGCTCGCCACGCTTTGGGTTGATGTTGATCGTGGGGTGGCGTTAACAATTCGGGTGGCTTTTATACACTTCAGGGTGCCTATTTGGCCTCTGTGGCCCATTTAACATTGTTTCCTATGGAAAAATTGGGTCAATTGAGGCATTGAACAGGAAAATCGGGTCAATTGAGACATTTAACATTGTTCCCTATGGGAAATCTCGGGCATCTCGTCGGTCGCATCGCACCCGATTTTTTAGTGCATTCAATGCCCGAGATGGCCATGATGCATGATGGACGCCCTTCTAAGTAAAGAGTACCGGTTTTAGCAATGTTTGCCCAATGTTCATTATCGGCACTTCAATAACTGGTGGAAACGGCACTACAGACTATGGCGGTGGTTCTGGTTGGTTTGCAAAAGCAAACTCCTTCTTTAATGGCCAAAACCATGCTGCGCTGCAGGTGAGACAGATGTAACATGTGCAGAGTGGGTGGGTTTGGGTGGGGTGTGTTCAAACTGAAATCTAATTTGCAGTGTAAAAGTAAAGTAGCCGGTATTTACTCTGCACAGAAACAAAATAACTCACCCAGAATATAACACTCTCTGCACATGTTACATCTGCACCATCTGCAGTGCAGCTTTGTTTTGCCCATTAAAGAAGGAAACCAACCTGAATCACCCCCCTATATTCCCAAACAGGTATCCATGTGTAGGGGTCATTAACATATGCCTTCATAGCACTAATTGAACACATAGAAATAATCCTTTGTTTCCCAGACTCTTTTGAAGCTCATTTGTTTAATATCGTTTATATATTTGTGGTGTTAACCTTTCCATGTACAGAGCGGCCTGAATATGTTTTTTTGTTCTGTGTACCCCTGTAGCAGTCTGTGCAGCGAAGCAGATTATCCATCAAGAAGCCCCATTCAGAGCTGTTGTACCCAGCCCCTGTGTGTAACGTCATGATGTCACAAGGGTGGTGTGATGTACGATCAGTGGGCGGAGCCACACATGGTGCATTTGAGTCTTGTTATGGCTCTGCCAAGGGGTATATAAACTATTGGGAGGTTTATGAAACCCCCAGTGATTCTTGGCCTTGACCAGTATTTTTAAAGCGGGAACAAAAATAAATGGTAAAACATCCCGATTTTAGCCTTTAGATCTATTGCCACTTTAAAACTATGGTCAAAGCCAACTCCTGCTTTGTCATTTTCCAAACACAGCCTGTAACATGACAGTTAGGAGCTGGTTGTTTAACATTCTCCATTTTAGTAGCTTGATACATCTGGCCCATAAGGTTGATCTAAATCTATGTGTTCTTAAGCTAAAACACACATGTACTATTCAAATATGAATATAATAATTGGCACCAAGGACAGTGTATTGGTTGGCATTGCTGCCACTGATGTCATAGGTTCCATTTCTACTATGGCCTTAACGGTGCGGAGTTTGTATATTCTCCCTGTGCTTGCGTGGGTTTCCTCTTGGTACTCCGGTTTCCTCCCACAGTACAAAAGTCCTCGCCTGTGATTTTCTTTTTCTGTTTCCAGTGAAACCGCACATACCGAGTACTGGCACCAAGCCTCAGTTCTTCCACTGGCATCGCTGGTATGTTGTAGTTACAGTCTTCTCCAAAATGTCTATCATCAGACTAGTCCGTTCCTGCAGGTTTATAGACTAGGAAGACCATGGTCACAGGACCTTTCGCAGCTTTATTCTGTTGTCTTATTCCATCTACTTTATATATATAAAACTTTGTTTAAATAAAAAAAAAATGATATTGCTGTGTGTGTGATGTTTTATCAGGAATGCCAGGTATCCATGAGAAATAATCCTTTCAGAATTTAGAACATCATACCTAAAGTCCGTGTCGCAGCAATAGCCCAGCAGACCCTGCGGCGGCTTGTGGGCAAATGGGGCTCTGCGGAGGGCTATTGCTACCACTGCCCATCGCCCCTGACCCTATTGAGAATGTCTTTACCAAAATGGTCACTGCCTTTAAGAAACAGCTATCATGGATGTTAGAGGAGGTGGCGGCCTTTTTGGGAGGGTCATTTTTAATAGTGGAAGAACCGACAGACCCTAGTGGCAGCCAGAAGGAAAGTGGAGAACCCCTGGCAACAAGCATAATATTTGTACACCATTAATTTTACTTACGCTAATGTCTAAAGTAGACTAAATTATAATGTAACTCATTTTACAGAAGGGAGTTCTTTGTACTAAGCGTCAGAGAAAGTACTATCCAACCAGCCCCTAACTGTCATTTTTTTTTATAAAGCCTGTAGTTAGGAGGTGATTGGCTGGTACTTTATCATCTTCCTCTTTAGCCAAAGCTTAGAACATAGGCCCCTGCGTTAGCAAAATGACAGTTTGGAGCTAGTCTCTCTCCTAGATTAGATAGATCTCCACCAGTGACTATAATTTAGATCCCAGCACACACATCTGGTTTGCTGTAAAAGTTCCCGTTCTCGTACATTGACGACCGAAGCATTGTGCAGGTATGTATATCCAGAAGTACCTGTAGCTTCTCCTTTGCAGAGCAGCGGACCGGTGTATTTATTTGTCCTGAGCAATGCAGCTCGCCCGTTTTTTTTTTTTTGTTTTTGTGACCCTGATCCGCTCTCTCTTGCCAAATGGGTATTTAAAAAATAATATTCTATCCTATACCGCTTGTAAATCTAAAAGGGAGGTGCTTTGTCTTTCAACATATTCCCTCTCCGCATTGTTTTCTGTGACTCAGACAATGACAAAGGCAGCCATCTTTATTTCTTTAACTTTTTTTTTTTTTCCTCCAAATTTGATTTCCAGAAATGCTGCGGTCTGACTTCTCAAAAAAAAAAAGGGGGGGGGGGGGGACTGGAATGTTTGGTTTCATCCGATTACGATGTAATTAGAACTCGCCCAGGCTCATCTGCCATGTCTGTAATCAGCTCCACCAACCAGATCTCCTCTCTCCCTCGCCGGAGCGCGCTGACTGGCCCCCGATGCAGTTGGGGGGGGGGGGGGGAATGAGTCTAATCTGCAGTCTGCTCTCCCAAAATATCTTGATTTGGAGCAATTTAGAACCATTTTAAGGAACACTCTTGACTTTCAGGCAATTTAGGGTTGGTTGTTAGGTTCCTCTAATCAGATATGACATCTCTGAGGTCTGCTAGATATTTCGGCGTACTGATCCTCAAAGAACGAACTGAAAGGCTGTCCCCACTTCATGAAGCTATTTCTATCCATACTTTCTGGAAACGCCAGCCTGTAGGAACGCCCCATTTAGGTCGGGGGACGAAACTGGGCGCTTTTGTTTGTGTTCCAAAAAAGTTCACACTTTTTTTTTAAATTAACTCCTTAGCCTCCGTGTCTTTGTCTTTTTTAGCCGTAAGTCGCCACGTCCATTTGAAACCACAGTTAAAATTGTGGCTGTAGGACGCTGCAAGCACTGGGCCCGGTGTGAGGTGGGCGCACTTATTTTAAATGTTAAATATTTTTGTCCGAAGGCACATCAAACCACTCAGCGGACATCCGTTAATCCACCAACTAGCTGTTTCAAGCCTTAATGCACCCTGTTTTACATGTTAACGGTTTTGATGTCTAAGTCGGACGGTGACCCTTACCATCTGCTGTGCTCACAGTAGGAATCTCCACTTACTGCTTCCTGTCAGAACAGATTACCAGTGACACAGCGCAGGACCCGCATTGGCTGCATTGTAGCTCTTGATCAGAATTATTTCTTCCACAAACAATCACATTGGCTAAAATGTTACATCTGCTACTTTGGGGGGGGGCGGTGGAAATTGCTGGCAGCACTGTGGTTCATCAGTAAAAAGGCACATGTAATTTTTCATTTGTTTTTCATAAAAATCTAATTAGTGTAGATCTATTTCCTAGGTCGTTCGTATCGTCTGGTGCGTTGGGTGTTTCTTGCGTGTTCTCGGAGATCGGAGACAATATTTCACTCTCCGATATGGGATAAGCAGAATTTGTATATGGGTAGCGATGTTCTGGATTGGTGAACTCTCTGGTTAAGTTGAACGATGCCGAAGATTATACCAGGAATGTCCTCGCTGTTATCCGTTGTGTGTGTGCGGGATGGGAACCTATTGTGCGTGGGAGATGGTTGTTGCTACTTTTATATGCGTTACCCCGCGTTTTGCACTTGGGTTCGCTGCCTCCCTTTATGTACTAATAAAGGACTACTCACACTATCTCCTACAACACGTCAATGCCTGGTCCACTTTTCACAAGAATGCCGTTGCTTCTTTGTTTATAGTGCGTTTGGGGTTTTACAGTTTTCATTTACCCTTTGAGCGCCAACTGCTGTGAGCGATCCTCAAAATATCCGCTAAAAATGGTAGCGCCGCTCACAGCGACTGTTCTTTTAGTATAAAGAAATACAAATACAGCCGAGTCAGTTAATTGAAGTTTAGTGTAAATATTGCACCCCCCAAAAAAAAAAGTCGCTGTTAGCGGCGCTGCCATTTTTAACAGCTATATAGAGGATATCTCACATTATTGTTGTCGCTCAAAGGGTTAATACCAAGTTACCGGAGATTTTGAACCCATTTTTTCCTCTGCAGAAAAAAGGCACAGTAATCCATACAGGTTTTGAGGAGAGACAACTTAATTAGTACCTCAATTATTTTATAATCAGTGACCTATCAACTACTTGTATTTGCAGATTATGGCCCTTATTCTGGTTCACTCGCAAAGGCAAATTCCTTCTCAAATGGACAAATCCATGTGCACTGTGGGGGGGGGGTTTAGCGGCTGGAAGGAAGCGCTACTGAATTTGAAAAGACTGGCCGGACGCTGATTGGCTGAGAGAATTCAACCAATCAGCATCCGGGAAGCGGCGGCTGGGAGCTTGTTGCACTATTTGCCTGGCGGGAAGCGCTGCTGAAATTGAAAAGACTGAATTCTCTCAGCCAATCAGCATCCGGCCAGTCTTTTCAAATATTTGGCACCCGCCCGGCAAATAGCTCTACAATCTCCCAGCCACCGTTGCCTGGATCCCCCGCTGTCTGCACGTAGGCAAGGAGAGGGAGAAAGGGGGCCCACTGAATTATTTTGCACAGGGGCCCTGGCCAATGTTAAGATGGCCCTGCCCTACAGGGGTTGAAACGTGTTGGTGGGGAGTGAGGTGGACGTGGTCACATTTTATAATGTTTTATGGATAGAAATGAAATGTGGAATCTGTTCCATGCTCACTGTGTAATGGTGCCCACACTCGGGGCGATGGTCGGGTGTGTTTTGGTTAAAAACGCATCGCTTGTAGTTAGAATCGCACCGTGTTTCTTTTGGCTTGTGATGCGCGCTCCCGCGTAGTTCATATCCAAGTAAAAGATGTATGCGCAGCCCGTACGGTTTGTACTAGATCGCATCGCATCCAGTTCAAATTGCAAGCTGTGGTAGTGTATCGGATGCGATCTAGTACACAAAGCACATGGCACATATCGCACCGTGTATGGGCTCCTTTACCCCTATCTTTCTGCCGGGATACTGTCATTAGGGCTACAGCATGATGGTCGAGAAGCATTAGGTCGGCACCTTTAGGTCGACATGGGTCTAGGTCGCCGCGACTTTAGGTCAACAGGTCATTAGGTCGACATGGCTTTAGGTTGACAAATCATTAGGTCGACACTAGCATTAGGTTGACTTGGGCAAGGTCAACAGTCAAAAGGTCGACATGGAGTTTTTGACGGTGTTTTATGCCCTACCATCCACTATGGCGTGGAGGGAGAGCGTGCCGAGCGTAGCGTTTCACCGTGCCCGAAGCATGGCAAGTGCAGCAAGCCATGCGAGGGGACGCGGTGCTACGTTTCAGTGACCATGTCAACTGTGTCGACATTCTGGTAAAAAAAAAAGTTAAAAAACCCATGTCGACCTTGCCCATGTTGACCTAATGCTTGTGTCTACTTAAGGACCGGTCGACCTTGCCCCATGTCGACCTTATGGTGTCGATCTAATGCTTGTCAACCATCTTACTGTAGACCTAATGATCCACACCCTTTCTGGCCTACACCCTTGAGTGTAAGTTATCAAGAGCAGGGCCCTCTACCCTTTGTGCGTGACAAAAAATATAAATGAGGGAGAGAGATGACAGGCTGCCGCTGCAGATGTCTCTCTCCCCTGCTCAGCCCGCGACACTGTGCATTTTGTGCTGAGCTAGTGTCCTCGCTCTCCTACTCCCTTTTGACGCCACTGCTTACATAGGTTTCTGCCACGCTGCTACTTATTTGGTTATGACCGCTAAGTAACAATTTTTATAAACCGTATACTTGACCTGCTTTGTCTTGTACTGTAAGAGTGTGTACACACGGTTCGATGTTCTGTGCGATCCGATGTACGATTCGATGTTTTGTCCGATTTTTACTTTTCCCTTTTTTTTTTTTTTTTCTCTACTCCTTAAGATATGCCTAAGATTTTGACTTTTTACCATACAATTTGCTATGCGATTTCCTATTTGATTTACTATGCGATTTCCTATGTGCCTTAAGATTTGCTTAAGATTTTGACTAAGCGATTTTGACTTAACAACAGGATGACTGACAGGGCCCTGGAAATCGTATAGCACATCGCATCTTAAGCATATCGCAAGGCACATACGATGCATGCGATATGCTTGCGATTTGTGCTAGATAGAGTGGGCAGCACACTCTATCTCCCCTCCGATCTCTCCTTAAACGGGAGCGCGCATCGGGCTAGGAAGCCCTTACAATGCATACAATCAGTATGCGATATGTATGCGATATGGCTTCCGATGTTGACGATATCGTCAACATCGGAAGCCATATCGAACCGTGTGTACACACTATAAGTCAAGGTTCTTCATGTTTGTAACCCTTGTGGCGCCATATAAATAGATAATAGTAATATTTCTGATACTCAGCCTTTCTGTCTCTTATCCCCCCCCCCCCCTCCCCCCCCCCCCCCCCCCCCTGAGATCGCTAACTTGCATTTGGCCATATAGGAAATATAAATAAAATGTCAAACATCTGAAATATTTATAAGCCATGGGAATGTTCTCGTATATGTATTTTTGAATGTTATTAGTAGCTATTTATATAAAACAACTTGTATTTTAGGTTTAATGGCACTTTAATTTGCTCTTACAACACAAGCTGTGTTTCAGTGCATTGAATGTGAAAGCTATTACTGTATAACAGAAGAGACTCGGGGAGATTAGCGTTTTTTTATAATTAAGTGAATTTGTCCAAAGCAAACAAACATTGCGCCGCTGGCCAGACTTGCTGAGAGCAGGGAAATATGCAATGTTCTACTTTGCACAGCGTTTCACCACAAAATGGGCATTTATTACCTCAGAAGTCTGTATATACATTTAATTAAAAACATTTTTTACAGCCAATCGGCTCCTAACTGTCATGTTACAGACGATGTTTAAAAATGACAGAAGCTGGCTGGTACATCTCCGACCAAGCTTAGTACAACCGTTGGCCCTCCAGCTTCACATCCCTGTATGCCCTGCTACAGTGTTGCTATTTGGCCATGCTAAAACACATCCCAGGGCATGCTGGAGGGCCAAAGGTTCCTCATTCCTGACATAGACTCTGCATGTAAAATGCTCCCTCCCTCCAGGGTTAATGGGGCAGATGTATTAAGCCTGGCGAAGAGATAAACTGGAGATAAAGTGGAAGGAGATAACGCACCAGCCAATCAGCTTCCAACTGTAATATTTCAAACACTGCTCATTGGCTGGTGCATTATCTCCTTCCACTTTTTCTCCACTTTATCTCCAGTTTATCTCTTTGCCAGGCTTAATACATCTGCCCCAATGTTAGCTCAACAGTGGGAATCTATTACAATAGGTGCCGGTGGACTCACCGGCAGTTGGGATTCCGACAGTCAAGTGCTAAAAGCCCGACACACGGGCAGCGGCTATTCTCCCTTGTGGGGGGGTCCACGACCCCCAAAGAGGGAGACTAAAATAAGCGGTGAGCTGGGAGCTTGTTGCGCTATTTGGCTGGCGAGAAGCGCTGCTTGCGGGGGGGGGTGTAATGAACGAATTTTTGAGGTCCTTTATTTATGCAAGATGACATCAGCGTTGTGAATAAAGTATATACTGTAGTGTATACTGATAAGGGGCTCAGCAATGCCGCAAGGAACATCTATTCCTGGCTTGCATTGCCTAGAGTACAGAGGGTTTGGAAGTTACGGCTGTTAATATGTATCCCTCTCTTTTTTTTTTCCAGAGTGCAAAAGTAATTTTACAATTGACTTAGAAGCTGTTTCTTTGACAGGTCTGGGGTATTCCTTTTGTTATTTCTTTATCTAGAAAGTAGGTAATGGTCTGGAATTGATTCCAAGCGTGGCATTTGCATGGGAACCCACAATATGAGGTTATAGGAGCTCTCAATGCAAGTGAAACATAAAACCAAAGCTGGTGAGCACCGCAACAGGGCCTGGGCATCCATTGGCGACAACAGTGGTGGATGATCACAGGATCCTTTCCATTGCTAAAAGAATAGAAACCTCTATCTAGCTAGTGACTATATAATATGGTTACAGGATGCATGCGGTATTCGTGTCTGCGAAGGCGTTGTGGAATGCCACGCATCCGCTGATCGTCTGCGATCTTGGTTGGGGATCGAATCCTCCTTAAAACAACCAATATGTGCTTGCATCCATGTGGAATGATTTAAAGAGACCAGAGTTGTCCTGAAGCCAAGATACAACTCAGGACAACTCCATGAATGTCCTTGAGTGGCCCAGCCAGAGACCAAACTTGAATCCGATTGAACATCTCTGTGGAGATCTGAAAATGGCTGTGCACCGACGCTTCCCATCCAACCTGATGGATCTTGATAGGTGCTGCAAAGAGGAATGGGCGAAACTGCCCAAAAGATACGTGTGCCATCATATTCAAAACGACTTGAGGCTGTAATTGCCGCCAAAGGTGCATTAACAAAGTACTGAGCGAAGGCTGTGAATACTTATGTACATGTGACTTCTTAGATTCTTATTTTTAATAAATTTGCAAAAGTCTCCAAAATTTTTTTTTCATGTGGTCATTATAGGTTATTGTGTGTAAAAAATGTAATGGGAAAAAGGGATTTTATTCCATTTTGGAAAAAGGCTGTAACATCACAAATTGTGGAAAAAGTGAATACTTTCTGGATGCACTGCAAATGTCAACCGCTCATCCATTTTCTGGCTGTCCTGAGAGTGTTCTCGATGTCCCCGAACCACTGTTGACCATTGAGACATTTGGTAACATGCATTGAAAACCTTTCTTATTATTTAGTTTGGTTCTATGGTAGCGATAGACAGCGGAAACCCGGCCTCGAATTGTGGTTGGTCTTTAACCAAGGAACCGTTCAATGCAACAGTAGCTATAGTATTTTTTTAAAAATTATGAAAAAAAACACATGCGCAAAAAAGACTGTTTGGTAATAACTTCTACAACATACGATAGCAGGTGCCATCGGGAAGCTGTCATTGAAAGGCGAAACGCTACCATTGGAGTTAAGGTGCATACACACTGTACAATTTTTTTGACCAATTTTTCGGACCAATTTCGTTCATTTTGGCAATATTGGTCAAAATATCTTTCAGTGTGTATGCGACGAACAACGAATGATGATATGCATACCCGCCAGTTGATCATCAAGGTTGTTCGTCAACTGTGCATGTAGCTCAATTTTGATATCTTTTTTTTTTTTTAAAAGCCTATAAACTGTAGCTAGATCTTTCGTCTTTCATCAACATCTTTTGTCCAGGTCAAGGGAAATTGGTCATCAATGTCTTTCAAAGAAATTGGTCAAAAAAATTGTACCGTGTGAATGCACCTTCACGCCATCGAACACTGATGTCCATCCCTAGTCTAAGGACATTGGCGAGGATGACCAGGACCTTTCTTACGGTGATTATAAATTTGCACACCTGACCGGGTGGAACCTTGAATATCTTGGCATAAATTCGAGCCTTTGGCAGCAAACACTCATGAAATTTGGGATACTGAACTTGAATATGTGAAAATCGTTTGGATTCAGTGCGTAGTCAAATTACCAATAACGGGTAGTCAATAAAATGACTGATCCGTCCTTATTTTCTTAGGCTGGTGACATATATAAAGCTCTAAAGTTACAGTAACTTACTAGGACAGTGTCCCATTTTTCCATTGGTTTTCCAGGGCACACATAGCTGCTGTCAAAGCAATGATAATGAAGTGTTAGGTATTTACCAGTATGCCCTTTATAGGTCTATTAAATAAATATAGCCATGGGTCAAACACTATGCTAACACCAGTTATTTCCATGAACATGTTTTTTGGCACAATTTCAGCCTGCGTGCGCTGGATTGTACCTGCCCTTCTAATGCCATTTGGTCACATTCTATGTGTGAGTTTGATTTTGTATTTACTGTTTTGTTTTTGTTGCATTGGTTTGATTGAGAGCGTAAATGGATTTTTTTGATTTTTTTTTTTTTTATATTGTACAATTGTAACTTTATTATATTTTTGTTTCTTCTACTACAAGGCTGGTATATAATGAATAGAAAATCTTTTTCTGTTATATCCTTTTAAATTCTAATTGCCAGAATTTTGGGATATATGGCAACAGATACGTGAAACATTAAGTAATAGTTTGTGTTTTACCTAGGGCATGCTTACTGACTTTTGGGGGTAGAGGCTTGTTAATACTTCCCAACTGTCCCTATTTTTGCGGGGGGGAGGGACTGTCCCATGTCTCACCCAGGGCCAGCAGTGTCCTGCTGTGGGGGGCCCTCCTGCTACCCACTTCTCTGCTTCGCAAGCACACTGTGTCTATTTACTTTAGAGAGGGACAGAGAGCATGGCCAGCAGCTCTCCAAGCGCTGGCTATGCCCTCTCACAGTAAATCGTGTAGCCTCGTGGGAGCTCCGCAATCATACCCCTGACTGAGGCCACGCCTCCTACTTTTGTGCATGAATCTGTCCCTTTTCAACTGCCACCAGTGTTCAGAGATATGGCTTGTTTGCATCCTTGTGGCAGATGTGGCCTACCAACGGTTGGGTGGTGCGAGGGCATGGATGTCATCTTGGGCCCACCCCCCATTATTCAATGACAGATTACCAGCATTGTTAATCAGACTGTCCCGTTTTAAGGACCTGCATTTTGGGCCATAAGACACACTCTCATTAAAAAAATATATATATATATCTTTTTGTTATTAAATTCTTAAGCAGATAACTATTCAAAGCCACAGTATACATGCATCCATTGCAAGTTTTACAATCATAATTATTAGTTTGCGCTATTTTCCCACTATTCTTTGTTTCATTCATCACAAGTTTTACAATCACGCAGAATAACACTTGAAACACAATTGTTACAATGATAACTACACATGCGGTTTAGTCCTCGTGGCTGCCTGTTTTTTTTTTTTTTAGTTTTAAATAAGTTCGTAATAGGCCGGGCTGTCAACTTAACTATGCCCATAAATCCTAAAGGTTCAAAAGCCAAATCTTCAATAGTTCTTGATGAGATTTTATAGCTGTATTCAGAGAAACGGCAATATAATTCCGTCCCGAGGAGGAGAATGCAATTCTGAACACAAAAGCGTTTCGTTAAAAATTATGTATGGTAACCATTTATAGGTTAGGCTTATGCCTGGTCATGTTGCTCGGAGAGGGAAAAAAAATAGAGGAATGTTGTTAGCAGGGCATTAAAAAACGTGGTTACATCATAATTTATTTTGCAGAGCTGCCCATATTCCAGACAAATTGGTTTCTAAATTGTAGTGTTGCATATTCTTGCATCCCCGGTACTGACAGGCCTCAAAGCAGCGGTTGAAAACCTCAATCGCTGCTTATATTAAAATTCCTCTAGCAGGCCATTAGAATGACAGTCGCACAGGTTGTCCTCTAATGACAGGCAGTATTGTTAACGAGGGCTAAAAATATGAAACGCTGTACATTTCATCAGGAAATATCCCTGGGCTACCGAACTCGCCGCCCGGTGAAACAGGTAAACCTTGTTGCCGAAGGGCCGCCTCGATTCCATTCATTTGAGGCTTGTTTGTGGATTTCATAATCCTGTCTGTTTCAACAAGAGCATGTTGCTTATTCCATCATTTCTGCCAGGAGCCAAAGTGTGTGAATGTCAGCTCGCTCGAGCCAATAAATTTAGTATCTAGTTAAAAATAAATAACAATAAAAAAAAGTTGGAGCAGTTGAGTTGAGTAACGGACTTTGCTTTTGATTTCCCCAATGCCAACACTGTCCATGGAAAAACAGAGATGGACGAATGAGTGTATGTGACCTTAAAGATGATCACTTGGTCATCTTGTCTCAAGAAGTCTGGTTTGCATAATCTTTTTTGGAACTTCAGGCCGATCTGAGACTCCGTTGTGCAGGACAATTTACGAAGCCAAGTTTCCTGAATGAGGCTTGTTTTTTTTATCCCGTCTTTATTGTGCGATGGCCGGTTTAGAGGGAACCTTGCTATTGTATTCTCATGCTCATATTTTGACGTAACAATGTTCTGCAGGGTTGGATTGTCCCGCGGGTTAACGGGAAAGTGGTGGGCCCCTACTGCTTCTATCCATCGGTAATTTGAAGGAGCAGAATCATGGGTCAACTTGATACTTGGTTTGTATCTATGAAAACTAAACCGATATTAGACCTCCTGCCAATCATAGTTTGTGATCCTGACACATCCTGTTCCCTCCTTTTTTTTTTTTTTTATAAAGGGTCCCTGTTCTAGACATGTCCTCTCTAATGGGTGGCCAGATCAATCTGTGGTTGAGGTCCAAACCCTTTAAGCTTGGGCCCTATGTTCCTCACACCGGTACTGGTTGTAAATAGAGTATGAATAAGATCGCAAAAAATGCCACCCAACAATACAGAGCCCAGAGTTGGTTTTGTCAAAGGAACATTACCCAGTGGGGGATATTCAATGTGGGATTCTGACTGTTGGAATGTCCCACAGAGGGGGTTTGCAGGTGCACGATGCACTCATTACTGCTAACATATATTCCTTTTATATTTCATTTATGAGGTTGTTAGCATACATTTGGCCAAATATATGTACCTGCCCACCACGTTAAGGTCACCTCTTTCGAGCAGGAAGGTCCCGACAGTCGGAGTCCTAGGCCATTTTCGGTCAGCTGACCTGTAACTCAACGGGTGGGATTCAACTAGGGAGGCCAATCCCGGGATCGGGATCGGCGGGATCCCGGGATTTGGGCCTAAAATTGGCGGGATTTGAATCCCGGGATTGAAGCTCCCAATCCCGGGATTTCGGGATTAGTACCCCGTGTAAAATTCACTTTTTTAAAAAAAAAAGCCGGGCAGCGCTGAGCACCTATATGGCTCAGATGCTGCCCGGCTGACTGCTACAGACCAGTTACCTGTGCCGCTGTTCGGGACAGTGATCTGTGCCGACAAGTATGGCGGCGCCCAGACTGTGCAGCGTGACCCCTGACATCACGTCACGCTGCGCAGCCCGGCCGCCAGCATGCCTGTCAGCACAGATCACCACTGTGCCGATCCCGATCGCCCAGCCACAAGCCCGCTGCCTGTCCGCAGGAGGAGGACTACTGCTCCTGCATGTCCCCATCTCCGTAAGTGACTGCGGGTGACTTATTAGGCATTTCTATTGAGATATGCGGGGCGGGAAGTTTTCGGGGGACGGGACACTTTTTCGTTTCATTATTAGAGAAGCCAATCCCGGGGATCCCGGGATTGAGCATTTTTCAATCCCGAATCCCGGGATTGAAAAAATGCCCCGGGATTGGCATCCCTAGATTCAACATTCCGCCTGTCGCATGGTGAAAAGTCTGTGTGTCAGTGAAACCGGCCGTGGGTTGTCGAGCAATAACCGTGAATTCGACAATCCACGACTGTTTCCGACAGAACATATCCGATTTGTTTGAAAGTAGGATCTGTTTTGTTGAAAATGCTGTTGGAAACGGCAGAATTGAATAGTCGGCGGGCGCTATTTCCCCTGTTGGAAATGGAGCCCGACATTAAATACCGCCTTTTGAGTGCCAGCGTTTCTGCGAGAGATCCTCAAAATATCAGCTAAAAAATGCCAGCGCCGCAGAGGCAATCACACATACGGAAACACAGAGGCAATCCCAAGGTAGCAGACTAGCTTTCACAGCTTTTGCTTCGAGCGGGCTTTGCTACTTTATTTATACTAACAGAACAGTTGCTGTGAGCAATGTTGGAACTCAAAGGGTTAACACGTTTTAATAATAGGTGTTGACGGCCCTATGCAGTACTAATAAAAAATATTGACCCTCATTATCCACATGATATTTTTTTTGTCCATTTTAGAATCGCAGTGGATTTATTACCACTGATTAATATCAAACACTATTAAGTAAGAATTACATTTAGACAATGGGTATTCAATTACCTGTGGTAAAGTACCTCAGGCTTTAATGCCCGGAGCTATTCAGCTGGACCCTAGTTCAGGCATTTCCAACATTGACCCTCCAGATGTTGTGAAACTACACATCCCAGCATGCTTTGCCACAGTTTTGCTATTACAGAATGCTAAAACTATTACAAAGCATGCTGGGATGTGTAGTTTCAAAACATCTGGAGGGCCAAAGTTGGACATGCCTGCCCTAGTTAATACCCGTTAACTTTATGTGTTGACCTACAGAATATGTGAACATTTCGGGGGTTCGTGTGTTAAGGGGATCACTGCACCGGTCACCTCCTGACTTATCAGGGATTTTTTTTTTGCATCACCTGTTTATTGCAGGTGAAAACAAAAATCCTTGATAATTGCTGACTTGGGGGCTAATTGCATTGCCCCGGGGATTAATTAGCCTGCAGTAATCTACCGTGGCTAATTTTAATTCTGACCAATGTATCGCACATGTTTCCACCAATTTTTTAAATACACACCTAAAAGCACTCTATTGCCACCAGGTTTCTTTAGCGATCACATTGACTGTATTGTTACGATTAGTTTAAAAATTTTATAGTGCGATCTGTAAATGGTTTCATGTTTAATTATTACATTTCCAAAATGAGCTTCATCGTGAAGATCAAAAAAATTCAAAATAAATTGGATTAAAGGGTATTAAATATCATCACTGAAAAAATAGAAGTATGTAAAAATACCTAAATATCAGCCAGAATACTCTTTAAGTATATCATGATGAAATGATGAGAAGGTGGCACTACTGATTTTGTGTTATCTGAGCACCCATGTGTAGTACTGTATGGCGCTAGTTAGGACAGCTACTAAGTTCTATGGCTCTATTGTATCCTAGAAAATAGTAGACAGAATCTGATTGGTTTCATTGGGCTGAATCACCACGTTTAATTTTTAGAAAAAATACAAAAAAAGATATAACCACATTTCAAATTCTCTGCACGTTACATCAGCCCCACCTGCAGTACAACATGGGTTTGCCCAGTTGTATGCTTTTGTTGCTTTGCAAAGGCAATATCAGGCCCATAGTTCTTAAGCTGTGTGGATCGGAACACTAATGAACGTATAGGGCAATCTCAAATAGACTCAGCTGAAGATTTATTTTGCGGCCTTACAAAGATCCAAAACATACAACAAACCTAATGTAGGAGATGGGTGCCGGAGGCGGTCCTGACAGTCGGGATCCCGACAGTCATTTACCCGACGTCAGGATCCCGACTGTCAAAACGCTGACAGACGGGTGCCCGATGGCCACCCGCTATTTTCCCTCTGGGCCACGACCCCCATAGAGGGAGAGTAGAATAGGTGGCGAGCGAAGCGAGCCACCGTGCCCGCAAGGGGCTTTGTTGCGCTCACCATGCTGTCTTGAGTCCGGGCAGTCGGGATCCCGACTGTCGGAACCCTATACCACACCCGTTGGAGATTGCCTTGTCTTATGTAAAAGGATTTTGATACATCTTGGGCCAGTGTCCTGCTCAGTAAAAGCAGAGATTTGAATCCCGGTGAGATTCTGGTGAACACTGGGATATGACCAAACCGCATAAAAATGGAAGGTATTTGGGGGTAATGAGCCACCACCGGCTAATTTGAAACAACTCTCAGACACAATGGAATCAATCTGGGCCAGTATTATTGCACCACAGAGTCAAACACCCTTTGGGAGATATCATCAGGGCAATCCCAAGGGGGAAATGTATCAAACCTTTGAAAGAGATAAAGTGGAGAGGTTTCCCGTAGCAATCGGTCAGCTTCTGTCACTTTATTAGTTGCTATGGGTAACTCCAATATTGATCAATTTGGTATCCGGATGATAGATCTACAAACGCTAGGTCTAGGTCAATAGGTCGACATGCATTACTTTGACGTTATGAAAGGATCAACAGGTTCAAAAAGTTGGCATGGTAATGGTCGAGACACAATTTTTGGGTTCTTCGCTTGATTTACTCTTCACGTGGAGATGGTAGCTCGAAGCATTGATGTATGTAATGTCTGTGGTCTCAGAACGTGAAATACACAAGATGTGGCCAAAAAAAATCGATCTTTTGATCCTGTGGACCTTTTGTGCACGTGAACCACTGTTGATCTTTTATCTTCCGGCCTCTTGACCCCATTGGCCTAATGCATGTTGTCTGACTATCTATAAAGTGTATATTTTCTATTACCGCACCCGATCAATTTTTTTCTTTCTCACAATATCGGCATGAAACCCGCTATATAGTAACTTGTATTTTTGCAAACCGTGGGGAAGATATATCAAAGCATGGAGAGAGATGAAGTCCTAACTGTCATTTTTGAAACATGGGTAGATGTCAGAAAAGTCGTTATGGGGGGATGTAAGTGGTGTTACTGTGCGATCTTAAAGATCTAGCATGTGCCGCTTCTCCACCATGTATACCTGTGGCGGTGTGTGCTGAATATTTAAGATTCACTATGCATGCTAATAATTGTCCATAGCACTGACCGTGCCGACACCTGTAGTTATCTATTTCAACAGCTGCAGGTGGCCGGGCGCCCCATTTGCTGCTGCTGTAGTGGTGGCTGAGGGGCTCGAGGCTGTGTGAGGTCTCACAATAGTGAGACACAGCTTTGAGGATCTGACCAGTATCGCCAGAGGAGGGATTTTTGGGTGCCAGACGGGATCCCGACAGTCATTAACCCGACGTCGGGATCCCGACTGTTAAAACACTGACGGCCGGGTTCCCGACGGCCGGCGGCTATTTTCCCTCGTGGGGGTCCACGACCCCCATAGAGGGAGAATAGAATAGGTGGCGAGCGTAGCTCGCCACCGTGCCCGCAGCGTGGCTAGCGCAGCGTGGCTAGCGCAGCGTGGCGAGCGCAGCGTGGCGAGCGCAGCGAGCCCGCAAGGGGCTTTGTTGTGCTGGCCACGCTGTCTGAGGCCAGGCAGTCGGGATCCCGACTGTCGGTGCGTCATACCACACCCGGGATTTTTTACTCCCCCTCTCCAGTGTTTCCCGCTTCACCTTGGTAAGAGGTGAAGCAAAAAGCGCTATAGCGGCATGATCTATGATGCAATAGTACCCTTCAGCTCCTAATTGACTGGTACTTTATCTCTCTACACTCTATCTCTTTCCAAGATTCGATAAATCTCCACACTAAGGGGTGAATTTATGAAGCTTGGAGAAGTGTTATCTATCCCCATAAAGAACGTTATGAGCAAGGTGATAATGGTTCAGCCAATCAGCTCTTACCTGTCAATTTACATATTGTAGCTGATTGGCTGAACCATTATCACCTTGCTCATAACGTTCTTTATGGGGATAGATAACACTTCTCCAAGCTTCATAAATTCACCCCCTTAGATTCGTATTTCCCTTTAAATGATATATCGGCGATGCTTAGTCACATTTCAACTTTTTCTCCTGTTCTGCATTCAGAGAACTCCGCTGTAAATTCTGCCGAAGGACACGGGATAAAAAAAAAGGGGGGGGGTTCTGTCAAACTGCCGGGAGATGAACTAGGGTCAGATCTATACGTGGATAAAATCTCTTTTTTTAACACATTTCTGGATCTCTGCTCCTCATCCCCACATTTGTTAGCCGTGTACATTAAATATTTATATGCGTGTCAGTTTGAGGCTCCGTAATTTCTTTTCAAACGCTGCTGCTATGGTGTCAGTAAAAATCTGTAGTTTATGACACCGCACCTGGTCTAAATTGCTGAGGATGAACTCCGGATTTACCCTCAACCACAAAGGATTTGGGAGATGAGATTGGCTGAGCGGAGAGGACCTTGGGCAGTCCGCTGGTAGCTTGAGCGTATACATCGAGCACATCTTGCAGGGTTGCACACTGGGAGAGAGCAACCCTGAGACTCTGGGTCGGCGGTTTGACAGCAATTATTGGCAAGATTCTCCAAATTAACAAATGACACAACAATAAACAGAAATACCGTCTGCAGAAAGGAAAGGAAAGGGAAACTTTTTGTTTATCTCGTCAGATGGTTTAGATTAGCGGTCATTCTGGTCTGTATTATGTTACTTTAAATCATTGTGTCCCAGCAGGATATAAATTATGAAGATTGCTACAGTATGTTTCATCCAATGTAGAAACAACAAATTGGAATATTTTTTACGGGCACATCACAGCGTCTTGGCAGAGATCTGCGCTGCATTAAAGTTAACACGAGCTGTGGTTCGTATGTTGCTCCTCAATACTCGTACTGTTATTTGCATATAGCTGGTTGTAAAAAAGCAAAAAAAAAACAGTTTGGCTGGAAAAAAAATATGGACGAGCAGGAGAAGGCTGTCCGCATTGACAGCCCGGCAGCTGCGTGCGGGTATCCAAGGTTATTTAATGGCAGGCATTTAAAGAGACACGCAGCCCAAGTCCTGTCCGCCGAGTGCAGAGCGATACAGGTGTGCAGTCGGTTCACACTGATAAACTAAAACAATTGTCTATCATGTGGTAAATATATTGTCCTATTGAAAAAGGAATAAAGTTTATTTAAAGTAGGGATGGCCATCGGTACCGTCACCATCGATGGTGATACTGCAAACAGCCATCGATAGTAACAAACTGTGATGGATGACCATCGATAGTTTTACCTATTCATGGTCATCCATATGCTTGACTGACTGGCGCGTGGGTCAATCAGAGCATGGGGGCGGGGCTATGCTCATTGTCCCTGGCACCTTGAGAGGAAAAAAACATTAGTGTTTGCTTTGCCATCATTGGAGGGAAACCATCTGGTTCTCTCCCATCGATATCAAAAGTATTCGACATCGGCAATAAACTATCGATGATATTGAATCATCGCTGGCCATCCCTAATTTAAAGAAGTTGTCTACTAGCATATTGCTACATTGTAATCTTAAAGATTCTGTTGGAAAAGGCTGTTCTAGCCTTGTACCCAGGGTTAGGCCTGTTTCCTAGTGGGAGAAAGGACCATCACGTGTCTGGGAGAGGAGCAAGGTCTAAACATGGAAGCCCAAGTAGACCCTCTCGGGCTCCACCTTTTTATTAAAGGCAATAACTAGCAATATCAGATTGAGCTGCATGCATGACCAACATGAAGGCTCAATGAAAGACTCACCGGAGCGATTTTAAAGTCCCGATACAGTGGAATTGGCCAAATCGTGCAAAATATCATTAAATGCAGGGTTGGCCAAACCATTCCTCGAGATCTACTTACCGTTCACATTTCCCAGGCCACCAAGCTGGTGCACAGGTGCAGTCATTACTAACTGTTACATTTTCAGACATGTGCTGCATTCATTCCTAACGAGGATGCCAAATCTTCCAGTACCTAGTAGCTATTCTCATGGATGGAAGAAGGAGCAGTGTATACACATACAATAGATGTGTGTGACTATGCTATATGTGCAACCAGCAACATCGTCTCTGTCAGGAGCCGGCATTGGCATGCACACTCACTGATGCTGGCAGCGACGAAACTTGCAATATCCTCCGCCGTACTGCAGATGACGGAGGATGTATTTTTGGTTACGTTTGCATTACACGTGAATCAGACCCTTAGTCTTCAGAAGTTACTAAAAAAGTCATGCAGATAACTATCTCTACTTTTTAGACTAATTTAAAGTATATCAAATGTATTTAATGATACCGTAGAAGGCAAAATATGGAGTGAAAGCCAGGCATTGCTCCCGTATGAAGCACCTACAGACCACTTCCTGAATGTACTTTGCTGGTTCATCGAGAGCCTTGTTCAACAGATGGAATGAATTTTGGACTTTCTTTTTTTAATCATTACTTCCCATATAGTTCTGACTATACCTACAATAATTGGTGGGTCCAAGAAATGGATACTTAACTTCCATCCTTAAATAAGCTTTTACATTTGGCTCATGGGTCGGACTTCAAAAAATTAATCTACAATTTTTTTTTTCCTTTAGTCTAGATTTTTTTTGAATTATTAAAAGTTGAGTCAATCCAATGACTAACAACAGTACAAACAGGGTTACCGGTATTTATAATGATGGGGCCTGACATATTTAAACGTTTGACAATAGAAAAGTATAGATTCAGAATTGGAACGAAACAAAGAGACAAAGGGCTATATTTACAAACGTGAAAACTTTAAAGTGGCGCTGACGTAATCTCTGAATGGTTTACACCAAATGTTATAGACTATTTAAATTTTCCGCCACTTACTAAATATGCCACAGAAACGGCAAAGAAGAAGAGAAAAAGTTTGTGACCTTTTCAGCATATTTTATGAATTTATTTTGTTCCCAAAATTTGTTCAGGTTTCAAATTTTTTGACCTTTTTCATACTTTTTCCAGTGTTGAACTTCTGCATATGGACCTTTTTAGGGTCGACCCAGACTTTGAAGCCCTGATTTAACACACCCGCTTTTCTTTTGAATCCCTGGCAACTGTTTTAAAAAATCTTGGTCACACCTCTCCATCTCTGGGTCCAGGACTGGATGGGTCCTTCCTGGCTCCGCCCTGTCCTCTCCTACCACAGCCTCCCATCTTTCAGTTCCTCCTCCAGTTCCTACAAGATGGTAGTTTCAATAACCTAGGTACTGTCCAGATTTCCTCAATCTTTTTGTTAACTCTGAGCCGTATATGTATTTTTGTACCAACTATTTAATAAAATATCCTTGAAAAGCATTAATAAAGAAAATCTAGTTCTTTTACATTTTCTCAGTCCATAAGGCAACTTCATTGTTTGCATTGGGTAATGAATCCTACAAAACAGAGCAACCTATTCCCATTGGTCAATAGGTTGAGTTCTAGGAAATTAGAAATTACAATTTTTTGCAGATTTCTGGCATGAAAAACCGGGACAGTCCTCGGAGAACCAGAACATGCGAGAGTCCATCACATCGTGGATAGATTGCGTTAAGTATCCGAGCAGACCTCTCAAGTTAGCCAGAGAATAGTTAGCATGGCCAGAATCTATGAATTTACTTTAATGTGTAGTTTAACTTACACTTAAGGCGAATATTCAGGCACGCACATTAATGATATTTTGCAGGATTAGCCTCTTTGCCCTTTCTAGAAAATCTAGCTCACAGTGTTACAATAAAGCGCTCAGCCCATCCAATTAAGTACTTAGGCTCATAATAATAATACGTTATTAAATCTCTTTGGCTTGCTGGCTGATAAATGGGGTCCATACAGTAGGATTATTAGGCGGATTCATTACTTAAGACGCCGCCGGCCAAGATGCGAGTTCCAAGTGCCATATCTCTTACCGGGCGTAGGATCGGCTTTTGGCTGCGTGCTTAAGGAAGTGTGAGACCAACGATATTATGAGATTAGTTAAGAGACTTTGCAAGTTGCCTTAAGCTTTGCCAAGTCGCTCAATCTGAGGTGGTGCAGTATCTTCCGCCCAGCCCGTTTCTGAAGGAAAGCGAGTCTTAATAGAGTGCGGTCAATTTCTAAAGCTACAGTACAATGTAGGATTCAATAGGTGCCGGCACTGGGTTTATGGCATAAATTGTCAATGAGTACATAGATTAGCATTGGTTGTTTTGCAACCAGCTGTGAAGTAGGGGGTCTCTTCAATTTTTTTGGTCGACAGTGTCTACGTCAATATGTCAACACAGTTTACTTTTTATGACTTTTATATACTTTGCTATAGACTTCGGAATGATGAGCGAAGCGGTATACTAATTGGGAGTGCTCAGGTGTTGACATTGACACCCTTAAAAATTAATATCTCATGTTGACCTTTTTCTGCGTCAACCTTTTTGCTTGTGTGGTTGACCTTTTGCTTGTCAACACTGTGCATGTTGACCTTTTGGTGTCCACCTAATGACTGTCAGCCCTTAATACAAGGCATGTTTAAACTGTGGCCCTCCAGCTTTTGTGAAACTACACATCCCAGCATGCCTTGCCATAGATTTAGCATTCCTTCATAGCAAAACTGTGGCAAGGCATGATGGGACTTGTAGTTTATCAACAGCTGGAGGGCTATAGTTTGGACATGCCTGCTTTATACGATAACGGTCAATTAGGGTGGCCAATCCTGGGTTTGGGATCCCGGGATTTGGCCCCAAAATTGCCGGGATTTGAGCTTCCAATCCCGGGATTTCAGGATTAAACTAGTCTAATGCAGAGCAGCGTCTGAGCACTCGCTCAGACGCTGCCCAGCTACTCCCGTCCTGGCTGTGCAGCTCAGACGCGCAGCGGTCACGCTGCGCGTCACACTGTGCAGCCAACTGAACACGCCCCCGCACCGCCGCTCTGTAGTACCGGTCCCGGAGCTCCAGTCTTCACTGAGATCTCACCTCCTGCCACTGTGACCAGGCGTGACTGTGTGCGGCTGGGAGAGGTCAGGCGGCGAGCGAGTTGTGACACCGGAGGTGGAGAGCTGCGGCCTGTGGGTCATGCTGCGCAGGCCGCAGCACTGAACCCGCTCGCCGCCCGACTTCTCCCGGCTGCACAGTCCAGTGTGTCACTGTGACTAACCTCCCGTTCCTCCGGCGTCACACCAGCAGCCTCCGTCCATTCCACTGCCGCCTGCTCAAAGTAAGGCAATGTGGGGGAGAGTGGGGTGGTTTTCTTATTAGGGATGCCAATCCCTGGAATCCTGGGATTGAGCATTTTTCAATCCCTATTCCCAAAATTGAAAAAAATGCCTCGGGATTGGCATCCCTACCGTCAATGTAGGGACCAAAAATGACATTACTGAAATAATTGTTCTCGAAGCAAAGCTTATGGGGAAGATGAAAGGTTTCTTGTACAGAAATTGCCGTATAAACAGTAAACGTACAAAGGGGCTGTGAGGTGTTTGCTGGTCGCACATCTGTGATTTTCCACTACAAGCCGTTTCTTGGTGCACATCCATGTGTCTGAATAATCAGTTCCCGGTTGCTGGGTCCGATTCAGACCCGATCACTCTGCTGCGAATACGCGTGGCGCACGATTATCAATGAACTGCGAATGCATTTTGTCCTCAATGCGCTTTTGCTACATTCGGCTGCATTCAAGTCCTGCAATTTCTTCTGTTCGCTGGCTGTACACAAGGTGATTGACATGCAGTGGGCGCGGGAAGCGGAAGTTTCATCGGAGTGCCAAGAAAACCGCTCGGCATACCGGGGAACACGCTGGGAGTGACATGGGAAAGGCAGACGTGCCTAGGCGTTTTAGGGGAGGATTTGTGATGTTAGCCTTCATTTTATCGCAGTGACAAGTCAGTCTCTGGCTACGCGGTGCCTGCGATGACTTAAGCCCAGGGTAAAAGTCATTAGATGTGAGACTGTTGCAAAGGAATGTGGACTTATTCTCACAGGTGTGAATGGTTGTGCACCAGTACACATCCACTCGCCAGTGAGAACATTCATTGGCAAGGTGGAATTTCAATGGAATATCATATACATTATACAGGCAAGTGTTACTTATAGCATCATTACTCTGTATATGTATATGTATGTATATATATATATATATATATATATATATATATACTAAAGTGCAGGTTTACAGAAGTGAAGGCGTTGCCCATAGCAACCAACTAGATCCTAGCAAATACCTTCTAGATCAGGCATTCTTAACCTCCGTCCTCAAGGCAAACTAAAGCCCCAAACCCACTAGATGACATACAGATGGAGCGGCCTTCTTCTTTGCTCGGCGCCCACCAGATCCCCTCCTCTGGCGAGCGTCAGCGATAGAGACTGGTCCAGTCTATAGACGGTGGCGATGCGGGTCCCTGCCCATCTCCGCTTCAGGGAGACTGGCAGGGTTAGGGGGGACGGTGGGGTGGCGGGAGGCGGCGGGGACCCGGGACAAGGTCTGTTGTCACGGGGCGCATGAGCATCTTGTGCGCACGCGCCCCCGGCGGGGGCTGGCGATAGAACCGCCAGCCCCTGCAAAGTTAAGGCCGGCTCCATCTGTATAACGGCGAATGCCGCTGGTCAAACCAGAGAGTGCGTACACACTGAACGATATTGGTTACCGATATCATTCAGTGCCTCTCCTTTGGTGCACGCAGCTGCTGACGATGTATTAAGATTCTGCTGCTTGCAAAGTTGACGTGACGTGGGCGTCATTAATCAAACACACGACCACCTCGTTATACCACCGGGTGCAATGTCTTTGGTAATCTGTTGATGAGGAAACTGTTAGAAAATAAAGGGTCTGATTCAGACCAGCCCAGCGAACGGGCAAGCACTGCCCCGCCCAATCAATCTCCCAGCAGCCTTCTCTACATCCAGTGCCCCCCCTCCCCAGTGCACATATGGAGAGCAGACCACTGGAGGGTAAGTAAGGGTTTTCAGACCGTTTTAATTTTGAAATTGGATTGGTTATTGAGAGTGCTCGTACTGGCAGTAATCCAAAACTGGACGTGAAGGCCACAAGGCTTTTTTTCTCACGCCGAATTGAATTCCCCCCACTGAGTCTAGGCACAGTTCTAGGTGTAAGCAATTGAGTAAATCAGGTAAAAGAAATCACAATTTCTTCCAAACTACCAGTTTGTTACAGAATGCTTACTATATTTAATAGGTGCGCGGCATGGTAAAAGCATAGGCCGGTTGGGACTTGGGGAGGTTTAGTTAGGGACACGAAGCTTGTATAAATGTTAGGCCTTGCATATATCCGATAGTGAACGTGAGTCTTTAATGGGATTACCAGGCCTGCTGACTGACACTTGGTCTGTGAATGAAATATTCTGTAACTGCCAACTGAGATTCTGCTGGGTTATTTGTGGCACTAAAATAACTTGTGTTGCCCATAAGGCACTGCAAACACTGTAAAAGGGACTTGTGGGATACCGCATGTTGATCAAACTGTGCCTGAGCCTGCCAGCAGCTAAACACATCTCCCAGCCTACAGCGGCTGGCAAATTCTGTCCGTCCTCCAATTCTACCGAGGGAACCTGGGATGTCGTTCTGTACTGAGCACTATGGTGGCAGAACTGCTGCATGTCACACACTAGGCTTCGTTTAATCATGTCCGTGCTTGATGCTGGCTGAATGAAACCCCTTTCAGACAAAGTCTGAAAATCCAGGCAAATACACGGCATTTCAAATGCCTTGTCATTTTGCCGGGAGCAGTCTGACCCCCCTTCACACAGAAGAACAAATTACCGGGTTGAAAATTTCTACCCGGTAATTTGCTGACTAACACGAGTTTTTTTTCTGTGTGAAAGGGTCAACCCGGGTCATAAATCCCGAGTCCTCGACCCTGGTCAATTCCAGGGTCGGAAACATAGGATTTACGACACGGGTGTGCCCTTTCACACAGAAAAAGGACCCGTGTATTTAATGAAATTCCCATGTGGAACTGCTTCACCCTGGTATTTCATTTTCTGTGTGAAAGGGGTATGAGAAGTTTTTTTTCAAGGGGCAATCCCTTGTAAGCGATTGTGCCTTTAAAAGAATGTCTGAGTCCGGCCGCCAACAATGTTATAGTGGATATACACGGTGAGATTTTCACTAATTTACTATTCGAATGGTTTTTCCACATTTGATGCAGATTCGATCCTGAGGCGTATCCATGTTTAGTAGAAATCGAAAAGAAAAATAGTCTGGTCAGGCAAGACTATGTAGTAAAAATCGAATCAGAATTGTATCGAATTCCAGATTGACTTGATCGGCATATCAAAACAAATTAAATTCCGCTTCTAACCTTGCGTACCCATTATTACATCTTGACTACTGTATCAGAAAATATTTGCCTTTCAAGCTATCTTATCACACTGTAAAGCAGGATAAACACAGCGATATTAGCACTGATGGGTCCTGGCATCGGCAAAGTGCGTACCCCATGCTAATGCCGGCAGTGACAGTGGGGACCCTTCCTAGTGATGTCTTGGGCCGTCAGGAGTTTGCGCACTAAACGCTGGTGCAAGCATCTTCGGCGACCTTGCCGATACACACTAGATGATGTGACAGGTGTTTTGGTTCTTTGGGGAGACCTGCAAAACATGTGTGGGGTCCTGAGGATCAAATTGGAGAACCTGGGCGAAATGTAATAGAGTGCGATTTTTTAGACATGTGCGATTTTTGGTCAAAAACGGCCGAAATCGCACATTTTCCGAAAATCGCACATTTAATAGGTTGAAAATCGCGGTAAAAAATCGCACTTTTTACCGCGAAATCGCACTTTCAGAAGTGCGATTTTTAGTCACATTTCAATTCGCATCCAGATGTTTTCCCATTATAAAGTATACAACTCGCAAATGTAATAGGGTGCGATTTTTGGTCAATGTTACCAAAAATCGCAAAAAAAATAGACCAGGTTCTGACAGGCGAATTTGACAGAACCATGCACAGATCATTGAGATCTGTGCATGGTTCTGTTAATAAAAATGTGTAAAAGTGTTTTTATAAAAAAAAAACCGGCGTGGGGTCCCCCCTCCTAAGCATAACCAGCCCCGGGCTCATTGAGCCGGACCTGGTTCCAAAAATACGGGGGAACAAAAAGCATAGGGGTCCCCCGTATTTCTGAAACCAGCCCCGGACTCTTGGACCGGTCCTGGTTCCAAAAATACGGGGGAAAAAAAATCTGGGGGTCCCCCGTATTTTGAAACCAGCACCGGGCTCCAACAGCCCGCGGTGTCATGCCACAGCCGGGGGACACTTTTTATACAAGGTCCCCCGGCCAAAACATGAGCACCGTGGCTGGTCAGCCTTGGACGGGGTACCTGGAGGAGTGGGGACCCCCCCAATAAAGGGGTCCCCCCCCCCCAGGCTTCACCCGTCCAGGGCTGAAGCCCGGGGCTGTCACCGGCGTCCATGGCCAGTGGACGCCGGCCTGATAGGGTTAAATCCATCATACATATCATTACATTGCTTTTTACCAGCGAACTACAAGTGCCAGCAGACCTCCCCCGCATGCTGGGACTTGGAGAACCACAAGTCCCAGCATGCAGGGCATTAATGGGCCCGCTGGGACTTGTAGTCCACCTGTAAAAAGAATGTTTATAAAAAACACACACACAGAGAAGTACAAGTTTATTACACACACACACCTCAATTTTACACCAGCGTTACTTACCATTCCTGGATCCAGCGCTGGTCTGGCTGCTTTACAGCCGGCTCCCCCCGCACTGACAGGCAGCGGGGAGAACCGCTTTCTCCGTTGCCTGTCACCGGCTTTCTCCGTAGCTTCTGTAGCTCTGTCCCAGTGCTACAGAGGCTGAGAGCGTGATTGGCTGAGCTACAGTATGCGTCTCCATGGAGACGCATAGCTCAGCCAATCAGGACTGAGCTATGCGTCTCCATGGAGACGCATACTGTAGCTCAGCCAATCACGCTCTCAGCCTCTGTAGCACTGGGACAGAGCTACAGAAGCTACGGAGAAAGCCGGTGACAGGCAACGGAGAAAGCGGTTCTCCCCGCTGCCTGTCAGTGCGGGGGGAGCCGGCTGTAAAGCAGCCAGACCAGCGCTGGATCCAGGAATGGTAAGTAACGCTGGTGTAAAATTGAGGTGTGTGTGTGTAATAAACTTGTACTTCTCTGTGTGTGTGTTTTTTATAAACATTCTTTTTACAGGTGGACTACAAGTCCCAGCGGGCCCATTAATGCCCTGCATGCTGGGACTTGTGGTTCTCCAAGTCCCAGCATGCGGGGGAGGTCTGCTGGCACTTGTAGTTCGCCGGTAAAAAGCAATGTAATGATATGTATGATGGATTTAACCCTATCAGGCCGGCGTCCACTGGCCACGGACGCCGGTGACAGCCCCGGGCTTCAGCCCTGGACGGGTGAAGCCTGGGGGGGGGGGACCCCTTTATTGGGGGGGTCCCCACTCCTCCAGGTACCCCGTCCAAGGCTGACCAGCCACGGTGCTCATGTTTTGGCCGGGGGACCTTGTATAAAAAGTGTCCCCCGGCTGTGGCATGACACCGCGGGCTGTTGGAGCCCGGTGCTGGTTTCAAAATACGGGGGACCCCCAGATTTTTTGTCCCCCGTATTTTTGGAACCAGGACCGGTCCAAGAGTCCGGGGCTGGTTTCAGAAATACGGGGGACCCCTATGCTTTTTGTTCCCCCGTATTTTTGGAACCAGGTCCGGCTCAATGAGCCCGGGGCTGGTTATGCTTAGGAGGGGGGACCCCACGCCGTTTTTTTTTTAACTTTTTTTTTTTTGCACAAAAGCGCATTTATAAAAATGCGCACATTTTCATGACTGAAAATGCGCACATTTTCATGACTAAAAATCGCGGCAAATCGCGGCAAATCGCATTTTTTTGCAGCTAATTCGCATCTCATTACATATGCGAATTCGCGGCAAAAAATGCGATTTTTAAAGGTGCGATTTGGTGCGATTTTTTTTTAGTCTAAAAAATCGCACCCTATTACATTTCGCCCCCTGTGTTCTAGTGTATACCCAGCCTAAGCCTTCTTCCAGCCCAATTGTGAAGTTGTGAGATCTACTCAAATTAGGACATTTTTGGAAATGGGTAAAGAGCGGTTGGAGGTGTGAAAGCTGGATCCATAGATAGAGGAGCATCGGCTGGTGCACAGGTGTAGTCATTACTCTCACATTTTCCAAAACCTCCTAGCTGGTGCACAGTCATTACTAACGGTCACATTTTCAAACCTGCTGCATTCATTCCTAACTGACACATTCTACAGATCCACAGGTGGTCTGAACAACATGAACTGTTGGTAGATCTTAGAAACATAGAAACATAGAATTTGACGGCAGATAAGAACCATTTGGCCCATCTAGTCTGCCCCTTTTTTACCCTTCAGGTAAACTCAACCCTTTTTAATCCTTATTTCTTTGTAAGGATATTCATATGCCTATCCCAAGCATGTTTAAATTGTTCTACTGTCTTAGCCTCTACCACCTCTGATGGGAGGCTATTCCACTTATCCACTACCCTTTCTGTGAAGTAATTCTTTCTAACATTTCCCCTGAACCTACCTCCCTCCAGTTTTAGTGCATGTCCTCGTGTTTTATTACTTGTTTTCCTTTGAAGAAAATTTCCCACCTGTACTATGTTAAAACCCTTGATATATTTGAAGATTTCTATCATGAGGACAGGTTTGGCCACCGCTGGACTACAGCATGCAGACTGGCTGATACTTGTGGATGCACAAAGGACCTTATTGTGATCTATTCGGTGGATCGATGGTGTGTGTCTGCACATGCGCGGATGCATTTCGGGCGCAGGTGCGGGGGGCTGGCAGCTGACATTACCAGATGTCAGTTTTCCCGCCCTGTCCTCGCACGGGGTGCCCGCAGTTTAGAGACACCAAAAAGGTGTCTCTGAACTGCAATCGCTGAAGAAATCATTCGACGGTCTGCGAATTTCTTTCCCGCCTGAGAATGGGTGATTATGTAAATCATCTATTCGCAAGCGTGCAGGGCGGTGCAGATATATTTACAGATTGATTGGGCAGCTTGTTCTCCATTCACACTGCCCGATCAGTCAGGAATGACATCACAAGTGGCCTACCGCATTTGCATGCATCTGCCCAATGAGCTGTGAATCGCCAGGGGTGACCTGCGCGGCGGCTGTGTGGGCAGTCGGCAGTTCGCCCGTACACAAAGTGCGATGAGCAGATATATTGGGGTGTTGCAGAGCCAACGTGATATATCTGAAAGATGCCGTACACACTGGCTGATGGTGGATCGATATATCAGCCGATATATTGCCCAGTGTGTACGCACCGTTGAACTTTCTGTTAGTTTAATAGTGATAGTTCAATAGGGATAGTTGTCAGTAACTGTGAGACTGCATTTAATTGACAGTGAACTTTATATACTGTACTGTACAGTACATACAGTATACAAATCGTTTCATTTATTACAACAATCTTTCTGCCTCATTCCACTTCTCACCTGGGATCATTTAAATTAACTATTCCTCTCTTGTGCGTGCTAGCCTGGTGGTACATCACTGTGGGCCTTATTCTAGTTTCTTATAAAATCCTTTTTAGATGGACAAAACCATGTGCACTGCAGGTGGGGTAGATGCTAATTGTGCAGAGAGAGTTAGATTTGGGTGGGGTTGTACTTCAAAGTGAGATCTATATTGCAGTATAAAAATAAAGCAGTCAGTATTTACCCTGCACAGAAACAAAATAACTCACCCAAATCTAATTCTCTCTGCACATTTTACATCTGCCCCCCTGCAGTGCACATGGTTTTGTCCATCGAAGAAGGATTTTCTCAGAGAGTGAACTAGAATAAGGCCCTGTGTGTGTGGGGGAAAGAACCCTTGCCTGTCTGTTGGGATGTGGTCTGAGTTTGATATTGCTTCCTAACAAATCTAAAAGGGCAGAAGACCCACTGTTATAGTGGGTACACGCGGTGCGGTTTTGCTTGCGATTCGATCCCGATTCGATTGGGGCAAATGGCACATCAAGTGCCAATTCGCAAGCGAGCCTGCCGTTAGCCTTGCTAACAGGCCTGAATGATGTCCCAAGCGGTTAATTGTTTGCTGACATTTTAACCCCTTTTAAACCGCTGGGTGAAGTCCTGCATCGGTATATATTGAAATAAGGGCATATTGTCATTCTATGTGGTAAACATTGTAGTATTTCCAACAGAAATGTTTTTTGGGGTGCAATATTTAACTAGACTTGTATTTATACTAAAATAACAGTCGCTGTGAGCGTCACCGGCATTTTTAGGGGACATTTTTGAGGATCGCTCTCAGCATAGGTGGCACTCAATGGGTTAATGCTGCTTCCACACAAGCGACATCTAGGCTGGAAATCCATTGTACGTTCGTGCTCAGGTGAAACCCGATGATGTTTAATTCTACCAGTTCCCACAGTACGGAAAGCTAATCAAAGGTACAACAAAAGGTAATACGAGGGGACTTATTTATCGGAGTCTCTAATTATTCACTGAGTCGTAAATAACGTGAAAAGAGCAGAGATGGCTGTTGTGCGGTATTGAATGTACCTGTTGCTGAATGAAACCCAAGCTCTGAGGTAAAGGAAATCAGTGAGAGGAGGAAACTGGTAATCTAACGAATGACCTATAAATAGGAGTGTGAGGAAATTCCAGGCCATGTGAATGACCACTCATTTGGATAATAGTCGTCCATTTTACTTCACTCCGCGCTGCTGTCTGCTTTGTAGAGTCCCCGGCCACTAAGTGGTTGTGGCACTTGATTTGTATTTCAGATTTCTCTATAAACTAACAGTTTAATCGGCTAAACTCTACGCAAGTCATCTTTCAGAGGTGGCAATTGAGCTGCACTCACTGGTATTTGCAAACATTAAGGAAGATGTAATCAAAGCTTGAAGAGAGATCAAGATCAATTACCAACCAGTCAGTTCCTAACTAAAATTTTATGGACTATGGGGGGCTAAGTTGTGGAGAGAGATAAAGTACCACCCAGTCTGCTCCTAACTGTTACAGGCTGTGGTGGAAAAATGACAGTAGCTGGTTGGTTTGGTACATTATCTCTCTCCAAGGCTACATAGACCCCTTAAACCAGGCACATCCAAACTATGGCCCTCCAGCTGTTGTGAAACTACAAGCCCCATCATGCCTTGACCAGGGTTGCCTACCCTCCCGAAAATCGGGTCACCCTCCCGGCCCCCCGGAAGGGTAGCCAACCCTCCCAGATTCTGGGGGACCCCCGCTCCCCCACCTCTGATTACCTTATGTCTGCAGATCTCCACAGAGATAGGCAAAACAAGCAACTTTCCTTCATGGGGGTGGGGCTTAATGATGTCAAGTTTAAGCCCCGCCCCCCGAGCTCCTGCTGAAAGTCTCCTCTCTGGGCTTCTCCCGGAGAGGAACTTTTAAAAGTCGGCAACCCTGGCCTTGACACAGTTTTGCTATTAGGGAATGCTAAAACTATGGCAAGGCATGCTGGGATGTGTATTTTTACAACAACTGGAGGCCCACAGTGTGGACATGCCTGTCTTAAACACTTTTTCCACCAAGCTTTAGCCTAATTGACAGGTGTCAATGCAATGTCTCCTGCACTAAACTGACACCTCCCCTTGTTAAAATAACTCATTTGGAAGGCCTCACTGCAGACTCAGCCGGACATTTGAATTGTGTTCAGGAAGAGACTGTACATAATACATGATGTAAGAATAGTTGAAAATGACAGTTAGGGGTTGGTTGATTATCAACTAGGATCTGCTTGGTTGCTACCTTATTTCTCTCCAAGCTTTGATACATCTCCCCCAATTTTTCCAGTGACTGAAGCTCATAGGCTTCTTTGGGTTACGCCACCCCCGCAGCGAAGTCCCGCCGGGAGGGGCTTTAGCGCATTTGAAAATGCAGTTAAAGCTCAGAAATTGGGGGTTTTACAGCTTTTTTTTTTTTTTTTTAGTACATCTTGCCCTTAGTGACTTATTATCCTCTATATTATATGGTGCTGATGCTTCTTATCTGTTAGGGCAGGACACAAGCCGCTTTTTGATGTCTGGACAAAAACATTAGGGTGTAGACACACGGCGCCAGGATTAAGCACACCGTAATGCCCATTACACATTATGCCACACACCGTAATGCCCATTACATATTATGCCACACACCATAATGCCCATTACATATTGTAGGTGGGGTTACATGCTCGTCACCCAGGGGGAGTTACACGCTTGTCACCCAGAGGGAGGTATATGCTCATTTCCCAGGGGTGCACACTGTGCTGCAGCATTCCCGGAATCATCTCTTCCAGGTAGCACTGGGTGCTCTGCGCTCTGCTGACAAATGCTAGAGGTGCTGGAGCACCTCTGGTATCTGTCCCCAACCAGGCAGCAGCCATATTTGGAGGGGCGCAGAGTCTGTCTGTCTGTTTGTGGACAGAGACTCCCTGAAGTGCCGTTCCCCGACCAACCGGCTCCTGTGAGTTTGTAGGAGCTGGGCCAGGGATCCAGTGGCCTCAGTGGCGGCCGGCCCCACGGGAAACGTCTCGTGGTTTCAATGGCCAATCTGCCAGTGCCTTTGGGAAGGTATAACTCTGGGTTTGGGATGAGAGATGGTTGCACCCAAAAGCAAGTGCACTGGCATCTATTGGTGGTTGCCTGTCTGTGACTTAATGCAAATGCAGCTGTAATCCCCTTCCCCTGTGTATATGCATTTGGCTGAATAGGCAAGGTCTAAGACGTCTACTTTGACTGTCGACACACACTGCAATACCCGATGTGCATTTATGCGCCACCTTCTGTCGCACCATCAAAACGTGTACCTGCCTTATGGCAGGAGCAGTTTCTCCATCTAACTATGTCCTCTTATTTCTGTGCCTGGGAACACAGCCGCCTGTATTGCCATTGCCAGTTACACTCCCATAGTCCGCATTGTCCGCAGGCAGGACAATATTTGCGCGCACTTCTAGCCTCCTACCAGTCACAGCCCAGAAACACACAACACTTTCCTCAACTGCCTTAAATCTTACTTGCCTTGAAAAAGCAGGAAGCGAAACGCGCGCCGGCAGCACGGCTGTGCGGGTGCATTCCTGTATGCGTTTTCTCCGTCATGCTATACCATTAGCCTCAGCTCCAAAATATACCCAGCCCTTCTAAGGGCTCTAATGTGATTGTGATATTTTGATTATTTGTTGCCATCTGTAGTGACAGTGCTCTTGCCGTTTCCCAACGGGTTGCACTGTCACGCCACGGGTCCACCCGATCAACTGCTACACCGCACCATCGAGTGGGTGTTCCGGCCACAACCACTACTGTCAGAGGTGATATACCCGGCACTAGTGTTTATAGGGTGTTACTGTCCGGCTTGCAAGATAGTGATCGGTTGGCACATACATGTGGCCGCAAGTTGCCAGTTATTAAGAGAACGCCCCCACTCTTTCTATCAAACTGTCATATATGAATAGGTTTTCATAACCATCTAAATACACTATCCATTTTTTTGAGACCAATATACTTACAACTATTGTATCCACTTTGACAGTTGATTATAGCTTCAGTCTCTAAACTCAGTTGCCAATTAGTTATCCATTCACATTACATTACAAAAGGTGAAGTTTTACACTATCTGTATTATATGAGATTGTCATAAGCAACACACAATCATCTGTGACGCTGAGTCTCTGCTAGAATAAGAGAGATCTCACAGTGCATACGGAGAATCCCTGCACGTGCTGTTTTCAAACACGCACTACTCTCACTTGTTTGTGTCATCATATGTATGTTTTTAATATTTCGCAGTTTTAGAGATACCCAATAAAAGTTATTTCTTAATGTCGCAATTAATTGTTCTAGAGGTGCACCATACTCCGACACAATGTTCTTTCCTTGTGTTTATTTTCTCAACTGATACCTGCTGCCCCGGTCACACCTTCGGATGTAAGCTCTGTGTAACGCATGCGTAGGCTCTCTGTAATGCATGCGCCGTTTGAATTTTTTCAAAATTGTTGTGTAGCGCAAATTAACCGGATGAGTTGACTGATCTTTAGATCGAGTGACCAGTTCCCTGATAAGATCAAGAGAAGCCTGTCCTTCTAATCTAACACGAGAAATGCAATAACGGCAAGTTTGAGAGGAAGGAGTAGGGTCCCTTTTTAAAAATTCTGGCGTTTAGGGGTGTTGAGGAGAAAAAAAATCACTATTGAGACTTGTTTTTGTGTATTTTCTCGAGTTGACCATTTACAGAGGAAAAAAATGCAATTATCCTGGACGTGATCCCACAAACAAACCTGATCTGACTAAACCTTGGTCTGATGCTGTGTGACATAAACGTGTTTGACAATAATATTGCTTGGCAAAACTGTTTGATAATTTTCATTATTGTTAATTAACCTTGAAGAAGCACAGACGTCTGCCAACATGAGCGTAGGGTTTGCAGCCGGAAGCCCAAAATTACTTTAATTGATCTTTAAGATAGTTTCCCTGATCACCAATTAGACCAAATTAGCGATCAGATTTCAAGATGGGAATAAATACCCTCGACTGATTAGGAATAAAAACAAGATTACATAGTGTAACATAAATATAATTTCCTTTTATCACTATTTGTATCATGGCGAGGAAGAAGGTTACAGACCTTTCGAACAGGCAAGGTTGCCCGGGTACAATACTTTCCAATTAATGTAATGACGGGGGAAGTATTTATGAGCGTAATGGAGATTGCACTGCAATTACCTGCAAGTCGTGAGCGTTTTTTCCAAAACTGGACCCATTTCTACTCATTTTTTTTTTCTTTTCCTTCCCAATTTTTAAATATGTAAGTAATAGATTTTTGACATTTTTTGTGGAACACCTAATCTACAAGCACACTGTTTGTAACGGGTTTGTTCTCCAAAGCATTCATCCTGTACAAAATGTTCCCTTCCTACTTCATATTCTAAATATGCAGAAGCGATTACCTAGAAGTTTTTAATCAAATTCACTTAATTGATTTTCCTAGAAGGAAACACTTGTCCTTTATACGCAATACATTAATTTTCGGAAGTTTGATTTGCTAATAAATGTATCATATGTATAAATGTTATCGTATTTTTTTGGGGGGGGAAATATGAAGCAGATGTACTAAGCTTTGGGAAGTAACAACGTGGGGAGAGATCAAGTACATACCAAATCCTAACTGCCATGTCTTCACGTTATCACTGTGTATATAAAATATATAAATACTGTATGTAGTGTTGATTCTAACACCCTTTAAAAACAGTGCAGTCCCTCTTTCCTACCTGGTGGGGTCACTGTCTGCTCTGGTGTCTTTCACATTGTGGCCTGTATCTCAATACGGACCAGACTGTACTTGCTGCACCAAAGCAGACAGCGACACCTCAGGCAGGAAAGAGGAACTGCATGGGTTTGAAAGTTGAAAGGTGCAGGGTGCTCAAATGACCACTACATATATGTGTATGTATATAAAGAGCTGATTTAATTTGGCTCTTTATTTCTCTCTATGATCTGAAAAATATCCCTATGAGAAATGTTCATAGTTTGGAGTAAAAAAAAACAACTATTTTAACCCTTTATGGCCTTGTGTCCGTTTAAATGGACATTATCAAAAATAAAAAATGTATTGCGTACACGGTATTGTGATGACGGTTGCCATTCAAATCCCTATGTCCATTTAAATGTATGAAATGTTCCAAAATATGGAATTAGAACAAATTGCAGTATTTTGGTGCACGAGCTACAATACTTTATGTACTTAAAAACGAACACCAGAATTACCCAAAAAGGGTTAAGGATAAATGCAATCCTTAAAACAAAATATAGGCGTATTAAAAGTCCTAAATTTGGGGGACTATCCTGTGGGATACGGTCACTAGGTCTACAAGCATTGCTGACTGAAGGTCAAAATGGGTTAGGTTGACAAGGTCATTAGGTCGACAGTCAAAAAGGTCGACATGGGGTTTTTCACATGTGCCGACAGGCGGTATCTCATGCCCTACCATCCACTAGGGCGTGATGGGAGAATAAAATTGTGTCACCGAAGCATGGCGAGTGGACGTGTTCATGTCGACTTTGTCGAAATTCAGAAGAAAAAAACATGAAAAACCCCCATGTCGACCTAATGCTTGTATGACCCTGTCGACCTTCATGCATGTTGACTTAATGGCGTCGACCTACTGATTGCAGACCTAGTTGCTGTCTATCGTTGATCCCGTTTCTGTCCTGTGATCGGGAAGTTCATTTCACTTTAAGACGTGGGAGTTTGTGTCTCTGCGATTCACCTTCCCCACCGTTGAGACCTCCGATGTAGGCTGGTTGGGGATCAGAGGGTGCGTTGTTCTCATAGATGACCTAGTATAACAGAACGTACAGAAGAAAGGACTAACTGATAAGCTTCTCTTATTTAGTGAGGTCTTACAAGTCTTTGGGGGCTGGGTTACACCTAGCCTAGATCTAGAATGTTACACAGTGTGCAACATTGGGTCAGACACTGAGAACTTTCCCTTCCCATATACAGATCAAAAATAGGTTTGACAGCGCAGCTGGTGAATATTTGCACTTACAAACTGGAACGTCACCAGACAGAACACACTTGGATATTTCACCGGTGTATTTTACAATACAAGTACGGTTGAGTCTCCCTTATTCGTGTATTCTAAAAACCTAAATATTCTGAAAACCACGGGTTCCCCTCCGCCCCTTTTTTCATACTTACCTCGCCCCCCGATGTCCATGGCATCCTTCTATCCTCTTCAGCGGCATCTCCGGTCCCAGCGGTGCATTGCCTTGTGGGCGCGCCCGCACACTCGCGCAATACACCCCTGGGAACGGAGATGCCGCTGAAGAGGATCTGAAGGCCGCAAGGGGACACCGTGAACGTCATGGGACCAAAATCCGCAAAAAATCCCTTATCCAAAATGCTTGTGGTCCCGAGTATTTCAGAAAAGGGATACTCAACCTGTAATATGTGATGCTGTTTGGGACCGTTAGACCCCTTTAATCCTAAGCATTTCTTTAATGGGTGCAATGTGTATGGTACACACAGGCCCCTAAGTCCCGTGTTGGGCGCTGTATCCGTGGCAGAAATCTCAGGAGCCACAATGGGCGCCACACAGGCGCAGTGGTGAAATGAGTCTCCTGAACATGGCGGGCGCCATATTTCCGGAGACTACTGCACTATGGAGAGGAGGGGGCTTACACAGAGTCTCTTGATGGTAGCAAATGGTGTCACTCCTAGTAAAGGCTTTGCAACCTCATCAACTACATCATTAAAATGACTGACCTTCTAAGCAAAAGATATAGAAACTATTAGAACATCAGTGTTATTAAGGAAAGTGGAAGAATGACTGTTTGGCCTTGATGGGCTTTATAGCGGTAAGGTAATGGATTATGGTCTGATCCGGTGACCAAGGACAGTGTAGGCTGGTGTTCATGCACAGGGCTGAATAGATGTTTAGCCAGATAAATCCAGGGTCAAAGGCTTCAGTAATCTGGGAGAAGCCGGATGAGTTTTTGGAGATTAGATAATAACCCAGGGCCATTACAGCAGATTAATCCGAGGCAGGGCAATCTCCAACAGGTCAGACCAGCCTCAGTAATCTGCGGCCCTGCTGCTATTGCAAGTTTACATGTCCCAGCCAAAAACTGGCACTATGTGCTGGGACATGTAGTTCCATAGCAGCGAGAGAGACACGTGATACACTGCAGTCCATAGCTCTGTGACGGGAGTGATGTACTGTAGTTATTTCATCACCGTCGACATGCCAACAATAATACGCCATCGGGAGTCTGCAAACATGGTTGTACTGTTATTTAAAGCATTTAACCGTGTTTGCAGCATTATGCTATTAAAGATGGCGCTTTATGGTCATATTTAAAGCGGTCATGCCGACATATTAAATAGTTTTAAATAACATTTTTGCATACTGCTGTCGACATATTGACTGTCGACAGCATTATTGTCTACCAAATGTATATGTCCCTTCTGACGGGCTATAAACTGCCTTTCCCAGGCTGAAACATGCACTTCGGGAGTGACATTACAACGGCGAATTTTAAGTAAAGTGCTGTTTTGATCAAACATCCAAATATTGACAGGCAGTTGGTACAGCCAATCAGGGGTAAGCAGCAGAGAGACCTATTCCAGACTAGTCAGATGCGACAGCCAATCAAGAGCAGGTATCAGTAGCTGTTAAGTAGTCCTCAGTGGACAGTCTAAAAGGTATTTTGCTGGGTTGGCAGAAGCACTGGTACCGCTGTGTTCGGCACATGCGCCTGAAAAGGAGACGTGGTTTTTCTGGTAGAGACGTTGCATCACCGAAGCACCCATTTGCAGCACTTTAGGGGTTGGCCTCACCGGAAGGCCCCCTCCCTGGTTACATTACACTAGGCTAACCCTGCATACTGGTGGATGCACCGCCGACTCTGTTTCATTGACAGGAGCTGGGTGCTGCAGGATAATGTCACAGTGCGGCACCAGGCTCCTGTCCCAGTGGAGAAGCCGGCATTTTAGGGCCACCCCCTCTGGAAGTACAGCCCCCACCCCCTTGTGACACCTCTGGATAGTAGTACCAAACCTTTATCAGACAGAGCATTTACCTATAGCCCCCATACAATTTTTTTGTCAATTTATAGACTCTGCTAGATACATAATAGGTACAAGCTGTATGTTCTTTGGATTGTGGGAGGAAACCAGGGCACTCAGGGGATAAACAGGCAAACACAGGGAGAACATACAAAATCTACACAGACAGTTAACTGAGCAGGTTTTGAACTGCTGATCTCAGGGCGGTGGGGCAGTTATGCTAAGCACTGCACCAACCATGCTGCTTAGTTTTATCTCCTGCGTAATGAACTATATAGATAGATGTTATACCTGTACATATTATTATAACCTAAAATGTTGAGTTTGGCTTCTTGTCATGGTGGCTAATTATATATTACTGAACTTTCCATATGTCCACTATAAATGCAGGGCATGCAAATGGATGGTCGCCGACCATACGAATGGTTGCTCTGAGTAACTTTACATATGCGTGCACGTTCAGGGGGAAGTGGGAGGGCAGCTGATGTCCCCGCCCCCACCTGTCTGTCATGCCAGAATTAGCAGGAGAACGCCCATGACACGCTGAACATTCCCGTATGCTAATGGGGCTGGCCGGCACCTCCCCTCCACTCTCAACCTCCCGTCCACTGTGTTTTGTGCGTGCACCCGGCGGACAGAATGTTCGCTGCGTGGGGTGCACGCACCCCGTGTATGCACATACGCAGAAATGCGCACTAACACATTGGTCCCTGTGCGAACACAGCCCTGCTGCGGAGCAACCTGAATAAGGTCCCTGGTACTTGTAAAACCAGCACCTTGTGACACTGAGGTTGAGGTGCACAGCACCCACCAGTTTTCTGTCATTCCATACAGATAAAGGGCCAGATTCTCTAAGCTTCAAAAGTGATAAAATGGAGAGTGATAAACAGCCAGCCTATCAGCTCCAGCCTGACATTTTTCAAACCCAGCCTGTGACATGGCAGGTAGGAGCTGATTGGCTGGCTGTTTATCACTCTCCATTTTATCACTTTTGAAGCTTAGAGAATCTGGCCCTATAGCTGTGGAACATTTAGAAAGACATTTGATCACAGATAACAAAAAGTAAAGGTTATCTTGGGTTATATTTCAAACTTTCCGGCTCTGCAGGTAACATGCCTGAGCTTGAGGTCGTGTTATTCCTATCAGGTGAGCTTGCCATTTTGAAATGTGACACATTTATATAAAAACAAGAGATTATATGATATACATAGCTCAGAATTCAGAACTTTACACTAGTATTTCTGTTTCATCATTTGGTGGGTTGCAAGTGTCCCGCTGCCCCCCCACCCAGTCACTGCCTAATGTTCACCACCATGCACATGCTCAACTGTTAACGCATACCTCCCAACATTGATCCATAGGGAGGAGGGACGCTTCGCGCGCCGGAGTCGCGTGCCCGAAATGTTTGGGGCGTGGTCTAGGGATATGGGGTGTAGCCTATTCCTAAAGTCCACACCCCCAAGGCCATGCAACAGTGTCTATTCTGCAGCCTGTGGGTCTGGGGAGATAGAGAGGGGGGACTCCCAACTGCCCCTCCCCACCACGGAACACTGCTGGCCCTGTGTGGGACGCAGGAACGTCCCAAAAAAACGGAAAGTTCCTGCGAAAAGCAGGACAGTTGGGAGGTATGGTTAACGCATGGCTGTATGCTGGGCGGGGTATATTTTTGGACTGGCGCTCATCGTGCACATAAGATGCAGTCTCCAGTGTGGCAGGAGTGGAAATCCCAGGGGCAATGGAGGCGCCAGACTCCGGGCTCCATGCTCTGAAGGGGCACCTGCATGTATAGAAGCACCTGTGTGGTATGACCACTGCTATTCCATTGGAGTTCTGCGGCACACCCGCATAGTTAAATTTCTCTATCTCAGGAGCCCTGTTAACACCTGCAATAGGGGACAGAATGGCTCCTGTCTGGTACCACTTGACCTGGGCTGTGAGATGGGATCCACCAGTGAACGCTTCTGAATGTTCATGCCCACTGGCCATTCTCACGAAGAAGAGCTGCAGCCCTTTATTTTTTGTGGGGGGGATGACCATCTGGCGGTGAACCATGGATGGTACCATTGGTGGATGACCTCAATGGCATGAATCGGAGGAACCGTTAATTATTTCACTCACCCATGGTCATCCCCGCTCTGTTTTGCTCTGGGTAATGGACCAATCAAAGGCGGGGGGGGGGGGGGCACATTAGGGGGCGTTGTTAGGATCCATGTCCCAATGACCAGGAGAAAATAAAAAAACCTTTTAAGTTGTTATTGACAGAAGAGCGCCATCTATCCTTGACCGTTAATCGTTGATGGCTGATAGCTGTTGCAAATTTGGGACATGTAACTGATTTTTTGGGACAGAAGCCTTGGGGAGAGATAAAGTAGAGAGAGAAAGTACCAGCCAATCAGCTCTTAACTGTTATTTTTCAAAGACATCCTAGTTAGAAGCCTGTCAAAATGACAGCTTCTGCAATGTGCTTTCACTTTGAGCTGTGTCCGTTTTTAATTTCACTTTGAGCTGTGACAGTTTTTAGCCCACAAACTTCACCCCACCTCCAGTCCATATCTATTCCTACCTACAAAATCTGTCTTCACAGCGCCCTCTCTCCATAGCAAGAAAGTTTGAAACCGATTAGTGTCCCTGTAAAAATTGCTTTCACCTTCTATTATGACCTCTTTTAGCACACAAAGGAGTTATTTGGTCCATCTAGTTGCCATTGGTGGTACTTCACCTCATAGAGCTGAGGGATAGATAGATAGATAGATAGATAGATAGATAGATAGATAGATAGATAGATAGATAGATAGATAGATAGGCTGGTACTTTATCTTTCTCCAATTTGTCACTTTCGAAGACTTATTACAACTTTCGATAAATCTCTGTATAAAAACATAGTTACATAGTTTAATTGTAAATTCCTTATTGTCACTGCGATTTACGTAACGGATGCTCTTGTTAAATATAATAATAAAATAGTAATAAAAAAATCACGTTTTCTATCATTTTACGAACTGCATTTGAAAAAATGACAGCTAGAACATTGGTCGCTATGGGTTACCGCAATCATTTATTTGTTTTCCCCCCGGGTTGCTTGCACATCACTTTTTATCATGATCTGTCTGGTTGTGCTAATTTGTTATATTTGATGGGTGTTTTTGCCCATTTGATTTTCTCATTAGGTTCTCGGTTCAAGCGATGAAATAAAGAGGAGACACAATACGAGATCGGTTATGTTTGAATAATCCTTGCCAGGTTCTGAGTGTTGTGCTTAGTGAACGAGCGTCTTGTACTCCCCTGTGGCTTACGGATCGGTTTTGTTTCATAGAGGGAAACATTTTAATTGCTGACACAAATGACAAACTTCATTGGGATCAATTGCAAACCCCCCCCACCCCCCACCTTTCTCCTCGTTGGCAAATTGATTCTTGATTCATTCCTGCACAAAGTGTTTGTGAGTTCCCTACACGCGGAGGCATGAAATCATTATCTGCCATTACACACTGTTTGCTTGTGGCCAACATGTGGGAAAAGGCTCATTCTCAATAAAGAACCAATTAAATCTGTGCTGCTTTACTGAGCAGCTGTGCAAAGTAAACAAATAGGTAGTGCGCAGATTTAATGGCACATCCCCGGTCCTGTGGGGGGGGCTCCCTCACATTGATTTTCATAATTGAGGAGAGAAAAAAAAAACCACAATGTATTATTGTTTATATATAACACACATTTGGGGTCCTATTTATTATAGTGTTAATTCCAGCACCCACTTTGACAACCCATGCAGTTCCTCTTCCCTGCCTGGGGTGTCGCTGTCTGCTCTAGTGCTTCTAGCACTGTGTGGTCTTTATATCAGCACTTATATGCAAATCAGACCTGTGCTAGAAACGCCAGAGCAGACAGTGACACCTCAGGCAGGGAAGAGGAACTGCATGGGTTTTCAAAGATAGCGGGTGCTAGAATGAACACTATATTAATTTCACACGCCTATCATTTAAATCAATTTCATTTTATTTTTAATGGTCGATTATCGGAGACAATATAAGATACGTTAATCTCTTCACCTGTTTGTATCCAAAAATCACGGCTCTGGAAAACCGGAAGTGACCCAGAAGTGTACTGGGGTGGCTCCACCCCCGGATATGACATGGCAGGAAGTGGACAGGGTGGCATCCTGGAAGCAGGACTAACCAATGGACGTCATAGTGAACGTCTTACCTTTCAAAAGCCATTGTGCTTCACAGCGGGAACAATGTTTTATGTTTATCACTGATGTGATAGCAATGTTAGTAATTGTGAGTGACCGGTGTAGGACTGGGCAGATGGGGAAGACTTTGGTGTAGTTGGCCAGCTTCACAAACTTTGCAACAATTGTAACCAGCGTTCTGGGCTAACAAAGTATAGAAAGAGAAACCATTGGAGTGTTTTTAACACTCATTTAATTGAATTAAACACAGATTTAATTGAATTTGTCAAATCAGGTGTGAAAATTGCCAAACATTTTTATTCATCGTAATGACCTGTCATGTTCCCTTTATATAGGGTCTTTTTCTCCTCAGCATTTTTTTTATTTGAATTTATATAACAAATGTGAGTGACGTTGGTATTTTTAGTGGATATTTTGCATATTTCTCACAGAGATGTTGGCACTCAAAAGATTAACTTAATATAGGATGAATGCGGAGCTTCTGTGACTTTTATATTGTAAATACACATACTAGTCGTTATAGACTTGGGTCAACCTCAACCAGCCCCATCTCGAGCATTCTTCGGCCAACCCTCCCCAGCCCGCTCTCTACCTCATTTCCGCCCCTTTTCCCACCCTAGTTGCAGCCTCAACTGCTCTCTTTATGCAATTGCCGCTATTGTTCCTACTGAGACACCCACATCTAATATTCCCGCACTGGCATGCCTTTGGACATGGAAGAAGCCCTATGGATTAACAGGATGTCAGCTGGAACATGGCCGCCGCAGCCAGTGCAATTGGGTTTTTGGACACGCCCACATCTGATTAGCCACCACCCTGTTACCTTCCAGGAACATCCTCCAAAATGGCTTCAGATTCCTTCTTTGTCCTCTGACTGTAACAATCGGGGTGCATGAAATGTAAAACATTGGCCACTTGCTACGCGAGGTATGGCGAGGGCAGTGGTTCACTTATATGGTGTCTCAAAATTTTTTTAAAAAACTCATGTTGACCTTTAACCATCTTGACCTTTTACTTGTGTTGACCTTTTGACCATGTCCACCTAATGCATGTCCACCTTTTTCACGTGTCGACCTGATACCGCGCGTACACAAACACTGTGTATCAATAGGCGAAAACCCCCCATTCGTTTATTAGGGGGAGGCAGTGTGTCCAGGAACAAAGTCTCTGATATCCATGATATCTCCAAACTTGTCACTGCCGATAAATCTAAAGGAATCCTAAATCTCACATTCTGCAGCTGTTACGCTAAGGAATGAGATCATTATGTTTACTAAATAGAGCCGCTAGTCTGCCGCCAGTTATATGATTTTACCCCGATAATAGCCGTAGGTTACAGTAATATATACACATAGCCTGTAGGATAAACAGTTGTGTTTCATAAAACAGATAATTTCCAAAAAAATGTAATCGCTGCAGTGATTCATTTGTATTTGTCATATATTCTATACATGTCATTGTTATAAGATGTGTGTTATGGTTATGTATAATAGACCATTGTTTTCCTCGCTTTTGTTTGTTAATTAATTGATTTATTAACCCGTTGAGTGCCAAGATCTCTGTAAGAGATGTGCAAAATATTCACTAACAATGCCAGCGTCGCTCACATTTGTTATATATTTTCAGATAAATAAAGTTGTGTAAAAAAAAAAAAAAAAGATTATATTTCTATATAAGGTCAACATTACAGGTCATTATGACGAATGCAAATGTTCGCTTGGCAATTTTCACACTTATTTTGAAAAATTCACTCAGAGGGTTAAAAGGGTCAACATACTGGTTGTTTATATACCGAGTTTTGTTATAATATAACGCTATTATCATGATTTTCTTAGTATGTGCTACATATACATTACTTTCACGCCCTTATTGGTCACCCAGGATTTCTGCTCTACCTTGGCAGGGTGCTGGACCGATGATTCCTGTGAATCCTTACAAACATTGTGGGGGAAATTTACTAAGATGGGAATTAGACTTCATATGTGATTTTGCTATGGGCAACCAATCAGAATCTACTTATTTATTTAGCACCCTGTAGAAGACAGTAGACAGGATCTGATTGCTTGCCCATAGCAATATCACATGTGAAGTCTAATTCCGATCTTAGTAAATTTCCCCCTGTGTGCGCCCAGATTTGTTGGCCCGCCCCTTGTACTTGTCAGGCTGAGCTCAGCTGCCAATCAGACTAGCCCCGCCCCCAGCTACAAATACTACATTGTGCTGGGATGATTGAACATCTGTTCTGCTCATATTTAAGACGTAGAACCATCGATGGTGCACCATAGAATAGGAAATGACCATTAATGGTTCTAGGCACCATCACCGTCAATTAGGTACCCTGCCAATGGTCATCCTTACACCTGGGTGCTTATTGTCTCTTTTGTTTGATCCTTGTATAGACTGTACTAGATAAATACAATGACTAGAAGCGTGACTGGTTGCTACAGGCAACGCACCAGCTTAGAAAGTTTGCTAGATCTGCTGCGTATATATGTATTTTCCAGTTTTAACAGTCACAGTAAAGCTGCAAAAAAATGGTAAAATTGTCAAGAGTTAAGGTCGCCATACACACGCAGATTTATCTGCAGATCTGTCTGGTTGGAACAAAAACATGGTTATGGATGAGAGCAAATGACAGTTGACCATTTGCTTGGAAATGCTGGAAAACTGACAAACTGTCACTCATCCATAACCATGTTTTTGTTCCAACCAGCCAGATCTGAAGATAAATCTTACTAGTGTATGGGCACCTTTACAAATATAAGTGTCCTTTTAACAGTTTCAGCAATGTCGGGGAGGGGGGGGGGGGGGGGGGTGGTAATTACCGCATCTGCCTTGCATGAAAATGCACTGATGATCGGTACTTCCAGAGACGTTGCACAGTAGGAGTGTGAGGAAATGTTTTACAAGACAAATAACCAGGAACACTCCCATTAATAGCGTCTCAATGTATGCCAAACCTCTGCACTATTTGTGTTTCTTTTCCTTCAGGCCTTCGGATTTATGACTCGTGTGGCCCTACAAGCAGAGAGAATGAATCACCACCCAGAATGGTTTAATGTGTACAACAAGGTAATTCATTAGTCATATTCCATCACCTGAGCTTAACTCACTGTTGCATTTTTTCAGGGTATCGTTTTACTGGGTTTTGTTGCTCAGATGGGAATAACGCTTCCTGCTAAGACTTACACGCCTCACACCCGGCAAGCTTATGACATAGGAATAGTTGTCAAGTGTCATAATGGATTTGTCCCCTTCGCACTATCACTATATTCAATCGCATGTTACAACATCGCAACCCACCACTTAACAGTGACACAGTGTTCACCTAGGCCTGCATCGCAGCAGCCCGCGGCAGGACCAGCCCTCTTGAATTTCACGAGCAGTACTGCTGGCTCTGTAATGGAAATGGAGGCAGAGGTTTCCGGCCAAAATAGGCCAAGCGGGGGCTGCAGGGAAGGGGAAAGAATGCCAGGCAATCACTTTGCCTACTGAATTCATTGTGATGTCATTTCATGTTCCTTGATTGCAGTGATCATCTTGAAAGCACAGTCCCAACATTTCTATACCTTTTTATTTTGATATTAATTTGAATGCGATTCGATCATTTTATCAATAGGATTTAAAGTGCCTTAAAAAAAATTCCTGATTTTGTCAATCGCCGATAATTGTGAAATCACTGCTAATTACATTTCCCCCTAAATATGATTAAAAAGTCAAATCTGAATTTCTCTCAAATTGAACAGATTGCGCCCAGTTATTTCATTAGCATGTTTCATTTATTGGTAATAATTTAAGGAGGCCACCAGAAGGCTTGTATTCAAACAATTTTTATATTGAGGCAGTTACCAACATTTCCCAGGGGCCTTTCCTCAGGGTGTAATATGTTGCAAGAGAGTGTTTTTGTTTGTTTTTTGGTTATCATTTACCTATGTAACACTGTAAGGGCTATTTCACACGCTCCGGCTCCTGCCGGGCGGTGAAATCCCGCACAGCCAGGAAGCCGTGCCGTATACAGTAGTTTACAATGGAGGGGATGGCCACAGCCCGGCAGCAGTCCCTTCCAGTGGTGGGATCCGGCTGCAGCCGGGCCGTGGCCGTCCCGTGTGAATGGACACAGTTGTGTCCATTATTAACTACAGTGTGCGGCATGGCTTTTTGCCGTGTGGGATTTTGCCGTCCGGCAGGAGCCAGAGCGTGTGAAATAGCCCTAAAGCAGGCCTGGCCAACCTGTGGCTCTCCAGATGTTGACAAACTACAAATCAAATCCCATCATGCCTTGCCACAGTTTTGCTATAAGGTAGTGTTAAAACTGTGGCATGGCATGCTGGGATTTGTAGTTTCATAACAACTGGAGAGCCACAGGTTGGCCTGTCCTGCTCTAAAGCATTACCCTGTTTGAGCTGACAGGCGGGATTTCATACCCACTACGGCATGGTGAGCGAAGCATGGCGAGCGCAGTGGTACACTTTGACAGTGCCCATGTCGACATTCGTGCCAAAAAACCTGTGAAAAGCTCATGCCGACCTTCTCATTGTCTATCTATTGTTTGTGTCGACCTTAGCCACGTCGACCAATTTCATGTGTCAACATTCAGTGGTCCTCCCAATGCGTGTTGACCTAAATTGGTTTGATCCGATGACCCGTACCCGCTGTGTGCAATCCTCAAGCGCAGTCTGCCAGCATTTTTTAATAAAGTTGAATTAGTGTAATTGGCCTGTGCAGTAAGGTTCTATACTAGGAATTATTCTGAGGTAATTCCTGCTTATGCTTTGTCCGTACAGGTTCAGATAACGCTGACGACACACGATGGCGGAAAGTTAACCAGAAAAGACGTGAAACTTGCTCAGTTTATCGAAAAAGCTGCGACATTCTAATAAATAAATGGAGTGTAATTCCGTGTGTGCATTAATGTGTTTCTGTATCCGATATTGTCATGTCGTACCACATGAGCAGAATACAACGGCAGGGCCGGACTGGGCCACAGGGGAAACCCCCCGGATGGGCCCATTGCCTGAGGACCCAACCCTGGGCCTTATTCTGATTAAATCGGACGGATGCGTATTTCAGACGGGCAACGAGTGTTCTTAACCCCGCCTAACGCGGGGAGTACGCATATGGTAATGAGCCCAAACACCCCTTCACGCCCCTCTCCACCCCCTGTTCGGATGGTTCTGTACGATCCTTTTCTGCACGGAATTCACGCCATGTTCGGACGTGCGCACACACAAAACATCGGCCGGTCAGAATAAGGGCCCCTATCCTCCGCCAGATACCAAACAGTGCATTCAAATGACATGGTTACTCTGTAAGAGGGCCAGCCTAAACCTGTGGTATCTGGGGACCACTACCATAGCATTCCTCTGGTGACCCCTTCATGCACCAGGCCGGCGGAGTACAACAGTGTATTATTTGGAATAATATTTGTAACAATACAGCATAGTCATTTATGGTGGTTAAATAATTTGTATTCTGCAGTTATCCTAAATGTTATTATGCCACCAAAGTTTGATAATGGTTAAATCGGTGTCCATTCCTTATGTAATGCGGCCCAAAATGTAAATAGAGAAGCCACACCAGCAGCCCCACCAAACATTGCCGTGTATGGGTGATTGGTTTGACATGCATTGGATCAACCACTGAAAGTTGACAGGGTTGGAAGGTTGACACTGGGAAGATCGACAGTCAAAAAGAATTGTCCCTGATGTCGACCTAGTCGACATGGACACCGTCAAAATGTACCGCTGCACTCACCGTATTTTATTCTCCCACCACACAGTAGTGGATGGTAGGGCGTGAAATACCGCCTGTCGGCACATGTCGGCTCAAGAAAAATGTGAAAAACTCATGTCGATCTTTTGACTGTTGATTTTTCCAATTGTCGACCTATTTCAGGTGTGTTCATTGGTTGACCCACTGCATGTCAACCTTAATAGGGTTGTCCTAGTGTCCGTATCTAACACTGCCCAACATCTCCCACCGAGACTCCCTGCCCAACATCTCCCGCCGAGACTCCCTGCCCATTGGTGTGGTCCCCGTAGTTTTAGATGTATTGGTGTGTGTGTGATTGTACGATGGGTTAGCTGTGTCAGATACTAGTAGCTATATAATGGAACGAGTGTGTAATAAACAGATGGCCAGTGACTGAAACGCCATAATTGATATATACTGTAGACAGATATTACAATTGTGTAAATCTTCCCATAATTCCCTTGTGATAAGATAATACATTTGCTCTCTATCTCCATGTGATAAATCAAAGATGAAGGCGAATTGCTCCTTCATGGCTCATATTTTATCTTGTTACATTGCAGAAATTCAGGAAGAAACGAAGCGTCCTGTAGATCATCTATATAACTGTCATTTTCTAGCGTTCACCTTCTTGGCTCCGGTATATACTTTATAGCGCAGAATGGATAAAAAGTCATCGCTGCTCAAAGTTAAATGTTCACATACTTGTAAATTGGGAGACATCTGCTTTAAATCGACTTAAATATGATTGAAATTCAGATGTTATAAAGTTGTAGGTACCATAGGTGCAGGGAGTGCAACTGCTATGGGGCCCAGAGCTGAGAGGGGCCACCTTCCCTGTCACAGTTACATGTGTTATATACAGGGGTGTAGCTACCATAGGTGCAGGGAGTGCAACTGCTATGGGGCCCAGAGCTGAGAGGGGCCACCTTCCCTCTCACAGTTACATGTGTTATATACAGGGGTGTAGCTAGCATAGGTGCAGGGAGTACAGCTGCTATGGGGCCCAGAGCTGAGAGGGGCCACCTTCCCTGTCACACTTACGTGTGTTATATACAGGGTGTAGCTACCATACATGCAGGGAGTACAGATGCTATGGGGCCCAGAGGCGAGAGGGGCCACCTTCCCTGTCACAGTTACATGTGTTATATACAGGGGTGTAGCTACCATAGGTGCAGGGAGTGCAGCTGCTATGGGGCCCAGTACTGAGAGGGGCCACCTTGCCTGCCACAATTACGTGTTATATACAGGGGTGTAACTACCATAGGTGGCTGCTGTGGAGGTATGTCTCTCTAGAAGTGTTGTAAAGTGTTGTAAAATACCTTGGGCGGGATGTATTAAAATATGCCCCCCCCCCCTGCGATGCTGCCGCATATGTACTAACATATGCGGCTGGCATCGCGGTGCGGTGACGGAGGCCCCCCGCGATACCTGTACTCTGGTGTGGGGGGGTCTCCATCATCTCCCTTCTGCCACACTCTCCCCTAACGCCGGGGACAGCTAAGCATGCTGTCCCCGGCGCCTCCTTCTCCCCCGGAACTAGGATGTCCGGCTGCTTCACTAGGGGGAGGAGGGGTTTACCTTCAGGAAGGTAAGCCAGAGGGGGGGTCGGCGAGGCGGCGGGTTTGCGGCGGTGGGCGCCGAAAAGATACCCTATAGAAGCATAGGGTATCGCCACCGCCACCGCATTTTCCATTTGATACATCTCGCCCCTTGTATGAATCACATTTATAGTTAATCTATCATTATTCTCTCTTATACAGACTTTTGGATTAGGGTCCAGGTTGCATTTTTTTAATCTGGGGGCCACGTACAGAGCATTGAGCTGGTTTTCTCATTACCCAAAATATTAAGCATTCTAGACCTTCTAATTGAAGATTGAGATGCTATGTACTGTTCTGTTTAGACCATCATCTCATATTATCACAGAAATGTTTAATTATTGGAATAAAATTTTAAAAATCTGGCCAGTGTTAGAGAAACCTGCAGAATCAGCACAGAGCAGCAGCCATTTTCTTGTGGTCTGGGCCTCCCTCCAGAAACATCCATGTGGCTTTTCTAATGGGTCTGCGGAAGCAGGTCAGTTTTGGCCCACTCCAGAGTCAATGCTTCCTGTCATGATGTAAATCTATCTGTAGGCCTTCCACACCCTCCATACAAAGGTGGCCTGTGATACCCCTTTCACACTGACAAATATTTCCGGGTTATTGCACATGAACACGCAACAACCCGGGAAACTGGTCAGTGTGAAAGGGTCCTGGAAGATTGTTCGGTAATTGTTTCCTAGCACGGCGCCCGTCGTGGGTCATCGCATACCTTAAGTTAATGTATGCAATGGACGCGACCGACGCGATTTTAGGGCTATTTTTAGCCTTTTCCCCGACAATTAAAAAATCGCGTCTATCGCATGCCTTAACTTAAGGTATGCGATGCGATCAACGCGATTTAACATTGAATGCATTGTATTCAATGTTATATTCCTATGTATATAGGTACATAGGGAACAATGTTAAATGGCCCAATGGACCCGATTTTTGATTGTATACCCACCCTGATGGGTAATGTGTATGTAAAATGCCCCCCCCCCAATCATTAACGCCACCCCACGATGAACGCCAACCCGAAGCGTGGCGAGCCCGCGAGGGGCGGCGGTACGCGTCTTCCGACCTTTTCATATCACCACTATCCACGTCGGCGTGGAGTTGATTTTATATAGTGTGGCGAGCCACCGAGTCTGAAGCATGGCGAGCGTACACGTAATACCTGTGAATTTATGCGCGTCCCCTCGCGGGGCTCGCCACGCTATATAAAATCCATGCCAGTGGGGATATGAAAAGGTTGGAGGATGCGTACCGCCGCCCCGCGCGGGCTCGCGCTCGCCACGCTTCGGCTTGGCGTTAAGCGTGGGGTGGCGTTAACAAAGGGGGGGGGGGCATTTGACCCATCAGGGTGGGGATACCCACCCTGAAAATTGTGGTCTGGGGGGCATTTAACATTGGGGCCAATGTAAAATCGGGTCTCAGGGACCATGCGATTTGGTTGCATGCGATGCGATCGACGCGATTTTTAAGGTCCCGATGGATACAATTTTTATTGCTGGCGCCGTGCTAGGAAACAAATACCGATTGTTCCAGGATTTAATCCCGGGTCTTGACTAGGGTTGTACCCAGGGTGGTCACGGGTCCAGGGGCAGTGTGAACAGGTATCTCAGGTCGATGCAACCTGGGTCCCGTTCACTGCACTCTGAAGGCACCGCTGGGAGATGCTGACACCTCCCAGCACCTCCCGGCTAGTGTGAAAGCAAATGCAACCCGGGTCGCAGCCAGGATTTTGTACCCGGGTTGCAAGCACTTTCCCGTGTGATCAGCTATTCTGGTGGACTACCAAGGAGGCAGTGGTCTAACTTTTGTTAGTTGCCATTTATCTCTCTTGTTCCCTTATCTCAGTGACACCCTCTTTCTCCCCGACACCCTCTCTCTCTATCACATCTCTCCCTCCTTGGCGTCCCCTCTCTCTCTCCCACTCCCCTTATTAGAGATAGGGATGGTCTCACAACCCTATCTATGATACTTCCGGACAGTGGAGAGTCTGGAGATGGGACATAGTTTAGAAGTCTATGTAAATTAATGATTTCTAGAAAGGTCATATGTGTAAAAGCAAACTGTTATTATAATTGCATGAAAAATAAATTGTATTGTAATACTATAGTTAGGATCAGCACATCTTTGCTCTACAGGTCCTGCAATAAATATGATATTTTAGCCCATATGTTCGTTTTGTCAATACTCTCTCTGCTGAGTTTGCCTGTTGCTTGTGGGATCCTTGCCTCTCTGCTATGGAGTGTGTCTTTACATGATCGACGTTTCAAGCAAAATATAACAAAAATAAAGGTTTTCAAATCACCTGCGTTAGAACCGGAATGTTCACTCTCTGAACCAATCTACTTAATATCCCTCTATTCTTTGTGCCTTAACACCACTTCAGGGCACCAAATCATGACCCAATGTCATTAAAACCCCTTCAGTGGCAATCCCGAGAATTTTCCGGGCTGTGCCTCAGAGCCCGGAAAATTCTCGGGATTGCCACTGTTTACAGCCGGGCAGCGCTGCTGAGTTCAATCACTGAACTCAGGCAGCTTCAGCGGCCCCCTCCCCTCTGCGGCGCCTCCAGCTCCCTCCTCCTCCCCTCTGGGTTTTGTATGAAGTCCCCGGTGCCGGCTTATGACAAGCCGGCTGCCGGGGACAGGGGTGGGGGACGCAGGTCCGGGCAGCCGCCGATTGACAGTGCAGCGGCGCTGCCCGGACCCAGGGAGGCAGTGGTGTTTTTTTTTTAAGGGAGCGCTCCCCATAAAAAACTCGCCCAGTGGGGAGCGCTCTCCCCCCCCCCCCCAAAAAAAAACCTCAGCTAAAGGGGTAAAGGCAGCAATCCCAACCACAGTGCTGCTATTAGCAAAGAATGTAATGTGAAATCCATGGTTAATTGGTCTGATGTATTGTTCCACCGTTCCCATGGTGTATATCAAATCTAGCAGTGTTCCATAACTGAATAGACTAATGTTTGTATTGCCAAGACAAAAGCGACATTTTGGTTTTACTTGGATAGTCAGTAAGGGGCTAATTTTTTGGCTATGGTCCTTAGAAGCTCTTTAGTTCAACACTGTCTGTATTACAGACCCCTCCTTTAATATAGGAGACTATACCTTTTAATTGATTAAATTCAAAGTTGTAGGTTGAATCCTACATTATTATTTTTATCCCCCCATAATTTATCCTGGTATCTATATTTTAAGAGTATCCTACGCAGAGGTCAACTATAGGGAATTGCTAGCAATTAGCGGCCAACAGGATCTTTGGGAAGTAGAGAAACCAGTTTAAAAATTATCTTTATTTTTTTTTTTTATCTAGCATTGTCATTCAATTCAGAGCATGATAGATCATACTTGCCTACCCTCTGGAATGGCCGGGAGGGTCCCGCAACTCGTGTCCCCCTCCCGGTCCCCCGGGAAGGGGGGGCAAGTCTCCCACATTTCCCTACAGCCCCGGCTCCCCCTCTCCCCGCGGTCTAAAAACTATGACTTTCGCGGGTCCGCGGGGAGGGGGCGGGGCTAAATGATGCAATTTGCACCATTTCGCGTCATTTTTAGCCCCTCCCCCCACCCACGGACCCGCAAATTGAGGCTTCAGCCCATCATGGGGGCAGGGCTTGATGACATCACCCGTGCCCCGCCCCCAAAACGAAGCCTCTACCCGCCCCCTTTCACTCCTCTCCGGGCTTCTCCCGGAAAGAAGTATGCCAAAGTCGGCAAGTATGTGATAGATGAAGATCTATCCGAACATCTTTAGAGCAAGATGAACCCATTGAGGTTATACGGGAGATGTCTCAACGTTGTGGAGATGGAAAGTGGACAGAGAATGCACCAGCCAATCAGCTTCTGTCATTTTTCAAACACCGTCTGTAGTATAAGTTGATTGGTCGGTACTTGATCTCTTTCCACTCTACCATTCTTGATGGTGTGTATGTACGTCTCCCAAAGTTTCTATCGTAGCTCGATGATCCACCTAGAGAATTGTCTCTCTGAATGAAAGAAAAACGTTCACGCCACAGCAGAAAACGCCTCTCACACTGTTATACATTCCCTGACTTCGCTCAGAGGTTTATGATTCTAAATAAGCCGGTCATCTGGGATCTATAAAACTATTTGCCTAAACAAAAGAAAATGATTTTGTTGACTTGTGAGGTCTGTGAAAAAATGATCACAGAACAATTCTCTCTTCGTCTGTTAAGGCCCTTATACATTAGGATGACTTGTCCTGAGGACAAGGCAGCCCGATTTCCTCTGTGCTTCCCCGGTAGCTCCCCAGGGTAGGTCACCTAAGATTTGGCACGTGATGTGCCTTTTTTTTTTTTTTTAACGTGATAAATTAATTCGATTTATTGCATGTAAGCCCGGGAAGCTGGGGGCGGCAGAATTTTAAAATCCTATTCAAAAGACTGGGCGGCTGCAGATTGGCTGAGAGAGCTCTCTCAGCCAATCAGCGTCCGCCCAGTCTTTTAAAATAAGATTTTTCAATTCTCCCTGTCACACTCCACTTCGTATTGGTTGCGATACAGACTAGCCATGGCAAAACATGGGGATGGCAGACTTCCCTATCATACTGAAATAATGGGCCAGCCGCCATCTGCCTTAACCCCACCCCCCACCCCCCATAGAGGCACACAACCCTCCCACAGCCGTAGCCCGGCCAGTTGTTTCACAAAGCCTGTAATGTCGGCATTGTGTTGTGGGGGGGCGAGTCCGTTATGCGATTTTGCGGACGCGTCCTCTCCATTCATACTTAGCATCACCATTCCCCCATTATGCCACACTGTGCCCTTCCAGAGGTGGCAGCAAGAACATTGGCAAATATGTTACATTACTAATTGCTGCTATGCATGAGATCAGTGGCCGGCGGTATTGCATTGCCTTCAGAATGTGATCATGCTTGTATCCAGCCCTGTATGTTACAAGTAGTGTGAATCCAATCCCCGGCAGGTCACTTGTCATAATTGAACACATGGCCGAAATGTATCAGTTATCGCTTCTGAACAAGCTCTGTTCAATCCACTTACCCAGAATCACAAAAAAATACTGTAGAAGAAAAGTAGGTTCAACCACCACCAGCGTAGGATAAATAAAATAATACTTCCCTTCTGTGGGTATAATTCTTTCTCTGTATACACTTGTGTTTGTCATACGTGTCTTCTGCTCAACTTATATTCATTTGTACATGAAACAAGAGCATATACATGACATAGTGTATACTGTTTAATCTATAACATAGGGATATCACATACATATAAAAACATCAAAAACATCAATATACAGTTTGCACACAATAAAATTCCAAAGTGGCTAGTGCATCAGTTAAAGAACTTTGAGGTAGTTACCAGATGGCCAGTGAACCATAAGTCAATATAGTTCAAAGTGAGCATGCAAGAATGATTCCACGATCGCCCGGGCACAATCAGGATCACACGCTGCTGCAGGATAACAGTCCCCCAGTCCAGTCCAATGCCTCTGCCCGCCGACGCGTTTCAGACTCGATCTGAGTCCTTTTTCAAGGCTTGTCCTTGTGTGCATATGTCCATTCTTTATATATGATTCAAGTCTCGCGGTGTCACGCGAAAACCCCGGCACTTCCGGGTTCGCGGCACCGCGATGACGCATGTGGCAGCGTCCCCGTCATCACGCTTAGCTACGCGAGGTCCCGATACTTCCGGGTTCGCGTAAGCGCGCTGACGTCCATGGTGGCGTCCGCGTCACTCTGTGGTGACGCTCCGATTGGCTCTCTTCATCTGCGCTGTTCTAGGCTTCTCCTATACCCGGTCATGTGATCACTGCCACTCTCACATGATCGGGAGATGAAGCCCTTAATGCATATTCGGCTTCCGCCCTTACAGACTGTGGGCATACGCATTGTACCTTAAATAAGGAGAAATATAGAACGGAATAAATACATGATAAAATTACTATAAAAGGCATAATTAGGATTGTTTAAAAACCATTTATAAAAACCATTTTAACTCAAAATCTGAGTTAATGCCATTGGGTTTTAAGGTATTAAAATTATAAATAGTTTGCATTTCTATCCTGGCCAGTTGGGCATCTGTGTCCCTACGGCGACAATGTCCTTCCACATATTTGATACCCAGGAATATCTTAATTTCATTAGGGGAACTATTATGGTGTTTTTTAAAATGTAAAGGGAGGGAATGCGTTTCTATTCCCTTCTTGATATTCCTGATGTGCTCACTTAATCGAATCTTAAGTGGCCGGGATGTTCTGCCAATGTAGAATAAATTGCACGTGCACCCAATGGCATATACCACGTTTTTGGTATTGCATGTGATAAATTCCCTAATTTGGTGTTCCCTTCCATTAATATTTATTTTTTCCACCTTTCTATCCCCCTTGATGTTAATACATGCACAACAGCTTCCACATCTGTGGAACCCCTTGGTTCTTATTTGACGTCTCTCTAGATTGGATGGATGCATACTTTTTGTCAGATGGTTACCCAAATTGGCCACCCTCCTATATACGAAGGATGGTCTCTCAGGTAAATCCATACCTATGATGGGGTCCCTTCTTAGTAGATTCCAGTTCTTTTTAATGGAGTGCTCCAATTGTTTGTGCTGTTGGCTATAATTAGTGATAAAAGCATATTTCTTGTTATCTACCTGGGCTTGAGGCCCTTTGTTTTGGAGTAAAGCAGCCCGTTCAATTTTATCGACTTTTTCTCTCTCCTTATCGATAGTCACTGGATCGTATCCACTTTCCTTGAATTTTTGAGCCATTACTGCGGTTTGCTCTTTATAAGTCTGGTCCTCCGTACAGTTTCTTTTGATTCGTTTAAACTGTCCCTGTGGGATGCAGTCCAACCAGTTCTTATGGTGGCAGCTTCCCACATGGATATAGCTCTGTGAGTCGGTCGGTTTAGTATATGTTTTGGTCTTCAAACCTCCATTTTCTGAATAAATAGTGATATCTAAAAAATTGACACATGACTCACTGATGTAATGTGGTGAGAGACAGGAGTAAATTTACTAAGATGGGAGTTCTATTGAACATGGGATGTTGCCCATAGCAACCAGATTCTACTTCTTATTTAATTAGCAACTTCTAGAAGATAATAGATAGTATCTGATTGGTTGGCCATAGCAACATCCCATCTTTAATAGAACGCCTACCTTACTAAGTTTACTCCTTAGTTTTGGGTAGGGCGTGTCCACTCAAATATAAAGTGCACAAATAATGTGGGCTGCATGCAAAAGCAGCCAGTATTTATTCTGCATGCAATAATAATAATATACTTTGTATATATCTCCAGAGAGATTTTGAAATGGAGATATAATCCAAAACCAGATGTAAGCTTAAAAGCTTGCATCTATTTATAGAATCATAAAAATAACAGCCCTATATGGAATCAGTTTAATTATTTTCTTTACCTATTGATTGGATACAACACATACAATAAAATGGCAGCTGTAGATTTTCTCATTGGCTGTCCTCCAAGTCATTTTAAATGTAATATCCAGGATATTTTTTAATACGTCCCACAGAAACATATTATCTTAACAAATGTTAAATCTAGAGGATATGCATCTTTTCCATAAAAATAGAAAAAAAAATTGTAAAAATCTGCAGATGTAAAGATAATCAAAATGTCTTTCAAATCGGTATTATGTGTTTGGAATAAATATGGCCAAATATTATCACAGATATCGTGTCAATTCTGTACTTAACTCCTTTATGACCGGGGCTATCAAATATAGGGTGGGATGTTCTAACATCCGCCGCCACCATTTGTCAGCTACCACATCCATACTACTCGCATATGCACTAACATGCCATTAGTAACACAAAGGACAGCTCTAGCGATAAGGGGCGGTGCCATCCCTGGACTTCCGGGTCTGAGGAAAGAAGCCCATAGGATTCTATAGGGTATCGCCAGCAAAGGGCGATTCCCTCTGCAGTGGGGCCCTGGCGGATTGTGTTTACTGCATACGAAAATGTGGTAAAAAACCTGATAACCGGGTTTTTACTGCATTTTTGCTTTAGAGCATCCCGCCCATATTTATAACTAGGGTACTTCACAGTCTTAATCGTGAAGTAATATTGATCTGAATTGTGTCCAGTACACTATGGGCAAAATTCAGATCCAGCTGTTAATGTAATTAACGCTACAATGTACTGGTGTCGTTACTTTCCATGATTGACAGGCTGATGCCATTTAAGGTGTGGGAGGAGGGGGGTTTGCGATGGCCTCTGTTTCTCTAAGCAGGCATGTTGCCACCATTGTGGGGGAAAGACGAGGCAAGGATCTCCGTTGGAGGATGTTGATTTTCTAGCCTCTTGGAAAGTCTTGCGGCTGATGGTGATGATTTCATGGCACAGGATTGGTGTCCTAGAAGTCCTCCCTGATGACAGCCATGATTACCGTATTAGAGCAGATTCAGATGTGGTTGTAGTAGCTATTGGTGTTGCTTACATAGATGGATCTGCGTTAGCTACTCCAGCCGCACCTGAATCAGGCCTAGTTCTACATTGCTTCTTTTCAGCTGTAGGTGGCAGAGCCGGGAGGCACTTTTTATTGCTTCTGCGGGTTGCGGACTGCTCGTCCCCACTCAACCGCAGCCTCAGGTGAATCCTGCATCCAGACTGGAAGTCGTGCGGGTGTGGCGGTAACAGAGTCTGGAATGGCACAGAGGGCACCCGGAGACGCTGCAGTGTACGTGGAGTATCTGTGAGTATGAATTACTAAGTTACTCAAACATCGCGCTGTGGATAAACACGTCTTTCTAAAAAGCATAAAGTTGATTGTAAAAATATAAAGTTTCCGTAGGAGTAGACCAAGCTATATTCATTTACGCTGCCTGAAAGAACTGGAGCTGTTCCACTTTGCCTCATAAGCAACAAGATGTTTGGTATTATTAAAATTGGAAATTTAAAGCGACACTACGAAACAAATCCTCATGATTTTCATAAAAAGTTTCCTCCTGTTAGTGCAGCAAGTAAAGACAAAAAGTCTTATCTGTCTTCTTACAAAAATAGTACCGCTGTGCTAGTTTGGTGCATGAGTGAACCACAAAAATCTGCAGAAGCAGCGTTGCGCATATGCTGGACGCTTAGTAAGCACCAGAAGCCATTTTCGGACTCTGAGATCGTACAAGAATGTATGTTCGAATCTGTCACAGCAGTTTTTGAAGAGAAGAATGACATTGTTGCAGCTGTTCAAGGCTTTCCTTTGTCATCAAGAAACAATACAAGAAAAACAGAAATTTTAGCTGCGGACAACAAAAGCAACTTGCTCCAACTTCTACATAAGGCACCTTATTACGCCATTGCACTTGACGAATCTTGCAACATTGTTGACAATGAGCAAGTGTCAGAGATGAGTTGCTAGCAATATTGCCATTTACAGGCAAGACTCGCGGAATAGATTTGTTGAAGACTTTTGATGAATTCATGACCAAATCAAACATTAGCCATGATAAAATTGTGCCTATTTCAACTGATGTCACCCCGGCCATGATAGGCAAAGAAAAGGTTTTGGTAAAGAGAATCAGGTATAAGAATGCTGGGATATTATCTTATCAGTGCATAAATTATTAGACATCCCTTTGTGGCAAACTCAGTGCATTGAAAAACATAATGGACACCTTGGTTAAGTTCATAAGTCAATTTTATGTGGTCTCACTCTACTCTTCAGCACAGACAGTTCAAAGAGTTCTTGTCTGAATGTGATTTGGCGTATTCTGATTTATTACAACACAACAATGTTTGCCGGCTGAGTAAAGGCCAAGTTATTGAACGTTTTTGGCACATAAAAGATGGCAGATAGAAGACAGCATTCCTGGCAAATTTGAATACTGAAGAAGCAGGGAAGTACATGGAGTTCCTAGCCAACAATTGCAATATTCAAGCGTTTGTCTTTTCTGACAGACCTTCTTAAATATTTAAATGGGCTTAATACCGAGTTGCAAGGGAACGCAAAGTGATCTGATACAAAGTGTCTCTGCTTTCCACCGCAAGCTTGATATATTTGAAAAAGACTACTCTTGAATTAAGAAAAAATAACTCTGAAATGGACACTGCAGTATTTTCAAGTTTTGTCTCAGATGTTTGGCAGGAATTCTCCGCAAGGTTCCAAGACTTTGCAGAGATAGGGAGTTACTACTGACTTGAGTAAGTCATCTATATGATTCCTGTAGTGGCCAAGAATTTATCCAGTTTTGATTTAAATTCATTAACGGTAGTTGTCGTAACCACATTGGCAATGAGTTCCAGAATTTTACTGGAACTTCTCTTCTTCTTCTTAAATTTTTGTTTTCCCTTGAGTCCCATTACGTGCACACTTGTCCTAAGTACAGACCTATTACTGAACAAATCATCTCCCAATTCCTTATGATTCCCAATCCTGTATCGGAACACACTAATCATATCACCTCTCAGCCTCCGTTTCTCCAGTGAAAACATATTCAGCTTGGTTAGCCCATCTTTGTATTCTAGTGATCTAAAACCTTTAACTTGCTTAGTCGCCCTTCTCTGTACCTGCTCCAATTCAATTATGTACTTTTTAAGGTGCGGTGCCCAGAATTGAACACAGTATTCCAAGTGTGGTCTCACAATGCCTTGTACAGAGGCACTATCACATTGGCATCCCTTGAATCCATTCCCCTTTTAATGCAGGCCAGTGTCCGGTTTGCTTTTGCTGCTGCACTTGAGCAGTGTGCACTATTACCCAATTTATTATCTATTCTATGATGACCCCTAAGTCCTTCTCCACTGCAGAATTCCCTTCAAAAACTTTCAAAACCTCAAATGGATAATAGAGATGCAAGAAGATGCTTCCTTGAAAATGTACACAACTGCATCCACTGAAGAATATTGGGTTAAGCATGTTTTGGACAAGTACACAATTTTTTTTTTTAAACTGGCTATCAACATAGTTACCATGTTTGGCTCTGCATACATATGTGAGACCTGTTCTGCCAAGATGAATTTTCTGAAGAACAGACATAGATCAAGGTCAACAGATGCCCACCTTGAAGACACTGCATATTACTTGTTCCCCAAGAGTTTCAAACTTTAAAAAACTGTATCAAGACGGGGCTAGGAGTTATATCTCGAAATTGATAAATGAACTCCCAATGACCGAAAAAAAACAATGTTTTGAATACACTAGTTATATTACATGGAAGGGCTCCCCCCTGTTCCACTTCGGCCTTATATGACATTTTCAGAAAAATGTTAAATCTACCCAAATGCCGTTCCGGACTTGCTAAAGGGCAAGATACTACACTAGGTCTTTCTGTCTGAAAAATACTTAAGCTATCTATACAACTCAATAAACAATTAGTTTCTACATCATTTGCTGAGATGCAATATAAAACCTTGCACAGGGCTTACTCAGATTCATAACGGGAATGTCCTTAAACTTTAACGGTTTTAAGTGTTTTTCTAATGCTGAAATAACGCATTGCTTATGGTCTTGTTCGATTGTACAAACTTTCTGGGGGGAGGTTCAGTCCTATATTACTCTGAATATTTCATATGTGATCTCAATTTCCTGGGCCTTATGGAACTATTATCCTTCTTCCCATGATCCCATGACCCCAATCGGTACACGCATTCTTTTAGCCAGAATAGCTGCTGCAGCAAAGAAGACGATTTTAGCGAGGGGGATACATTCAGATTCAATTCCACCGTCTCTTATGCTCCCCGCGCTATCTTACATGTACCACATGGACTGGGTAGTATGCTCCTTAGACGTTGAATCCCGATCTTCGACATTCTTTGAAACATGGCTTCCTTATGTTGTCACCTTATTTATTTATTTACAGTTTCTTCTATTGCACAGCATATTCCGTTGCGCTTTAAAATTTACCTTATCCTTTAAGGATTGTGACCATGGCCCTTATTCTGATTGAGTCGGACGGCTCTGTGTGCGGTCGGATGGCCGATGTTTGGTATTTGCGCATGTGAAGAGGCGTATCTGCACATGTGCGAACGCCTCGCACGTCTGAACACAGAGTGAGGTCCATGCAGAAAACAATCATACGGAATCATCCGAGCAGCGGGTGGAGAGGGGCGTGAAGGGCTGTTTGGGCTCATTACCATATGCGTATGCCCCGCGTTTCATGGGCGTTCCCATGAAAACGCTGGGCGTATGCATGGTAATGCGGCTGTGATGCACGTGTAGGGGGCGGACAACTGACATAGCCGGATGTCAGCTGCCTGCCCATATCCCTGATTTCATACGGAAAAATGTCAGAGTGCTCTGGAGCACTCGGTGCTGCCTGACCGCTCGGTCCATCATTCGATGGTCAGCGACCATCGGAGGATGGGGGAGGTTCCCACAGATGGATGAGGTGTTCACATGAAACATCCACTCACGGTCCGTACGCTTAGCGTCTTTCCGCATTCGGACGGTGTGAGCGATCCGTATGGTAGGCGGGGCTAAGAACACTCGGTTCCTGTCCGAAATACGCATCCGTCTGAATCAACTAGAATAAGGGCCCATGTGAGGAAGGATGTTAGCCTAACCACATGGTACAATACATCTTTTCTCTGTACTGAGATGCTCATGTTTTTTTCCTTTATGTTCAATAAAATATAAAAAAAAAATATAAAAAACTGGCTCAGGATCAGAAGTGCAGTTTCTTAAAAACATTTTCACTTAACAAAACTTTTGACAAACTGAAATGAATAAGCAATTCATCGGCAGAGTGGTCTGTGAATCGAACACTGTAGATATCGTTGAGAGATCGATCCCCCGTCAGTTATTTTCTTTCTTGATTGTTTGCTTATTCATTGAGGGTTTTGTTGATTTCCTTCCCTGCTGTGGTTGGCAAGGGTAGGTGGATAGTTGGAGACTTACTCTTCCTGCTGCAGCAGCTTCTGCCCTGCTGTGGTTGGGAAGGAAAGGGTGATAGTTGGAGACTTGCTATGGCTGCTGCAGCAGCTTCTGCCCTGCGGTGATTGGGAAGGGAAGGGGGATAGTTGGAGATTTGCTCTGGCTGCTGCAGCAGCTTCTGCCCTGCGGTGGCTGGGAAGGGAAGGAGGATATTTGCAGCTTCTGCCCTGCTGTGGTTGGGTAGAGGTAGGTGGATAGCTGGAGACCTGCTCTGGCTGCTGCAGTAGCTCCTGCCCTGCTGTGGTTGGGAAGGGAAGGTGGATAGTTGGAGACTTCCTGTGGCTGCTGCAGCAGCTTTTGCTGTGGTTGGGAAGGGTAGGTGGAACAAGAATTGCATAAGCATAGAGTGTACTATAATATACTACATTCATTAAAATAGTACAAGTTTCAGCAACAAAATAAAAACTTGTTATTAATTACATTCCAGATATTTGATGATTTTGTGGACTTCGATCAAAATAATTAGAAACATCCAGTCCATTAACAATGACTTTCCTACTGCTGTTTTTTTTATATACTATACAGTATCCAGGGCCTAACTCAGGCCTGTTCGCTAGGCTGCGGCCACTCGCAGCCCCACCAGATGCCCCCAGCTGCCAACACCGCCCGCATCCCCTCTCTAGCATGCAAGGGGAGGTGTCTGAGAACACGCATGTGGCCGATGGCCATCAAACGATTTCTCTCTTCGGTAATAAAAGTCGGTCAGAACTGACTTTCATTTCCGTGGCAGATCGGCGAAAAGAGGGCGGGCGCTGACCTCACGTTCCCGAGCAGGGAACGTCGAGACTACATTCCCGGGGGAACGCCCAGCGTTTTCACGGGGGCCCCATAAAGCGCTGGGTGTTCCCCGGATGCCACCGCCTGCCGGCACCCATTCGCACAAGGGGTCTTCCAGGGCCGGCGCCACCACTAGGCAAGTCTAGGCATTTGCCTAGGGCGCCGGCCACTGGAGGGCGGCATTTCGCCCCCCATGCCACGGGTACCTGTTGTGCCGTCTGGGGAGGAAGGGGTGTCTATTCCGGGATCTGACCGGAGCCTGCGCGGGTACCTGTCCTGCAACGCTTTGTATATAAACCTGGCGGCGGGGGTCCCTGCAGTGAATAATAAATAACAAGCACTATGCGGCGGCGCGGGAAGCGCTTCTATTTTGAAAACACTGGCCGCACGCTGATTCAGCCAATCAGTGTGCGGCCAGTGTTTATTCAAAATAGAAGCGCTTTCCGCCCGACCGCCGGATAGAGCTAGTTATTTATTATTCACTGCAGGGACCCCCGCCGCCAGGTTTATATACAAAGCGTCGCAGGACAGGTACCCGCGCAGGCTCCTGTCAGATCCCGGAATAGACACCCCTTCCTCCCCAGAAGGCGCAACAGGTACCCCCCCCACACACACACACACACACACACCATGGCACTGGGGCGCCCCCACCCCGACTCGCCTAGGGCGCTCCGGTGCCTTTCACCGGCCCTGGGGTCTTCGCATGCAAAAATACGTGCAGACCCCCCAAAAATTCGGCCTCTTCCGATTGGGTCTGAATTAGACCCCCAGTGTATAAAAAGTAATTACTAGGCACTTCTACCGCTCCCTCAGACCTCTGCACTCTCTCCAATGATCCGTGGCGTGGGCGTGAACTGCAGTTGGAAACACCCCCACCCCCCTGTGTTTGCCACTGTCTTCCAGAAAGGTAGGTATTTAATATTAAACTATATTCTCCTCCTTTTTCAGTTGTCATTGATCTAAAAATACATTTCAGATATTCCCTGACCTTGGAACTTCCATATATTTGTACAATAAGGAAAGCGCATTAATCCGGATTTAGCAGTTATTTAGGAAGGTGTATTCCTCACATCTGACCCGCGTGTCGCTTCTCCTCATATTTGGAGTGGCTTCACGCGCTACTGTAGTTAAGAAAATACAAACATTAACAACACCCCCCTCCCCCAAACCTGTGCTTCTATTACCTCTAATCACTTCAATGTGATTTACATAGTGTGCGAGACCAGTTTCACAGTCTGTTCTGTGACGCTGAGAGGAATAGAGGCGGATGGTGTTTTGGGTTTTATAGCTATTTAACATGAAATTTGAACTAAGAAGCTTTTGAAATTGTGTATAGAAATGTCGGAAGGGATTGTAATAAAGCCACTGGCTCTGATTCACTACAAGGTGTTAATCTTTAAAACGACTTAGCTAAAATGCATAAGAATTGAAGCCCAAAGCTTAGCACCTTGTAGTAAATCCGGAACATTGAATACGCAACTTGGAAAAAACACTTCTTAAAAATGGTGGGCAAAAGGAGGCAGCCATTACTAGAAACCCAATATATAGGATGTAGTAAGATGTGTGATACTTTTCCAAGGAGAGAAGTACTTGTCCCATCTGTAAGGCCTCAGATATTTAAATTAAACTGACTCCTTTGATTTAGGAGAGAATTCGGAAACTCAAATTCTAGATAAAACATCCGCTGGGTTTTAGAGTTGCAGTGCTGTAACTGGCGGCACTGCTTCCTGTGGCGCTATTGTTACGCCGCTGGTTTGAGCAGTGTTTTACTCGTTAAGTAACCCATCCTATGCTAGAGTAGATATTATTTGTCTGCTTATGAGCGCGCTAGGACCTGTTATTTTTTTATTTTATTTTTAAATATCAAGTTCCATATTCCTAATAAACAAAATAATTTGTTTTGCAGACTCTCCAATATAATTTACATCACCTTTTGACCTGTCGAATGCTTTCTCAGTGAGGCACAGTAAATACCCTAGCATAGAAAAAAAGATTGACATTTGCATTGGGCCAGATGTTCAGGTATAACTAATACCCCTTTTACACCGCCGCAAATACCCAGGTTTTTCCCTTGTGGACCCGGGTCAGCGGCGGTGTAAAAGGGGTTAAACCGTGTCCCTTTAGATGGGACTACTACCCAGGTCCTGACCAGGGTAGAACATGGACAGGACCTGAGTAGAGGGTAGTGGAAACAGGTATGCCGGGTCATCTGACCCGGCTCCCGTTTACAGCAATGGGAGAAGCCTAACCTCCAGACTGCAGCATCCTGCGGTCAACAAGGAGGTTGGGTGGGGGGTGCACACAACCTCCGCTGCTGTCTGCTGTATTTGGTAGACAGCAGCGGAGGCAGGGGGGAAGGTGAATGGATGCCTATGTGCGGCATCTATTCACCTTGCGGACGGGGCTGGGGGGGGGGGGGGTGGTGCACGGGGGCTGGGGGCATCCCAGCAGCTTACCTTGGTGCAAAGATCCCGGTGGGATGATCGCTGGTCACGGCACTTGGAGATGATGTCATCTCCAAGCGCCGCCCCCCCCCCCCCCCCCATGTGCCTGGACACGACATCTCTTCAGTGCAGGGAAGAGGGAGGGAGAGCAGTGAGGGATTAAAATGGGGGGTTGCTGCACTAGGCCATGCCCCTTTACACAAGGCCCCACCTGCTCTCCCCTTAACCACACCACCTTTTGGGCCAGGTGTGCCTTCAGCGCAGCAGGCCCCAATTCAGAGATCATCAAAGTAGGGAGGTATGATCACAGCGATGCACATATTGGCAAAATATGGTATTGATTCCAATTCGTCATCGGGTTTTGGTTTTGCCAAAAACTACCCTCATGTATTTTGGTTTTGGATGTGCGGTTTTCTTCCACAATATTTATAAAAACAGCAAAAATGTTGTCATTTGGGCCTTGTTTTATTCTGGACAATATTACTTTATACACAAGCACAAGCTATCAACCCTGCACTCCCAACCCCCCCCCCCCCCCCACCCTGCCATGGGGTGATAGTCTCAGGCTTCAGCCCAGTCCTGGAGGACCCTGAAGATTTGAGACCCCTTAATTTGTGGGGGGGTCTCCTCGCTTTCCCAAGGATTCCCGGAGACACGGCCAAGTGTGTCACCTGGCTGTGGCATGACCTGCCTGCTAGTGGAGCCTGATGCTGGTTTAAAAAATAAGGGGGACCCCTACTCATTCCCCTCTACTTTTAGAACTAGGGCTGCTTCCAATAGCCCAGTCCTGGTTATGCTTTTTGCGATTTTTCTAATTTATATCTTTCAACATTGTGGTGGGTGTTCAGGAGAAGAATGGGGACAGTGAGCAGTAGTAGGACATTCTTGACTTCTTTTCCATGTTACTAGGAAAATAACACCCCCACCCCCTTCCAGATGCGTGCGACAAAGGCTGTGGTGCCACCACCACCTTTAACCTAATGGGTGACTCCAAGCACTAAGGTACAGATCGAAAGTGTTCTAGAAGCACCAGAGCAGAGATCAACAACCCATTCAGGAAAGAGAAACTACATGGGTTGTGACACAATAATGTCTGTATGAATAACGCATATTTTTTCCCCCCATGGTTTGATAACGCTACGCCCCAGACTAAACATAGAGAGACATATGAAGAGAAGAAAAAAAACGTTGCTGCTGGGGCCTAATACATGTATTGGTTTCCACCTTATAAACTCTACCACATTTTATTGCACCTCCTAGTATGGGATGTGGTAGAGCTTTGTGGCTACGGAGCTCTGAGGTGAACAATCGGAGCCAAAACATGACAACCCAACAAAATGTGGATCCAAGATTAGTTGCAGTTGCTCACGAACTACATACATTGATGACACTATCAAATTTAGCTGGAAAGCAAACATAACTCAAGTGCTAAATCTGTTCCCTTGTAATAGAATCCATTTAATCATATCCTAGAAGCACATACCCATACAGGCCCTTCCATTCATTCCTTTATTCTGTTTTTCTTGGCAACGTGGTAGCAGCCATTTTGTTTTACATTTTTAAAAAAGAACATTGAATTCCTATCTCCCCCCTCACAGAGGGCTTGTGCCCAGTATAATATTAGGAACCGAGTCTGGGCACAGGAACAGAAACATGAAACCTCTTTTTTTGGGTTTGCAAAGTATCGTCATTACAAATAAGCGAAAATAAAACCATTTAAATAAATACTTTTTGTCGAACAGTGTAATTATTGCAATTGAATCTAAGAGACTTTATGTGGCCATAAACATTGCAAGAGTCAGCAAATACTGAAATAAAAATGTTGAATGAAAATGTTTAAAATACACACGCATACAGTAAATGCAAGGGTTGGGTAATCTTGGGATATTTGTTTTTGTATAGTCAAATCCCATACCACGCTCTCAGTGCAAGGCTGACTAAAGCCTGAGGCGTTTGTGTGTCTTTATTTATATCACTAGTTAAAAGCCTGTCAAAATGACGTGTTCTGCAATGTACTTTCACTTTGAGCTGTAACAGTTTTTAGCTCACAAAGGGCGGGTAAAAATGTGGTAAAACCCCCATTTTCAGGGGTTTTACCGCATTTTCAAATGTTTTAAGACCTGGCCGCCACGTTTTGCAGGCCAGGGTATAGCCACCCAAAGGAAGCCTATGGGCTTCTTATCGCCGCCCATCGCAACCCGCCTACCCCCACTGCAGATGCCAACCCCCCTCCCTCTGGCTTACCTTCCTCCAGAAAGCCTGGACCCGGAAGGTAAACTCCCCCTTCCCCTAGCAACGTAGCCCGAGTTTCAGCTGCAGGGGGGAGGAGGAACCTGGGACAGCCTGCTTAGGCTTCTGACCATTGGGGGAGTGAGGAGAGCCCAGGGAGGTGACGGAGAAACCCCCGCCCCCCCTCACAGGTATTGCGGGGGGGGGGGGGCGCCGTCACCGCAGTGCGATGTTGCTCGCATATGTTAGTACTAATGCTATCAACATTATTGCGAGGGCCGGCAATTAATTTTAATACCGCCCGCCCAAACTCTCCAAACCCACCCCCAGTCCCTATTTGCTCCCACATAAAATCTCTGTCTTCAGAAATTGCTCTCACTTTCTGGTAATGAGTAATTTGATCCGTTGAACTGCCTCTAGTGGTCAATCGCGATACTTCACCTCATAGAGGTGAGGAGTAGTTTGCCTTATACTGTATATAGCTATTGGAGATCAGGGGTGTTTTAACAGAAGAGGGGGCCAGTGACCAGGGTGGGCCGCCTCCTCTCCATGCTTTAGTAATCGTATGCATTCTGTCAGTCTACTGCGCAGGTAGTGTCTAGATCCCCTTCAGTTTTGACATTTTTCCTAACATGCAATGGGTCCATAGAACACCTGGAGGGGGGATATAAATTTGTGGGGACCGATGCGAGCCACCGTGCCCGAAGCGTGCGATCGTTGCGAGCCCACGAGGGTACAGTGCAGCTAAAATAAAACAAAATAACCTACACCTACGTGAATTACAGATAAAATAGAATACGTTGTGAGGGCATCTAACAACTTCCGCCCTCACTGAACATCACTTCCTGTAATCAAAACTGAAGGGGATCTAGTCTCTACCCTACTGCGCAGATCTCCTGAAACATGGCACCTGCCATGTTTCGGAGACTAATTTTACTACTGTGCATGTGCGGCGGCCATTTTGGCTCCTATTTTTTACTGTGTGAGCAGCTTATAATATATGATCCATGCTGAATTATGCAGAATATGCAGTATTACAGGTCAAATGGAGCAGAGCACCTGGAACACTCTGGATGGCTCTGTGGTGGCACAAGGTAGCACAGGTGGTTCGGCGAGTATCTACCATGGTATAATGGACCTGATTCAGCATGGATTGGTTATGTTATACACGTGCAGAACGGGTCCAGCGCACATGCAGAACCCCACAATCAGGCAGAATGAGGGTTGGATTGCTTATGCGATCCAACCTGAATTGGCCCCAATGTGTATAAGGGTTTCTTCTGTGGTATAATGTGTATAAGTGGTTATACAGGTGGTGCAGTCTCTGCTGTTACTATAATGCAGGAGAGCACATACTCCACTGTTGCTATAATAAATTTGGTGCAGACCATACTTGCCTACCTTAATTGTCTCCTCCCAATTAAGCCACCCCCACCCCATTCCTGTAAATTCCGTGTTCCGTGATATGCGCCTCTTTGGGAAGGCGTTGGTACTTAATAATGCGATTTGCGGCATGTCAGCCCCTCCCTGTGAATTCCAATATATGACCAGAAGAGGGGGGGGGGGGGTGCAGAGGATGATGCCCACCCTTCTGGGGAATCAGGAGGGGGGCTCAATTCTTCGGGACCCTCCCGGCCATTCCGGAAGATTAGGTAAGTATGGTGCAGACTCCACTGTTACTATAATAGTTGTGGCACAGTCACTGCGGTTACTATAATACATGTGGCACAGTCACTGCTGTTACTATAATACATGTGGCACAGTCACTGCTGTTATTATAATACATGTGGCACAGTCTCCGCTGTTACTATAATACATGTGGCACAATCTATGCTGTTACTATAATACATGTGGCACAGTCACTGCTGTTACTATAATAGTTGTGGCACAGTCACTGCGGTTACTATAATACATGTGGCACAGTCTATGCTGTTACTATAATACATGTGGCACAGTCACTGCTGTTACTATAATACATGTGGCGCAGTCACTGCTGTTACTATAATACATGTGGCACAGTCACTGCTGTTACTATAATAGTTGTGGCACAGTCACTGCGGTTACTATAATACATGTGGCACAGTCACTGCTGTTATTATAATACATGTGGCACAGTCACCGCTGTTACTATAATACATGTGGCACAGTCACTGCTGTTACTATAATACATGTGGCACAGTCACTGCTGTTACTATAATAGTTGTGGCACAGTCACTGCGGTTACTATAATACATGTGGCACAGTCACTGCTGTTATTATAATACATGTGGCACAGTCACCGCTGTTACTATAATACATGTGGCACAGTCACTGCTGTTACTATAATACATGTGGCACAGTCACTGCTGTTACTATAATACATGTGGCACAGTCACTGCTGTTACTATAATACATGTGGCACAGTCACTGCTGTTACTATAATACATGTGGCACAGTCACTGCTGTTACTATAATACATGTGGCACAGTCACTGCTGTTACTATAATACATGTGGCACAGTCACTGCTGTTACTATAATACATGTGGCACAGTCTATGCTGTTACTATAATACACGTGGCACAGTCACTGCTGTTACTATAATACATGTGGCGCAGTCTCTGCTGTTACTATAATACATGTGGCGCAGTCTCTGCTGTTACTATAATACATGTGGCACAGTCACTGCTGTTACTATAATACATGTGGCACAGTCTCTGCTGTTAGTATAATACATGTGGCACAGTCTCTGCTGTTACTATAATACACGTGGCACAGTCACTGCTGTTACTATAATACATGTGGCGCAGTCTCTGCTGTTACTATAATACATGTGGAACAGTCACTGCTGTTACTATAATACATGTGGCACAGTCACTGCTGTTACTATAATACATGTGGCACAGTCACTGCTGTTACTATAATACATGTGGCACAGTCACTGCTGTTACTATAATACATGTGGCACAGTCACTGCTGTTACTATAATACATGTGGCGCAGTCTCTGCTGTTACTATAATACATGTGGCGCAGTCACTGCTGTTACTATAATACATGTGGCGCAGTCACTGCTGTTACTATAATACATGTGGCACAGTCACTGCTGTTACTATAATACATGTGGCACAGTCACTGCTGTTACTATAATACATGTGGCACAGTCACTGCTGTTACTATAATACATGTGGCGCAGTCTCTGCTGTTACTATAATACATGTGGCACCGTCACTGCTGTTACTATAATACATGTGGCACAGTCACTGCTGTTACTATAATACATGTGGCGCAGTCACTGCTGTTACTATAATACATGTGGCACAGTCACTGCTGTTACTATAATAGTTGTGGCACAGTCACTGCTGTTACTATAATACATGTGGCACAGTCACTGCTGTTACTATAATACATGTGGCGCAGTCTCTCCTGTTACTATAATACATGTGGCACAGTCACTGCTGTTACTATAATACATGTGGCACAGTCACTGCTGTTACTATAATACATGTGGCACAGTCACTGCTGTTACTATAATACATGTGGCACAGTCACTGCTGTTACTATAATACATGTGGCACAGTCACTGCTGTTACTATAATACATGTGGCACAGTCACTGCTGTTACTATAATACATGTGGCGCAGTCACTGCTGTTACTATAATACATGTGGCACAGTCACTGCTGTTACTATAATACATGTGGCACAGTCACTGCTGTTACTATAATACATGTGGCACAGTCACTGCTGTTACTATAATACATGTGGCACAGTCACTGCTGTTACTATAATACATGTGGCACAGTCTCTGCTGTTACTATAATACATGTGGCACAGTCACTGCTGTTACTATAATACATGTGGCGCAGTCACTGCTGTTACTATAATACATGTGGCACAGTCACTGCTGTTACTATAATACATGTGGCACAGTCACTGCTGTTACTATAATACATGTGGCACAGTCTCTGCTGTTACTATAATACATGTGGCACAGTCACTGCTGTTACTATAATACATGTGGCACAGTCACTGCTGTTACTATAATACATGTGGCACAGTCACTGCTGTTACTATAATACATGTGGCACAGTCACTGCTGTTACTATAATACATGTGGCACAGTCACTGCTGTTACTATAATACATGTGGCGCAGTCTCTGCTGTTACTATAATACATGTGGCACAGTCACTGCTGTTACTATAATACATGTGGAATCGGCGGTGACGGGGAGGGTGGGTGTTCGGACGGCCGGTATCTCAGTCACTGCAGCTTATGGAGCCAAAGCATACCTCCCAACTGTCCCGCTAAATGCGTGAATATCCTATTTTTTGTGGACGTTCCAACGTCCCTCCCGCGGCCGGCACTGTCCCGCTGCGGGGGGGGGGGGGCACTTGGGAGTCCCCCCCAATCTGACAGAATAGAAGCTATTCAGAGGCGCAGTGTCCGAAAACGGGGGCTCTGTCTTCATTTGCGTATGCCGCACCTCAATTTGCATAAGCCACACCCCCTTTTCGGGCATGAGTGTGCCTCTTCTTGCTATGTAAAAGTTGGGAGGTATGCCCAAAGTTACTTGCTCTTTTTGCTTTTTACGTCTAACTTAGGGTGACCAACTCATCCCTTTAAGCCGGGACACATATTAATTACACAGGTTCTGTGGCAGTTTAAAACCTGGTGAAATGGAGTCTTGAGGTGCGGCAGTTTAAAACCAGGTGAAAGCCAGCCACAGTAACATCCAATCGCAGCCTTGGAGGATCCTCCCACGTCATTCCATGGTCTGCGACCATGGAATGATGGCAAAGGCACACGCATATAAAACTGACTCTCAAGTCACTTATATATGCGCTCAGGAGGAAGTGGGCGGGCATCTGACATCAAGCTCATTAGCATGAGAACGCCAATGAAATGCTGGGCGTTCCTATATGCAAATTGGCCAGCCGGCCCCCACGCTCCTCTCCGCCCCTGCCCGCACACTTGGGTGCGTGCGCCCGGCGAACACCCTGTTTGCCATGGATGCACGCACCTGGCATAAGCACATGCGCAGAAATGACACTGCTCTGCACATCTGTGGATGAAATGTCATAGTGATTTAATCTAACTTTCACATAGAACCAATACAAATAAAAATCAATAAACGTGTGGTTGTATATTAGCATACGCACTGTAGCACCAATGTATATGAAGGACGACATAAACCCAAATCATATAATACTGGGCCTGTTTTTAAGTAAAACCTGCACCAGGTGTAGGCAGCTGGCACTGTTTGTGGCAGATAACCAACAATTGTAGAGTCAGAGATGCTGTGTTGATATAATGGAAAATGGAAAGGCTGGTCTTACAGCATAGTCTGCAATAACATGAGCTCCAGCTACTGATGTCCTATGGTGTAGTCTGCACTAGTATCTGGGTGGGAGCAGGCCAGTGTGAAAGCTCCAGCTACTGATGGTGCGATGGTGTAGCCTGCACTAGTATCCAGGTGGGAGCAGGCCAGTGTGAGTGCTCCGGCTACTGAGGGTCCTATGATGTAGTCCGCACTAGTATCCGGGTGGGAGCAGGCCAGTGTGAGAGCTCCAGCTACTGATGGTCCGATGGTGTAGTCTGCACTAGTATCCAGGTGGGAGCAGGCCAGTGTGAGAGCTCCAGCTACTGAGGGTCCTATGATGTAGTCCGCACTAGTATCCGGGTGGGAGCAGGCCAGTGTGAGAGCTCCAGCTACTGATGGTCCGATGGTGTAGTCTGCACTAGTATCCGGGTGGGAGCAGGCCAGTGTGAAAGCTCCAGCTACTGATGGTGCGATGGTGTAGCCTGCACTAGTATCCAGGTGGGAGCAGGCCAGTGTGAGAGCTCCAGCTACTGAGGGTCCTATGATGTAGTCCGCACTAGTATCCGGGTGGGAGCAGGCCAGTGTGAGAGCTCCAGCTACTGATGGTCCGATGGTGTAGTCTGCACTAGTATCCGGGTGGGAGCAGGCCAGTGTGAGAGCTCCAGCTACTGATGGTGCGATGGTGTAGTCTGCACTAGTATCCGGGTGGGAGCAGGCCAGTGTGAGAGCTCCAGCTACTGATGGTCCTATGATGTAGTCCGCACTAGTATCCGGGTGGGAGCAGGCCAGTGTGAGAGCTCCAGCTACTGATGGCCCTATGGTGAAGTCTGCACTAGTATCCGGGTGGGAGCAGGCCAGTGTGAGAGCTCCAGCTACTGATGGTCCGATGGTGTAGTCTGCACTAGTATCCGGGTGGGAGCAGCCCAGTGTGAGAGCTCCAGCTACTGATGGTGCGATGGTGTAGTCTGCACTAGTATCCGGGTGGGAGCAGGCCAGTGTGAGAGCTCCAGCTACTGATGGTCTGATGGTGTAGTCTGCACTAGTATCCGGGTGGGAGCAGGCCAGTGTGAGAGCTCCAGCTACTGATGGTCCGATGGTGTAATCTGCACTAGTATCCGGGTGGGAGCAGGCCAGTGTGAGAGCTCCAGCTAATGATGGTCCGATGGTGTAGTCTGCACTAGTATCCGGGTGGGAGCAGGCCAGTGTGAGAGCTCCAGCTACTGATGGTCTGATGGTGTAGTCTGCACTAGTATCCTGGTGGGAGCAGACCAGTGTGAGAGCTCCAGCTACTGATGGTGCGATGGTGTAGTCTGCACTAGTATCCGGGTGGGAGCAGGCCAGTGTGAGAGCTCCAGCTACTGATGGTCCTATGGTGTAGTCTGCACTAGTATCCGGGTGGGAGCAGGCCAGTGTGAGAGCTCCAGCTACTGATGGTCCGATGGTGTAGTCTGCACTAGTATCCGGGTGGGAGCAGGCCAGTGTGAGAGCTCCAGCTACTGATGTCTAATGGTGTAGTCTGCACTAGTATCCGGGTGGGAGCAGCCCAGTGTGAGAGCTCCGGCTACTGATGGTGCAATGGTGTAGTCTGCACTAGTATCCGGGTGGGAGCAGGCCAGTGTGAGAGCTCCTGCTACTGATGGTCCGATGGTGTAGTCTGCACTAGTATCCAGGTGGGAGCAGGCCGGTGTGAGAGCTCCAGCTGCTGATGGTCTGAAAGTGGATAAATCAATGGGGCCAGATGGGATACATCCAAGGATACTAAAAGAGCTTAAAGGGGAGCTGGTAAAACCAATAACAGAATTATTCAACCAGTCACTAGCTACTGGAGTAATCCCAGAGGACTGGAAAACAGCGAATGTAGTCCCACTGCACAAAAGTGGAAGCAAGGAAGAGGTAAGCAACTATCGACCAGTGAGCCTTACATCAGTAGTAGGGAAATTGATGGAAACACTCTTAAAACAAAGAGTTGTAGAATATCTCAAAACCAGCAATTTACAGGATCCAAAACGACATGGGTTTACTGGGGGAAGATCATGTCAAACAAATCTTATTGACTTTTTTGACTGGGTGACTAAAGTAATAGATCAAGGTGGGGCTGTAGATGTAGCTTATCTAGACTTTAGTAAAGCTTTTGACACTGTCCCACATCGCAGACTGTTAAATAAACTTGAAAGCTTGGGATTGGATTCTAAGATAGTTGAATGGATAAGAGCGTGGTTGCAGGACAGAAAACAGAGAGTTGTAGTAAACGGAGTACAGTCAAAGGAGGGAAAGGTTACAAGTGGAGTACCCCAGGGATCTGTACTTGGACCGGTGCTTTTTAATATCTTTATTGGTGATATTGCAAATGGAATTGAGGGTAAAATGTGCCTTTTTGCAGATGACACAAAGGTATGCAACAGGGTAGACACACCAGGAGGGGTAAAACAAATGATTGAGGATCTAGGCAGATTAGAGAAATGGTCAAGAGAATGGCAACTACAGTTTAATGCCAAAAATGCAAAATCATGCACTTGGGTCTCAGAAATCCAAAGACTCAATATAGTATAAATGGCACTATAATGGAAACTACTGAGGAAGAGAGGGATCTAGGTGTCACTATTTCAGGGGACTTAAAAGCAGGTAGGCAATGTAACAAAGCAATGAAGAAGGCAAGTCAGATGCTTGGTTGCATAGGGAGAGGTATCAGCAGAAGAAAGAAAGAAGTAATAATGCCACTGTATAGGTCATTGGTACGACCTCACCTAGAGTATTGTGTTCAGTTCTGGAGGCCATATCTCCAGAAGGATATAAATACATTAGAGACTGTACAAAGAAGAGCAACTAAAATGGTGCATGGCCTACATCACAAAACGTACCAGGAAAGACTAAAAGATCTTAATATGTATACTTTAGAGCAGAGAAGGGAAAGGGGGGACATGATAGAAACTTTCAAATATATCAAGGGCTTTAACAAGGTACAGGTGGGAGACATTCTTCACAGGAAAAGGAGCAACAGAACACGAGGACATGCACTGAAACTAGAGGGAGGAAGATTCAGGGGAAATGCGAGGAAGAATTTTTTCACAGAAAGAGTAGTAGATAAGTGGAATAGCCTCCCAACAGAGGTGGTAGACGCAAATACAGTAGTACAATTTAAACATGCTTGGGATAAGCATATTGATATCCTTACAAAAAAATAAGGATCAAATATGGTTTGAGGTAACATGTTTAAAAAAAGGGGCAGACTAGATGGGCCAAGTGGTTCTTATCTGCCGTCAAATTCTATGTTTCTATGTTTCTATGTTTCTAGTATCCAGGTGGGAGCAGGCCGGTGTGGGAGCTCCGGCTACTGATGGTCTGATGGTGTAGTCTGCACTAGTATCCTGGTGGGAGCAGGCCAGTGTGAGAGCTCCAGCTAATGATAGTCTGATGGTGTAGTCTGCACTAGTATCTGGGTGGGAGCAGGCCACTGTGAGAGCTCCAGCTAATGATGGTCCGATGGTGTAATCTGCACTAGTATCCGGGTGGGAGCAGGCCAGTGTGAGAGCTCCAGCTACTGATGGTCCGATGGTGTAGTCTGCACTAGTATCCGGGTGGGAGCAGGCCAGTGTGAGAGTGCCAGCTACTGATGGTCTGATGGTGTAGTCTGCACTAGTATCCGGGTGGGAGAAGGCCAGTGTGAGAGCTCCAGCTGCTGATGTCCGATGGTGTAGTCTGCATTAGTATCCGGGTGGGAGCAGGCCAGTGTGAGAGCTCCAGCTGCTGATGTCCGATGGTGTAGTCTGCATTAGTATCCGGGTGGGAGCAGGCCAGGGTGAGAGCTCCAGCTACTAATGTCAGATGGTGTAGTCTGCACTAGTAGCCGGGTGGGAGCAGGCCAGTGTGAGAGCTCCAGCTACTGATGGGCCGATAGTGTAGTCTGCACTAGTATCCGGGTGGGAGCAGGCCAGTGTGAGAGCTCCAGCTACTGTCAGATGGTGTAGTCTGCACTAGTATCTGGGTGGAAGCAGGCCAGTGTGAGAGATCCAGATACTGATGGGCCAATGGTGTAGTCTGCACTAGTATCTGGTTAGGAGCAGGCCAGTGTGAGCGTTCCATCTACTGATGGTCCGATGGTGTAGTCTGCACTAGTATCCGGGTGGGAGCAGGCCAGTGTGAGAGCTCCAGCTACTGATGTGCGATGGTGTAGTCTGCACTAGTATCCGGGTGGGAGCAGGCCAGTGTGAGAACTCCAGCTACAGATGGTCTGATGGTGTAGTCTGCACTAGTATCCGGGTGGGAGCAGCCCAGTGTGAGAGCTCCAGCTACTGATGGTCCTATGGTGTAGTCTGTACTAGTATCCGGGTGGGAGCAGGCCAGTGTAAGCGTTCCATCTACTGATGGTCCGATGGTGTAGTCTGCACTAGTATCCGGGTGGGAGCAGGCCAGTGTGAGAGCTTCAGCTACTGATGTCAGATGGTGTAGTCTGCACTAGTATCCGGGTGGGAGCAGGCCAGTGTGAGAGCTCCAGCTACTGATGGTCCTATGGTGTAATCTGCACTAGTATCCGGGTGGGAGCAGGCCAGTGGGAGCGTTCCATCTACTGATGGTCCGATGGTGTAGTCTGCACTAGTATCCGGATAGAAGCAGGCCAGTGTGAGAGCTCTAGCTACTGATGGTCCGATGGTGTAGTCTGCACTAGTACCCGGGTGGGAGCAGGCCAGTGTGAGAGCTCCAGCTACCCGATGGTCCTATGGTGTAGTCTGCACTAGTATCCGGGTGGGAGCAGGCCAGTGTGAGAGCTCCAGCTACTGATGGTCCGATGGTGTAGTCTGCACTAGTATCCGGGTGGGAGCAGGCCAGTGTGAGAGCTCCAGCTACTGATGGTCCGATGGTGTAGTCTGCACTAGTATCCGGGTGGGAGCAGGCCAGTGTGAGAGCTCCAGCTACTGATGGTCCGATGGTGTAGGCTGCACTAGTATCCTGGTGGGAGCTGGCCAGTGTGAGAGCTCCAGCTACTGATGGTCCGATGGTGTAGTCTGCACTAGTATCCGGGTGGGAGCAGGCCAGTGTGAGAGCTCCAGCTACTGATGGTCCTATGGTGTAGTCTGCACTAGTATCCGGGTGGGAGCAGGCCAGTGTGAGGGCTCCAGCTACTGATGGTCCGATGGTGCAGTCTGCACTAGTATCCGGGTGGGAGCAAGCCAGTGTGAGAGCTCCAGCTACTGATGGTGCGATGGTGTAGTCTGCACTAGTATCCGGGTGGGAGCAGGCCGGTGTGAGAGCTCCAGCTACTGATGGTGCGATGGTGTAGTCTGCACTAGTATCCGGGTGGGAGCAGGCCGGTGTGAGAGCTCCAGCTACTGATGGTCTGATGGTGTAGTCTGCACTAGTATCCGGGTGGGAGCAGGTCAGTGTGAGAGCTCCAGCTACTGATGTCTGATGGTGTAGTCTGCACTAGTATCCGGGTGGCAGCAGGTCAGTGTGAGTGCTCCGGCTACTGATATCCAATGGTGTAATCTGCACTAGTATCCGGGTGAGAGCAGGCCAGTGTGAGATCTCCAGCTACTGATGTCTGATGGTGTAGTCTGCACTAGTATCCGGGTGGGAGCAGGCCAGTGTGAGAGCTCCAGCTACTGATGTCTGATGGTGTAGTCTGCACTAGTATCCGGGTGGCAGCAGGTCAGTGTGAGTGCTCCGGCTACTGATGGTCTGAGGGTGTAGTCTGCACTAGTATCTGGGTCGGAGCAGGCCAGTGTGAGAGTTCCAGCTACTGATGTCTGATGGTGTAGTCTGCACTAGTATCCGGGTGGCAGCAGGTCAGTGTGAGTGCTCCGGATACTGATGGTCTGAGGGTGTAGTCTGCACTAGTATCTGGGTGGGAGCAGGCCAGTGTGAGATCCCCAGCTAATGATGGTCCCAAGGTGTAGTCTGCACTAGTATCTGGGTGGGAGCAGCCCAGTGTTAGAGCTCCAGCTACTGATGGTATATTCTGCACTTGTATCCGGGTGGGAGCAGGCCAGTGTGAGAGCTCCAGCTACTGATGTCCGATAGTGTAGTCTGCACTAGTATCCGGGTGAGAGCAGGCTAGTGTGAAAGCTCCAGCTACTGATGTCTGATGGGTGTAGTCTGCACTAGTATCCGGGTGGGAGCAGGCCAGTGTGAGAGCTCCAGCTACTGATGTCTGATGGTGTAGTCTGCACTACTATCCGGGTGGCAGCAGGTTAGTGTGAGTGCTCCGGCTACTGATGGTCTGAGGGTGTAGTCTGCACTAGTATCTGGGTCGGAGCAGGCCAGTGTGAGAGCTCCAGCTACTGATGTCTGATGGTGTAGTCTGCACTAGTATCCGGGTGGGAGCAGGCCGGTGTGAGAGCTCCAGCTACTGATGGTCTGATGGTGTAGTCTGCACTAGTATCCGGGTGGGAGCAGGCCAGTGTGAGATCCCCAGCTACTGATGGTCTGATGGTGTAGTCTGCACTAGTATCTGGGTGGGAGCAGGCCAGTGTGAGAGCTCCAGCTACTGATGGTCAATGGTGTAGTCTGCACTAGTATCTGGGTGGGAGCAGGCCAGTGTGAGAGCTCCAGCTACTGATGGTTAATGGTGTAGTCTGCACTAGTATCTGGGTGGGAGGAGGCCAGTGTGAGAGCTCCAGCTATTGATGGTCCGATGGTGTAGTCTGCACTAGTATCCGGGTGGGAAGAGGCCAGTGTAAGAGCCCTAGCTACTAGTGGTCCGATGTTGTAGTCTACACTGGTACCCGGCTGGGAGCAGGCCAGTGTGAGAGCTCCAGCTACTGATGGTGTGATGGTATAGTCTGCGCTAGTATCCGGGTGGGAGCAGGCCAGTGGAAGAACTCCGGCTACTGATGGTCCGATGGTGTAGTCTGCACTAGTATCCGGGTGGGAAGAGGCCAGTGTAAGAGCCCTAGCTACTAGTGGTCCGATGTTGTAGTCTGCACTGGTACCCGGCTGGGAGCAGGCCAGTGTGAGAGCTCCAGCTACTGATGGTGTGATGGTATAGTCTGCGCTTATATCCGGGTGGGAGCAGGCCAGTGTAAGAACTCCGGCTACTGATGGTGCGATGGTGTAGTTTGAAGAGGATAGGTTGCAAGAAAATGAAGTCAAATTAAAGTCTCTTGGTTCCTTAATCAGGCTTGAATCCCCTCACAGGTTTTCTATACACTATCTATTGAGTTCATCTTAGTTTGTGCAATTTAAGATGCCTGTTTGAGATGTTTAAAAATTGTATAGATTAAATGAATCAGGCTGATAACTTAATTTGGCTTCCACAAGTTTGGTTTCAGTGGGGAAGGTAAAAATGTATTACATTTTAGATATGAATTGTAAGGCATATGACTACTGTGGTTGTTTATATAATAAAACGATGTACTGATGAAAATGATATCACGTTGGCATTTAGTGACAGTTAATCTGAACTCTGACCACTCCCACCTGTCAGTGATGTCACTTCCTGAGAGTTTCAGCATAACACAAAACTGTATTTCCCTAACATGTCTATTACATTGCGCATCAGAGTGACAACACAGACACTCCTGAAAATCCCCCAATAACATCACTGCATTATATACAATCAAACATTTATAATAGTATAGAAGAAGGGAATAAGACACACAGGAATGCACAGGCCTCACACAGAGAAAGAATGCTCTGTAGATTACAAACAATATGGATATCCCAAAAGGGTACAATATAAAAAGAAAAAAAGATAAAAAGTTAAAAGTAACTGTATGTATATATATAATAAATCCGGGTGCCGTTAAAAACAATGTCACTGTGTCAGACCTGAAATGCACAGTGTTCCCTTACTGTCAAGCACAATGTCCCTGAGATTTCCAATATTTGTGCAAAGCTGTCAAGTTGCTAGCATAGTTTGTATATGCCAACATGGGTGTATAGAACATGAGTCTATTTACTAGCATAGGCTGTCACCAAGTGCCCAGGCACTCACAAAACTCACTGCACTCATAAAATAACCTTTTTGTGCCTACATTATCCAGAACTGTGAGGCATTACCATTTCAGCAGGTGGAGCCAATGGCCAGATGAAATCAGAGATTTACAATTTTGGAAGCAGTTCAGAATCCTTGCAGAAGTAGAAACTTGTGCCTGGGGTCAGGGTTATACGATTGCAGTGCCAGCAGCTGGGATATTCTCTGTGTTATGGCTGTCACAAGGCTCGAAGGGTTCATCTCTGATTCAAAGATCCCACCAGGGAAGGTCTGTGGACAACAAAATTGTGGTGGCCCCCCTCCCCACGGATTCAGGTGGTACCTGCCCCCCCCCCCCTCCCCATGGAGGCAGGTGGTACCTGGGCAGCATGGATCCGTGCAGTGGGGAAGCGGGCAGCAGGGATCCATGCAGCAGGGATGCGGACAGCGGGGCCCATACGTCGGATAGGCAGTCAGCGGCGTGGTCTCTGCGGCAGATGGGCAATCAGCATCAGAGTCCCTTCGGTGGATGGGAACTAGTGGCGCTTCTAGTTACCATCTGCTGCAGGGACCCCGCGGCTGACTTCCCATCTGCTGCAGGGACCCCACCACTGGCTGCAGTGCCCAGCTGCAACAGGGACCCCCTGCCCACCCCGTGCTGGGTAACCCTGCTGCCTGCCAGCCACCCGCCACCACCTCAGCAGTGCTGATGTGGGGGCCCCTGATGTGTGGGGGCCCAAGGGCAACCGCCCCTGTCGCCCCGTGCTTAATCTGGCACTGCCTCTGGGTGTCACCTATTGTAACAGATGTTAATTGCCAATGAAAGGACCCAATATTCTACCACAGATCAGACGGATGAAATCAGCAGCCCTGTTACTCAATAAAGTGGTCACTACCACGTGAAGGAACATTTGTACTGATGGTAACTGCCGAAATTTATCAAAAGACATGTTTCAGATTCTCACTACATTAACACTCTACCGTGTCCAACCAATCAGAGGCAAAGAGCCAAATAAATATGTTCTGGTAAGACAAAGAGTCGATACCATGCAAAAATGGGCGTGACCTAGCTCTAGACAGGCCACGCCCCATTGTTAAATGGGTTGTGGCCTAGCTGGCACAAGGTCATGTCTCATTTTTGTGTTCACGCCTTTGGAATGTCATTTGTAGGAGAATGACATTGCGTTGCAACCGGTTTAGTAGCAACGGCTTCAAAACACTTTTTAGTTAACTAACAAGTTTAAATGACTTGGCAACAAAAACAATACGTTCAAATAATTTCGTAGCGTTCAAAATTCAAGGAAAATCGAAAAATTGAAACAGGCGCATTGTGTATATATATAATGATACATACATAGCTGGAGCCAGTTTTATCTATCCAGCCGGCGTGCCATATCTTTCCGTCTTGTCACGCGTGCATGTGAGACAATCACGGGTCCCAGTCTCGGCGAAGGGCGCTCCGAGACGGAAAGATATGGCGCGCCGACCGGATGGAACTGGATGCATCTGTATATCTATATATTGCAGCGTACAGTCAAAAAAGCATCACTACGGGACTCCATATAGTGCAGAAGTGGCTGTGACTTTATTTGTAAATGGCATTTCGGGCCGAAGCGTTGACAAATAACGCTATATGGAGTCCCATATACAAGAATTGAAGTGCCATACTAATACTATATATATATATATGTGTGTATATATATATATGGTACTTATGTAGTATCTGGGCTGCCGATTTTTTGATTGTATGCCTTAAGTTAAGGCATACAATCAGATGCGATGCGATACGATATCGCATCGCATCGCATACGATGCGATGCGATGCGATGACCCGATTTTTCCATAGGATTCAATGTTAAAATGGACTGAGTCCATTTTAACATGGAATTCAATGGGAAAAAGGGGTCCTTTTCATACCCCTACTATCCAAGTGGGCATGGAGTTGGATATAAACCTGTGGCGAGCGTAGCGAGCCACCGAGCCCGAAGCGTGGCGAGCGAAGCGAGCCCCGCGAGGGGACGGTATTCTGTGTCCCCTCGCGGGGCTCGCTATGCTCGCCACGCTTCGGGCTCGGTGGCTCGCTACGCTCGCCACAGGTTTATATCCAACTCCATGCCCACTTGGATAGTAGGGGTATGAAAAGGACCCCTTTTCCCATTGAATTCCATGTTAAAATGGACTCAGTCCATTTTAACATTGAATCCTATGGAAAAATCGGGTCCATCGCATCGCATCGCATCGCATCGCATGCGATATGGTCGGGTGCGATGCGATGCGATGGACCCGATTTCAAAATCGGCAGCCCAGTTACTACATAAGTACCATATATATATATATATATATATATATATATATATATATATATATATATATATATATACTGTATATAGACAATCTGGGCCCTTGTGCCTTCCAGATGTGGAATTGCTGCCACTGTATATCCTCCTGTATGCTGGCGGCCCTCAGGGACCCAAGAACCAAACAGCTGTGGTGAAACATTTTAATCAACGTTTCGGGGTTCTAGACCCCCGAAACATTGATTAAAATGTTTCACCACAGCTAAGTTTGGTTCTTGGGTCCCTGAGTGCCGCCAGCATACACAGGAGTATATATACTGTATATATATATCTATATTATCATACCTCCCAACTGTCCGCGGGAACATCCCGGTTCTCGGGGACGTTCCTTCTCCCGCCCGGGGCTGCCAGTGTCCTGTGGCTGGGAAGGGGGGATGGGGGGATGGGCAGTTGGGAGTCTCCCCAGCCTGAGAGAATAGACGATTTGCTTAGAGCATCTATTCAGTGCTGCTGAGGGACAGAAAATGGGGCGTGGTCTTGGGAAGCATCATCCTGCAAGGACATGCCCCTTTTTGGGGGACCACGCCCCCTTTTAGGGCACATGCACACGACTGTCCCAGTTGTCAGAGGCCACAAGTTGGGAGGTATGATCAGGGCCGGTGCAAGGCTTCTCAGCACCCTAGGCAAACTTCAACCTACTCCCCCCCACATACTGCCACCAATATCCACTTTCCATACCCTTAAGGCATACATTCTGGAAAAAAAGGGAGGCTCCCAAAAATTGGGTGGTCCTCCCAGTACCTTGGGAATCTGGGCAAATCCCCTGCTTTCCCGGAAGGTCCCCTTTACCACCCACAACAGAGTACAAGGAGGAGGGCCATCAAAGTAGGGAAGTATGCCTCTAAGGAAAGTATGGAGGTGAGGTCTTAGAAGTTCCACAGCCACCACCTGCATTAAGTACATCAAGAATCCTCATAGACATCCTTGATTTTTTGATAAGCAGACTTGGTAGCGCCCCCCAAGATCACGGCGCCCTAGGCAGCTGCCTAAAGCTGCCTAATGGTAGAGCCGGCCCTGGGTATGATATATATATATATATATATATATCTCAATACAGCTAGACAAGTTCGCTGTAGACCATAATTGCCTACTTTTCCTGGAATATAAGAGGTAACTCACCCGCTCCGGACCCGCAACATTCAAGGAGGTCCAGGAAGTAGGTAAATATTCCCTACCAGTCTTCTGAACTTCCTGACTGTTCCAGAACTTATTCTAAATTTTCTTTTAAATTATAGCAGAAGTAAAACTTTTTGTTCGCACAAAACAGTTCTAAATTGGCCCAGAAAATGTAACTTCTTAATACTGCACTATGCTGAAACCTAAATAGGATTATTGCTTTTTTTATGATTGATTTCCTGCAGCATACAATACAGGGCTGATATTGTGCAAACACAAATCTTTACATCTGTAAAGGCCTTAAAAACTCTAGATGCCAAACAGCTGAAACATTAATACCACTCTTGTCAGCAGGGCGGCCCTCCCGCTTATCAGATGCACACAGACCATGTTAACTTAATATCAGTAACGGGAATTAACTTTTTTATTTATTTTTTATTTATTTATGAGTTCATAGATTTTATTTTGTTTTTCTTAGTTATTGCTGCGAAGCGAACTGCAGGCCCCTCGGTGAGCCGGCCACATGCCAAAACAAAAAAAAAAGACACAGTTACTGCTTTAAGTCTTATTAGTTGCGGCAAGTCGTAAAATTGAAAGGGAGAAGAAAAATTTGCCAGGAGTTGTACGTTTGGCACCGGGAGCCAAGAATGAAACCGTGCCAGAGAAAATACAGAATTACACGGGCTGTATGAAATTGAACAAGATCTCAGTCGTGATATACTAGTTGCTAGGTTCCCCCAGACGTTTAATAGCGCATTTACTCAAAGGCGGCTTTTCTCGTCCTGTCTTTTGCTTGTTTCCACTTGTTGTTTTGTTATTATGTGTTCCTGTTGACTAAAAGGATTATTTTTCTTTATTTTATAGCTACAATAGTTGTATTTATTTTATAGCGCTATACAGCACTACACGTGCCACATTTTAAATCTAACACCCCCCCCCCCCCTTTCATGGCATAAGGCCATAAATTGCGAGATCGTAAAGAATGGGTTGGGCCACGTTTATACAATTTTTGGACAATTGCATTATCGCGTCACCGTCCCAATAATTTTGCTAGGCTATGTTATCCATGCATGATGGTTTCCTACTCTTCTGGGGACAGTAGGTCAGAGTCCCCCAATATTTGGGAGACCCATCAGGGGCAGCTGAGAAGAGGAATGGGCCTGTGTGCAGTATCTGTGGGGTAATGCGGGGGGGAAGGGGGGGCGGCTCACCTGCTGCTGCGCTGCTTCTTTCTGCTGGCCGGGCGGAGGGGGAACCGGATTTGGGCAAAGTGCTGCGGCCCAGCCAGCCCAGGGTAGAGCGCGGCCGGCCCGTTTTTAATGAGTTTTGGGCCAGCCCACCGGGAAATGGCCAGTCCGCCCCTGCCAATGCGTACAGTCCCGCAAACGTCCTGGGATGTTGTTGCATTGCTGCCCTCCCAATGCCGCTTCACTACCCCCATATAATGAAACATATTATATATCTATATTTATTTCTGATATGTATAAACATGTTTTTTTTTATTGTTAAATTTATGTCTTGATAATACTACTTCTGTGACACCATTACACATGAATGTATTATAGCAGTCCACTCCTGGCTTACAGTGGTGCAGACAGAGGGGTGGAGGGGGTACTAATTACCCGGCCCCAGGTCTGATGGAGCGGCCCTGTGGGGTCCCTGTTACCTGGCAGCTGCAGCAACAGCTATTTTCGACCATGCATATGCTTCTGTATGCGGGGCTGCAGTATGGCGAGGGAGGTGCTTAAAGTACTATTTTTTTCTTGACCACGCCTCCCATAATTCGACCACACCCTCTGGAAAGTACCTGGGCCCATCCAGGCTCTCTACTGCCCTGCTGGTTTGCCATCTATACTTAATTTACCGCTCAATTCGGGTCGCAGCAGGGAAAAAATACTCTCACGCGCATTAATACATAAAAAAAAAACTGGTACATATTATATTAAATTTGTACTTCTATATTGTATTTAATTGTATTTCATATGGTAACTGTGACTAGGACATTTGTTGGTATCCGGGTGATAGATAAGCAGCGTCTACGTCGACAGTCAAAACATTGGGCCAGATGCACTAAGCTTCAAAAAGTGATCAAATGGAGAGTGATAAACAACCGGCCAATCAGCTCCTACCTGTCATCTTTCAAACCCAGCCTGTAACATGGCAGATAGAAGCTGATTGGCTGCTAGTTTATCACTCTTCACTTTATCACTTTTTGAAGCTTAACGTATCTGGCCCATTGCCACTATATGGTTGACATGCATTAGGTCGACAGGTGAAAGGTCAACAGGTCAAAGGTTGACAGATGCAAAAGGTCAACAAGTTCCAAAGACCGCCATCCAGTTACCACCCACATACGCTGACTTCTTGTCAGTTTAGTTGTGTGGGGATTGCGCACACACTCGTCGCTGAATTTTGTCACAGTTTGGCCTCACACATGTGCACTACAATCCAGTTGGATGCGCAGTCTATTGATAGATTGCGAATTTTAACAGACTTGCGAATTCGCACAGCATTGATCCGGTCTGAATTAGGCCCAATGTTTGGGGACATAAATCCATCCACGCAGGACGTTTTAAGGGAAGAGGAGGCCTGTGTGCAAGCTCCACCGGACGAGCCCCCTCTTCTCTGCCAGGAGTTAGTGCAGCACAGTAGGGTCTGAAAAACGAGGGGGTTATTCTGGTTGCAGCCATGCGAGTCCACCAAACCTCGCCTTGCGAATGGTTGGCTGGCACCAGGGCGATTCTCTCGCAAGGCCTGCGAATGGATGTTACACAGTAACACCCATTCGCAGCCTTGTGGGATCCATCCACATCACTCGATGGTCAGCAACCACCAAATAATGGCGAAGGCGCACGCATATAAAAGTGACTCTGAAGTCACTTATCTATGCGTGGATGCTCGGGGGGGAAGTGTGCGGTGATGTCAGCTGCCCGCCCCCCGCACCCGCATCATGGCCTCATTAGCATGAGAACACCCAGCGTTCTCATGGCAACGACCCATGAAATGCTGGGCATTTCCATATGCTAATGGGGGGACGCATGCTGCCCCAAGCTCCTCTCCACCCCAGCCCGCTGTCCTGGGTGCGGACAATCTGTTCACCGTGGGTGCATGCACCCTGCGTATGCACGTGCGCAAAAATGCGCATCACAAAAACACCGGTCCCCGTGCGAACGCAGCCCTACTGCGAATCAACCAGAAGAACCCCCCATGACTGCTAAAACCCTACATGGCTGCTGCCACTATCGCTGGACTCCAGAGATTAAGTATTTATAAAATGTGTACAGTGGGGGCCCTGCTGGGACTCGGGGTCCCGTGTGCACAGCGTACACTGCACCCAATATAAATACCCCACTGCGCCCACCTCTACATGTAGCCTGATGTACTTGTTAACATGACACGTGCAGCCTCCATAGCCCCATAATGTAGAATGGTATTATCTATATGGTCAGGGCCTGATTAAAGGTCCCAGGAGCCCCACAAGTCCTGGCGCCATAGGCTGCAGCCTATTGGTTAATGCAGCCTATTGATTAACTGTAGGCACTGTATATTGTGAACTGGAACCTGTCAAATCTTATTTTTCATTTATCAACATGTCTTTATAAAGGGGACAGGTATCACCTTAGAGAGAGATAAAGTGGAGAAGATGCCATAGTAAAGACTAAGCGGTACTTGTTTCCTAGCACGGCCACAATCGCGGGCATCGTGTTCCTTAAAGTTAAGGTACACGATGCCCGCGATGGACCCGATTTCCTTTGAAATCAGGTCCATTTTGCCGGCAAAGGCGAAATCGCGGGCATCGCGTCGGTCGCGACTATTAACATTGCCCCCGACACGACCGACGTGATGGCCGCGATTTTGCCATAGGCTTCAATGTTAAAATAATTTTTAACATTGAAATCGGGAGCATCGCGTCGGTCTTGCGCCATTATAATGGCACAAGATGAGATGGACTTGATTAAGTCCATCTCACATAGGAAACAATGTGAAATGGGATAATATGACCCATTTCACATTATATATGGCCCCATCGTCACCCCACGATTGACGCCAACCCGAAGCGTGGCGAGCGCAGCGAGCCCGCGTGGGGCGGCGGTGCGCGTCCTCCGACCTTTTCATTCCCCTACTATCCACGTCGGTGTGGAGTTGAGAATATAAAGTGTGGCGAGCGCAGCGAGCCACCGAGCCAAAAGCGTGGCGAGCGGACGCGTATACCTGTGAAGTTATACGCGTCCCCTCGCAGGGCTCGCTACGCTCGCCACATTTGGGCTCGGTGGCTCGGTGGCTCGCTGCGCTCGCCACACTTTATATTCTCAACTCCACGCCAACGTGGATAGTAGGGGAATGAAAAGGTCGCCACGCTTTGGGTTCGCGTCAATCGTGGTGTGGGGTTCAGGGTGTAAAATTGGGGGTCTAGGGAATATTTTACATTGAATCCAATGTAAAATGGGGTCCCAGGGACCCTATTCACATTTGATTCAATTTAAAAATCGGGTCGGTCGCGTCGGTCGCATTGCATGCGATTTGGTCGCATGCGATGCGACCGACGCGATTTTTCCTACACGACCACCCCGATGGAAATCTGTGTGGCCGTGCTAGGAAACAAGTACCGACTAAGCTTTAATCTATCAAATTTTGAACACATTGGAAATGACAGAAGCTGATTCGTTGCTATGGGCAACTTCTTGCCCATGACGTCAGCGCCCGCCCCCCATTCGGTGATCTGCGGGCATGTGCCTATGGGCTTACTTCTCAGAGCGAAGGCTGAAGAAATCTTTTCTGCCGCATGCTAGCGATGGGATTCGGGTGCCGGAGGGAGGGGGGCGTTCGGCGGACGGCGTTTACCAGTTCGCTAGGCTGCGATTACACGCAGCTTTAGCGTACAGGTGTGAATCAGGCACAGTATATTAACACATTTGCGAACTTTAAAATTGCTGCAAATAAAGACAACAACGAGCGAGGATGACTGCGCCGAATGGGTTAATCTGACCAAGGAAACATTGTATCCTACCCATTGACGTTGCATTTTATTTTCATGTCGCGTTTCACTGGAAAGTGCCTGAGCGTTTCTTTTCCATTGTGCAGGCACACGGATGTAAGGAATAAAGTCTTGGACGCCAGCCATTGTGATTCTCCCAGAATCGCCCCCTTTATGCTGCATTGCGCATTCGGCTGACTACGACACAGAGTTCTCTTACTTGTCAGACACTTGTAACAGTAATTTGTGTGTATCTGTTGCTTAGTGATCCCTACATTGTATCATTTCATTGATACAGACAGACATGTATTCTTTGGTTTGTGTTTCGTACTGGCTGTAATATCCAACAGAGTTTGTATTGTCTGTTCTAACCATACTGTTGTAATTCAGTTGGGACCATGCTGAATCGCTGAACCCTGAAGAGGGGCAGGGCTGGTTGGGGCGGGGTTATAGAGTTCATGGGTCGGGCTTATCTTGTACAAGTTGGCTTGTGTGATTGTTGGTGGGGTGTGCAGGGCAGCCGAGAGAGGGGTGGGGGGAGCGGGTACTAATTACTTGAGCCCAGGCTTGCTGGAGGGGCCCTGCATGGGCCCTGGTCCAACCCCTCCCTTACCCCTCCATCCCTCCAAGGTAGCAACAGCAGCACACACTTCTACTTCACACTTTTGCTGTGCTGATAGCAGGCTCAGCATGAGCATCTCCCTGACAGCGTGTGAGCTCATGCTGAGCCTGCTGTCAGCACAGCACATGCTGTAGGTGTGTGCTGCTGCTGCTGAGTTTAGAGTTTTTAGAGTTTTCTTTCACCATCCGCTAAACATTTTGGCCTAAGGGTGGCCACACCTCCCACACTTAGGCCACGCCCCCACAATTTTTACCGGGGCCCGGCATTCCTCTCGGCTGCCCTGGGGGTGTAGACCAAGGGACATTGGACCTTATTCTAGTCCACATGCAGCACTGCGAATTTTGATTAAAGGCCGCTCACACAGCAGTCCGCCCACCCCTTGCTCGCCGAGTCCCCCCACATGGCTGCGCATTGATGTTTTGAATAAACATCCATTCGCAGCCTTGGGGCCAAATCATTTGATCACTATTAGTGGCGTAACTATTACATTTGCACCCCCCCTGCAGAAAATATTGGCAGTGCCCCCCCCCCCAAGCTATTGTTACGCCACTGATTGCCGCTGACCATCGAATGATTTGGAAGGAGCACACAAGACGAAGACACTCTCTGGTGTCTTAGTTTTGTGTGCGCCCTGTATGGGAAGAGGCCGGGCAGATGACATCCGGTGACGTCTGCTGCTCGCACCCAGCAGCTGTGTCACTGTCTAATTTCCATGGCATTGCCCAGTCTTCATGGGAACAACCGCACTGGTAGGTGCGAACGAGACAGTTAACTAGCAGTTCACCGTGCCCACTCGCACCTAGATAGGGTGGCCAATCGATCCCGGGATTTGGCCCCCAAAACACCGGGATTTCAATCCTGGGATTGGAGTTTCCAATCCCGGGATTTCGGGATTAGACTGCACATGCGCAGTCTAATGCCGGACAGCGTCTGAGCACACGCTCAGACGCTGCCCGACTTCTCCCATACCCGGCAGCACTGCGCAGCGTGACCTCTCAGCGTGACATCAGAGGTCACGCTGCGCAGGCAGGCAGTGAGCACGCCTGCCCACCTAGCCTGCAACCTCACAGTACCACTCCCCCCCCCCCCCCCCCCGGGGCTCCCGGCAGTATGAAGCCGCACTCCCGCCCACCGAGCCTGCAACCTCGCAGTCCCGCTCCTCGCCCCCCACGGCTCCCGGCAGTATGAACTTGAAGCCGCACTCCCGCCCGCCCACCTAGCCAGCAATCAAGCAGCACCCCTAGTCCCGGCAGTATGAAGCTGCCAACCCACCCACCACCCACCCACCCAGAAACCCGGCCACAACAGTAAGTAAATGCGGGGCGGCCAGGGCTGTTTTTTTATTATGAAAAGCCAATCCCGGGATCCCAGCAATCCCGGGATTGAGCATTTTTCAATCCCGAATCCCGGGATTGAAAAAATGCCCTGGGATTGGCTTCCCTACACCCAGCATATGCACATGCGGAGAAGAAAAACATTGCTCCCCCATGCGAACACGTGGGGGGAGCGAACAGACCAAAATAAGGCCCATTGTATGGAAAATCTGACACACTGTTATTCCTCTGCTTTCTGCTACACTGGCCAGTTTACGTGTACACCCACTAATATATTATATACATGAGTATTACGCTATTGTGTACTTTTTTATACTTTATTACGTATAAGATTCCCGTGAAAATAGGATAAAGGGCATGATTCAACTTTGTTAGCAAACCAGTGCTGCACTGCGGGTGGGGCAGACGTAACATGTGCAGAGAGAGAAAGATTTGGGTGTGTTCAAACAGAAATCTAAATTGCAGTGTACAAATAAAGCTGTGGGGTACATGAAAAAGCAGGCGGTATTTACCCTACACGGAAAACATTTTAATGTATCGGTATTTACCCTACACGGAAAACATTTTAATGTATCGGTATTTACCCTACACGGAAAACATTTTAATGTATCGGTATTTACCCTACACGGAAAACATTTTAATGTATCGGTATTTACCCTACACGGAAAACATATTAATGTATTTTCTCCGCTTCCACGGTTTGTTCTAGGCACAAAATGACTTGCTTTTTGGCTTTGCTGAATTTGTTCCTAAGTTTCAAAGTAAAACCAGAAAACGACAAACTATTGCCTAAGCCAGGGGTTCCCAATCTTTTTGGAATCACGGCACCCTAGAGTATCAGAATTCTTTCATGGCACCCCTAGGCCAAAGAAAGAAAAGCAGAATAAATATAACATTAAGTTGACTGGGTTTATATGCGAATCTTAAGGTCAGTTACTTGATAAATAGCAGGATTTGCTTGTTTTTGTACACATTTTATGATTGGCAGCCACCAGCACTGGTTTTGCCCATAAATAGTTAACCATAAATAATTTAATTTGGTCCTGAACCACCAACCAAGGGCACCCCTGCAAGTGTCCTGAGGCACCCCAGGGAGCCACGGCACACAGTTTGGGAACCACTGGCCTAAGCAGATATGCCTGTTTTTATTATATTTATGGTATGTGAGCACTTTTCAAATTTTTTTACTGAATGTATATGTATAAATATACGTCCCTCAATTTTTGGTGGCAAAAACAGCCCCCAAAGGTTTCTACACTTGTGTAATTGTCCATGCTCTGCTTTCCAGAGCTGGTCTCAGAAACTTAATGCCATCTTTAAGTAGCATTAGCCATTTTAGTATTTGTAACACCAAAATGATTTTTTTAAAATAAATTCCTATGACGCGTATTTGTTTATAACTGCCACTATATGCAGCAATTTTTGTCACCAATTCACAAATTCTGAAATATCTGCCCCATGGAATCGGTGGAGCTGTAATTTTGTTCCGTCTTTGTGTTATTATAATTCAAATGCTGTCTCTGTATTATTAAAATCTTAAATGAAGCACGTGGTTGATATTTCTAGACAGTACCCTATGCATGTCAAAAGTATGTGGATCATACTTGCCTTCTTTTGAAAACTAGTTTCAGGGAGATTATAGCTGGTAGTAGAATTTTACACAGCGCCCCATTGAGGGGGCATGTCATGCTCCACCCAAAGGGCGTGTCTAGTTCCATATATGGAGAGATTGTGAAAAGAGATTGTGAATGTGGCACCTAGAAGCGTGGGTGTGTACCGCTATATCTGAGAGGAATCTTTTAAAATTACAGATCCAAATGTAGATGGGCCGTTAGTAAGAGCTACTATACTTGGTAAAGTGCTGGGAAATGGTGCTGATGATTCAATGTAAATGTATCTATCTCTCATTCCCCCCCCCCCCAAAAAAAAAGTAAAACAGTGTAATGTGGGCTAGGTGAAATGAGGGAGATTGCTAGACTAATGAGGGTGAGAGGGAGATTGCTGCTATTTCAGGGAGTCTCCTGCAGAATGCAGGAGGGTAGGCAGCTATGATGTGGATGAGTAGTAAGGGTCTACAACTACTTTGTTAGCAGGGTAATGTTTTACACACTGGGAGACTTTGGGAAGCCCTCTCTTTAGCGTCTCTCTGACAATATTTGCCAACAGTGTTGCAAGTTGGAAATTCATTTGCCCGAAGACTAAGGACCTGATGATTTTATAAATGGAGGCAATAAAAACACAATAACAATGTCTGGCACGAGCTGTCAAAAAACAGTCTTCCTCAGTGTTTCCGTACTTTACAAAATAAATGAAATATCATTACCAGCCCGACAGTCAGTCCACGATAATACACAATGATAGGAGAGTGATGGGAAAATTGCATTGGCACTCCGAAAGCCCTTTGAAGAACATATATTCATTATTTAAATGAGCCGCAGAACTTAAGTGAATTTTTGTTTCAGCGTTAGGTAAGTGGGAAGTGAAATCAATTTGTAAAATGTAAGTCGTCATTACACAACTCACAACGCAACATCGTGTTCAGATACCTGTCCAATACATACAATGTTTTCAAGGCAATTATTGAAAACCATTACACTAAGCAGAACATGATCTATAGTTAATTTATTTTGGATAAATTCTCTATTTTCCTCAGTTTGGTAATGACCCTAACATTCCACTCGCAGAGCTGTGTCCAATTACTGTGCGCTGGTGAATGCACAGAGCTTCCTTGAAGACGGCCGTGATGATATAATTAGAGACATTACACCTAATTGGACGTGATTGGCAGTTTTTCCAAAACACAGTAAGAGCTTTTGGCCGCGCACTGCCAGCGTATCATTTCCTGCCCAGATGAATAAATCAGCAAAATGCTTATTGTACGAAGTGTCGCTACCGCTAACAGTGGCGCAGCGTTATCAACTCAAAAACAAAAATGACATTAGGGGTAAATTCATTTACTCAAATGTCTAAATATAAAAAGAGGAAATCAGATTCAGGCCCTTATTCAGATCTGATCGCCGTTACAAATTTGTTCTCAAAATGGGCAAAACCAATGCGCACTGCAGGTGGGGCAGATGTAACATATATATATATATATAGAGAGAGAGGTACATTTGGGGGAGTTATTTTGTTTCTGTGCAGGGTAAATACTGACTGCATTATTTTTACACTGCAATTTATACCCCTTTCAGACAGAAAAGTCTGAAAATCCCGGCAAATACACGGCATTTCAAATGCCGTGTCAATTTGCCGGGAGCAGCCTGACCCCCCTTCACACAGAAGAACAAAATTACCGGGTTGAAAATTTCTACCTGGTAATTTGCTGAAGAACACAGGTATTTCTTCTGTGTGAAAGGGTCAACACGGGTCATAAATCCCGTGTCCTCGACCCTGGTCATTTCCCGGGTCGGAGACACGGGATTTACGACACGGGTGTGCCCTTTCACACAGAAAAAGGACCCGTGTATTTATTGAAATTCCCGGGTGGAACTGCTTCACCCGGGTATTTCATTTTCTGTGTGAAAGGGGTATTAGATTTCAGTTTCAACACACCCCACCTAAATTTAACTCTATCTGCACATGTTACATCTGCCCCACCTGCAGTGCACATGGTTTTGCCCATTTTAAGAACAAATTTGTACTGCGATCAGATCTGAATAAGGGCCACTGTCTATCATTTTTCTATTGCATCCTAGAAAATGTTAGATAGAATTTTATTGGTTGCTTAGGCAACGTCACCTCTTTTGTATTTTTTATTTTTTTTATTTAGAAGCTTTATTACATTTGACCCTTAAAGCCTATTCATAAGCAATTTATATTACTAAATTTACACTTCATCATTATCTTATTTTCTGGAGACCACCAGTGTCCCCCCCCCCCCCCCCCCTTTTGTCCATTTCAATTATACAGTATATTATTTATTTGATTTTCAGTTTAAGCCTAGATTGCAATTTCATGAAAATCAATCCTTCTGCTCTTTCAACTTCCGTCTGAGTGCAATCAGCAATCGGTGGTTCCTGTGCAGTTTGTAAATATCCATGAGATCCAAACACATCGAGGCTTGTGTCGGACTTAAGGCCTTAAGGATGTCCTACACTTATGCGATTTCAGCTGAGAAATCATGTGATATCGGCCAAAATCGCATGTCTAGGACATCTGATATGCGTGGTCGCATGCTCATTGGATTGGAGTCAGAGGTAAGACCTGCCTGTACGACTTGGATCACCTACTGGTGTTGGGGAACTGGTTAGCATGCGATACATCACACGCAAATGGACCGCATGTGATAGAGAAGGTCCTGGGTGGCTTCCCCCCCCCCCCCCCCGACGTGGGTCAATCAGGACTTCCTAGAGGTCATTACAACTTTCTGTGTCGTAACACCCCCCTTTCTGAAAATTTTTACCAAAGCGAGTGAGGAAACAAGATTACATGATTGCGGGATAGGGTTAGGAAGGAAGACTTCCCGAAGACTACAATCAAGAAGACCTATGGCAGAAGTGAAGATACCAGATAGAAGGAAACAAGCCAGGCACCACAAGCAGAGGAAGAAGCACTCCTGTAAAGAAGAGAAGGTGCTGCTGGCCAAGCTGGCTCAACAGTAGGAGATAAAAAAAAACCAGGGATTGGCCAATATCTCTCTGTGCCTGGCCAGAGCAGGTAAGACCTCATTGGAGCATCTTTATGCATAAAACCCTTCTAGGCCACTATGATTTTGACATCAATGCTATTTAGGTGCAAGGCAAAAGCACATGCACCACACCTGTTACACCAATATGTATTAGGTCTTGATCCTTGGCCTCATTATGGCTTTACATAGTTGAGTTATAGACCTGAGCATAGTAGCCAATGGAAAGCCCTTCTTTTAGGTTGTGTTAGGGTACCAGACACATCACTGGTATCACACTAAGCCATGACTCATGCATCAGGTCCCACTCTCTGCTCGTATGATGTTAAGTAATGTCTCAACAGAATAAATAGGCCATGGCCTGGTTTATACTTGGAGTAGGACTTAGGCCTAGAGTGCTACACTTTTAGGTATAGACAGGATGCACCACTTTTTTTCATGGAAAAGGTAAGTTCCTCTACAAGTCCTGCTAGTATAGTGTAAGACAACTTCCTAGAACATGTATCACCAGACTTATCCTTCTCAGATACATAGAGAGACACTCTATGACCCCTCGTTTTACATGTAAAGCCCCCCCCCCCAGATCCATCTTTACGTGTTCTCTGACTTTTACCCCTTACTCTCCGCTGTCCTTTCCAGGAGTCCCGTCACTACATTCTCCACTGTGGTAGCCATTAACAGAGGCTCCAGTGGCTGGCTCCTAGACAAGTCTCCCTTGGATTTGGTTGCCCCCAAAAGGATCGGGTGGGAGTAGCTGACTCCCATGCGAGCCTCCCCTGGTGCAAATTGCACATATCAGAGACGAGACAAGATTATAATTCTATCATTTCGAAAACGTATTGTTACACAAAAAATAGTTATTATGAATGTACGTAAATGAAGTGGAAAAATGTGCGCATATTTTTCATCATCGGCCAATGAGGTCCACTTATCCGGTGAATGGATTGGAAGTCCCAGCTCAAAATCTTCAGCCAACGATAGATTGATTAGAGGTCTCACTCTGTGCAGCCAATGGTGAAAAAAAACAATAGTTCAATGTGTCCAGCCAATGGTAACTCCACGACAGCGCAAAATGTTCAGCCAACACTGAATCAGTGAAATGATCAAGCAAAGGAAAATCACAGTAGGTCAAGTGGATGTGATGGACCTCATCATCGAAAAGAACAGGGCTATTGAGGAACTTCTGAAATTAAAATAGGACATTTAGCAGAGACAGGAAATAGACAATGGAGAATTTTACATCATTTGTTGAACAAAATTGATTTATTTAAAGGAAAAATAAAACACTTCTTATAAAATGCAGCAACAGCTTTCTATTGTTCTATAGGCCCTATGGCAACATGTGTGAGGGCAACTATATACCACAAAATGGTGAAAAAGTAATGTAGCATATGTTACTTTAACAGAGGAGGTGGCCCCTTTTCAGCTCTGAGCCCCATAGCAGCTGCACTCCCTGCACCTATGGTAGTTGGGGTTAATGTGAATGCGCCAGACCTAGGTATGACCACTGTGTGTTATGTGAATGCGGCATATGGTGTTTTCTTCAGGGCCGGTGCAAGCCCCCCGCCCGCCCCAGGCAAAGCCCCCGTGCCGCCCGGCGGACAATACTGCGGGGCAGGGGGGGGGGGAGTTCGGCGGGTGCGTTACGGCGCGGAGGCCGGAGTGTGTGCCGGCGATAGTGGGGGGGTGTTGGTTCGGTGGGTGCGTTACGGGGGGGGGGGAGGGAGTGTGTGCGGCCAATACTGCCGCACTGAAATCCCCCCAGCGGGGAGCAGGAAGCAGGCGGCGCGGAGGGGGAAGCGTTAATTAACGGGTGGGATGGGGGTCGGGAAGGGGAGAGGGAGGAGGATGACATACTCACCTGCTCCATGCTTCCTCTCTATGGTACCTCAGTGATTCAGTACCGCCCTCCAGTGGCCTGGTTTTCTTTCATTTCTATTAGCCTTAGTTGATACAATCATTTCTTACAGAGTCTTTTTGTTGTTGATGTTTACTTACTCATTTCTCACATAGGGTTTATATTTAATAAAATGCAGGTTTTTAGAGATTGAGATGCTGCCAATAACAACCAATCAAATCAATCAAATTATTTATTTAGCACCTTCTTAAAGATTATATCTAGAATCTGATGGTTTTATATGGGCAGCATCTCCACTTCTACAAGCATTTAGTAAATAGAGATAGTAAAGTATCAGTGAAAAGAGTGGCGCAGTGGACCAGCTGAGATGTTGCCCCAATCAACCAATCAGGATTGAGGTAGCCTCTATCAAGTGCATTCTAGAAAATGGTAGGTAGATGCTGCAGTGGAGTAACAATGCCACAGCAGCCCAAGAGTATGGAATGTGCTGAAAATGGCCCTTTAAAAATGGCCACCTCCTTGGAGGAGACAGATGTTAGAGGTCCTGCTATATCCCTGGATATGACCCCTGGCAATGAGCATGAAACCCCTGGCAATGATCATTAAACACCTGGCAATGAGCATCTAACCCCTGGCAACGAGCAAAAAGCCATTAGTAACAAGCAAGAAACCCCTGGCAACAAGCATGTAACCCTTGGCAACAAACAAGAAACCCCTGGTATGTATGTAGGTAAAACAAATTAAAATTAATGTATGGGGGGCACAAACTTTTTTGGCAGGTGGAGTGTAAAACTTTCCAGTTACACCGGTCTTAGATGCTGATTGGCTGCTATGATTGGCTTCTGCATTACTCCACTTCTGTTTCTCCCTTTAGTTTCTGCTGGTCTTGGTTAAAGTAATAATTATTTCGTTATTATTTAGAGTTTATTTTTTGGTTGACCCAACAATTTACAGTAGAGTTTCTACTGTAATCGTTTCCCATTTCGTCCCAATAGTGGAGATTCTCTTGTAATGTACTAACCTAAAAATGCCGTTAATTTGTATCGAGGGCAACTAAAATCAATCACAATTTCATGGAGTTTGTTTAGTTAGTTACGTTTCCTCCACGTTCCATTTGGATATTTGTTAGATTCTATTTGCAAACAGATTTTAACCCACCATAAACCCGACAAGCAGGAAAATAAATAATTGGCAATACAGCCAATAACAGTTACCATCCTGATATCTCCAGAACTGTTGACAACTCGACAATCTACCCTACTCTACAAGCTCGTTGCCTAGGGGTGATCCTTGACTCTGAACTCTCCTTTCTTCCACACATTCAATCTGTCTCCAAATCATGTTACATGCATCTAAAAAACATATCCAAAATACGACCCTATCTCACACAAGACAATACCAAATCTCTAATCCATGCGCTCATTATATCCCGCATTGATTATTGCAATAGTCTCCTAACTGGTCTTCACAAGAACAGACTCTTGCCACTGCAGTCCATCTTCTGGACTTGTAACTTGGTGGGACTGCTATGCTATTACTGGTGCCTTGTGTTTCCCTCCTATATCCCTATAGATTGTAAGCTTGCAGCAGGGCCCTCTTACCTCCAAGTCTGTCTGTTGTTACCCAGTTTGTTTTATCACTGTCTACTATTGTAAAGCGCAACGGAATTTGCTGCGCTTTATAAGAAACTGTAAATAGATAAATCAATAAAATATTTACCAGGTGAATATCATTTAGCGATGATGCAGGGACAGACAGCGGTGTCTACAGTAGCACAGTGACTGCTCTACCGCCTGAGTGGTGTTTTATAGGCCACGTTACAGCTCGGAGAAATGTGCTGCGAAGGGGACAAACCTTCAGGAACAAACACTTTGTTCGCTCGTTGTCTGATGCCTGTATTAAAGAGACCACCATTGCTGATGTGTTCTGAAACAGCTGTGCACGCCCAGGGAATTCATCTTGCCTCTAATCTTAACTGTTTTTCCGTTATAAAACCTTTTAAACGATTTCACCACTTGTATCTTGACTTTCTCTCCACTGCCTGAAGCTTGTCTGACTAGGCTGACAAGAAAGCTGCTGAACCATTACATCTCCCGCTGCTTCTCTCTGTGGGTTAGTTTTACTAAATAGTCCAGATGACTTTTACATTTGGAAAACAAGAGATTCTGTTCTGTATGGCGCTGATTTCCAAGAGTGAAGTTACATTAAACACTGAACTGGTTTACAGTTTAAATTAGTATGTCATGTAATGTGGAAACAGTTCCGCAACATATACTGTATATAGATAGATATAAATATATACAGAGAGAGAGAGAGAGAGAGAGGGTGAGATGTACTAAGCCTTGAAAAGTGATAAAATGGAGAGTGAAAAACCACCAACCAATCAGCTCCTACCTATCATTTTTCAAACACAGCATGGAGTATGGCAGTTAAGAGATGATTGGCTGGTGGTTTATCACTTTTAATTTTATCACTTTTGAAGCTTAGTACATCTGGCCCAGAGAGAGAGAGGATAAATAAAGGCAGCACTCCAGGTCTTGTTCAAAGGTGAAAAGATTCCATACTTTTAATGACAAGTATGGAATATACAGAATGAATGGTTTTTCAAAGATTTTGGTCTCTCCAATGAAGTAACAGGCCAACGCGTTTCGTAAAAAAGGTGACTTCATCAGGGGAATTGGAAGTATTGAATTTAGAAAGACAGATTTGCACTTCTTGGAAGGGAAAATCTCATATGGGTTGCAATAGTGAGAACTGTAATCCCAAATATTGACTGTATTGAATGTATGTCTCCGAAATAAGATAATTGATTTTAGATAGGGCCAAAGACTGCCCGAAGGAACTCAGTTTTTTGGATTAGATAAGGGTACTGTCAATCCTAAGATCAGTGAACCATCAGTACTTAAAAAGATAGCCCTTATAAATTTAGATGACCAGATGTGTACTCATAGGAATCCAAGCACTGAAACTAGTGCTTGGATTCCGCAGCACAGCCTCCCTCCCTAGCTCAGCACACACTGATCCGTATGCTGAGCTGGGGAGAGAGCTGCAGTGGCAGCCTGTACTCTCCCTCTCATTATTTTTTTTCTATGCCCCGTGGCCCCATTGCCTCCCACAGTTTCGCCTCTGGGTAAGTATGTATGAATGAATGTAGGATGAATTAAAGTTTTATTTATCTGCCTGTGTGTTTTATTTCACTATTTGTTCTGTTTTAGAACTACAAGTAACAGTGAGCCTATTAATGCCCCCCATGCTGGGACATGTGGTTTTCCAAGTCCCTTCATGCGGTGCAGGCGTGCTGGGACTTGTAGTTCAACAACAAAACACAATAGTTTATATTCCACACAAATCATCAGCCTGGGCTGGGATTATTCTGGAGGGGGGACCCATTTATTGGGGGGGTCCCCATTCCCCCGTGTCCCAGTCCCGGTTCACCAGTCATGGGGTTTTGGCTGTGGGAATTTGTATAAAAAGTTGCCCCCGAGTGTGGCATTACCCAGCTGGCTGTTTGGGCCTGGTGCTGGTTGTCAAAATATGGGGGACCCCTATTCATTTTGTCCCCCGTATTTTGGGAATCATGACCCTTGAGTCTGGTGCTGGTTTTAGAAAAGCTGGGGACCCCCAACTTCTTTGGCCACATAATTTCCAAAACCAGGACTGTTTCTTTGAGCCCGGGCTGTTTATAGCGTGGGGACGGGGGAAGGGGGGCAGGACTAAAGCTGATTTTTTAAATTATTTTTTTATTCTATTTTTTACATTATTTACTGGTGAATCTGTATTCTAATTTGCCAGTATGAAATTGAATGATAGTAAATTTGTCGATACCATTAAAATGAATAGGGTTTTACAGGCGTATTCTTTCAATGGTTTATTCATTCTTATTTTTGACAAATTTGAAAAAAAATCAGATTTTTATATATTTCTTGTTTAGTAAATTATTGGATGTGTGAAACATTCATACGTATTTCACATCGAATGGATACGGATATGACCAGTCGTACCCATTTGATCTTAGTAAATTTTACCTTTCTACTTTCTACTGGTCTTTATATATTGGTATATTACAGATGTGCAATTGTTTTGGTTTTGTTAAAAACCACCCTAAACTGTTTTGGTTCAAATATTGCTTTAGTTTTAGTAAAAAATAATAATATCAAAATCGATAAAAACGGCTAAAATCGTGTAATTTCTGCTATCCAATTTCCAAAATTTGGATTTAAAATCCAAATTCTGAACTCCTTGGGATATCTGGACCAGTTTTAATTCAGTTTGGAACCAAAAAAATTGGGTGGATTCTGATTTCTGGAGAACAGTTTTGCAAATCTCTAATATATTTGGGAATGATTGTAATCAATGCTTTTTTCGGATGCTACTCTACAGTACTAAGGACCCCAATTAACATGAAGACATTATTGATTTAGCACTCGCTAGAGGGCTTATGTCCTTGTCTCAGTTTTTAACAGATAGCAGTAAGCTAAGCCAACCACTATGTGACGCTGTACCGCTTACGCCATCTATAGGCAAAGCCTTCCATGCAGTGCCGAGCCGCCAGCCGGGTGGAAGTATAATGCGCATATGCAGATTTACCATCACGCTTAGGCATGCCGCAGAGGAGGTGGACATTCAGTAGCTTGACCTGTGGGCCCGATTCGGTCCTGATGTCATGGTTGACAATTCGCACAGTGGACGATTATTGATACACTGCACAACGTTCGCAGTACGCAAGCTCCAGGCCATCCTGTGATACAATCCAGCTACTGTCTGTATTTGCACGCCATTCAAAAGGTGAATGACAGGAAGTAGACGACTGGGGGCGGAGACTGGCCGTTTAGTGAGTGTGCTAAGAAAAAGGCAGGAGGGCCTGGGAAAATGATACGTGTGCCCAAGCATTTTAGGGGATATTCCTTTTTCCGGTGCACCACCGAGTGAGTCTCTTGCTACCCTGAGCCTGCGATAACTGGTGCCCCAGTGTAAAAATCATTATATGGTGAGCATGTTACAATTTGGAGATATTTGCATGGCTGTGAATAATGGACCTTATTCTGGTCGGTTCGCATAGCCGCGTGCGTTTGCACAACCCCGATATTTTTCCACGGCGAACACCCATCCTTGCGACCGGGGGGGCGGGGATCGGCGGGTCGACCCATTAGCATATGGAATGTATTGGCGTCTCCATGAGAACGCTGGCCGTTCTTTTGCTAATGGGCTGATGACGCAGGTGCGTGGCGGGTGGCTGGCATCACCGGATGTTAGCTGCCAGCCCACTTCCCTCCGAATGTGCTCTGCGCAACCTTAGATCTGCGTGCACATTCCACATCATTCGATGGTCGCCGACCATCGAATGATGTGGGTGTTACCCCGCAGGCTGTGAATAAATGTTTATGTAAAACATCCATTTGCAACCAGTGCAAACGTAAGTGCCTTGCGAATGGTGGGCCGGTGTACCACCATTAGCAAGGCAGTATCTGGTTCAATGGTGCAAATTCGCAACATCCATAAGATCTGACAGCCGTTGCGGTGGATAGATTTGAAGAAGGCACAGTACTGAGTGCAGCATTCCAAAATAAAAAAAAGGGGGGACCTGAGGGGGGCTTTTAGTTTGCAGGCTGGTATGTTGAAAACTTGGAAAATACAGGTCAGGAGGGACACACTAAAAAGAGAGCGAAATAACAGAAATAGGCATTGCTAATGGCAGGCGTCTTGTCAGGATAATCTGGGAAACAAGTCAAGTCACTGCAGAAGGCAGAGAGCAGGCCAGGCGGTGTCTAAGTTCATTCAGAAAAGAAAAAAAAGCCAAGCAGGTACTCAGGAAGCTACAGCTGGGAAAGTGCAGAAACCGAGATATTCAGAGTCTGTCTGCAGTTCTGCAGGTGATCAGCGGCTGTACAGTACTGCAGGGTAATCTGATCTATGTAAGGACATGAGCAGATGCATTAACTGTATGCTGGAGCTGGTCAGATGTACAACATATCCAGCATGCCCGAACTTCTCTGAGGGGTCTGGTGCAGCTATGTGGGCTTATTGAAAAAGTGAAAAAAAAAAAAAGAGTAAAGTTCATTTAACCCTTTCAGTGCCAACGTTGCGGTAAGCCATCCTCAAAATATCGGCTAAAAATGACAGCGCCGCGCACAGCGACTGTTCTTTTAGTATAAATAATTACAAATGCCGCCAAGTCAATTCATTGAAGGTTAGTTTAAATATTGCACCGCAAAAAAAAACAACAGTCGCTGTGAGCGGCACTGGGATTTTTTAATGGATATTTTGAAGATCCCGCACAGCAATGTTGGCGCTCAAAAGGGTTAATTTAAAAAAAAAAGGGGGGGGGGGGTTTGCTCGGCAATTTTCGCACCTATTTCGACAAATTCCCTCGGCACTCAAAGGGTTAATGAAAAACCAACTGCGGAGTAGTTTTCAAGTTATATGTAACCATAGTTTTTTTTTATCCTTTTATTCCAGGTTAGTTTCCCCCCCCCCCCCCCCCAAAAAAAAAAAAAAAAAACAACCCACTTATTCACTGTAGAAAACACACACTGTATAACAACGCGTTAGCGTCAGTCATATCTTTGTGTGTAGTAACTTTTTTTTAATCATTGATGTATAAAAAACTTTATCTGGTTAAGCATGTGTTAACATATAATATGCTGGCGTTATAGTCATTGTAGTCTTTCAAGGATCAGATGATTACATGTTCTCATCACTAGGGGGCACTGTAGGAGAGACTTACTGGACTCAGATTATCTCTCTCTTATGTAAGATTCTCTGGTGTTTCAGCAGAGGTCTACTGTGACGTGGGACTAATAATAACCTCTATTAAGTTTGGTACACACTAGACCAGTGGTTCCCAAACTTTTTTGAGTTAGGGCACCCTAGGGTTTCAGCAGAGGCGTACCTAGATATTTGTGGGCCCCATAGCAAAAGTTTGTAAGGGCCCCCGCTTTGGCAACTGATGGTGATAAATGTATATAAAACATATTACTAAAACAGCAAAGATGGGCCCCCTTCAGCTCTGGGCCCCATAGCAGCTGCACCCTTGCACCTATGGGTTTCAGGATTTTTTTCAGGGTGCCCCTAGGCCAAGATTTTTGTTTTATTGAAAAATGAATTAAAAAAATTATTAAATGAAGTCAAATTTAGATTATATGTCACCCTTAGGTTCTAGTATGTGGTGATGGACAGGATTCACTTCTGATTATCCTCATTATTTATGATCGGCAGCCTCAAGCATTGGTTTTAGCTATTAAATTACCGTAAATAGTTTGAATTGTTCCTGGACCACCAACCCAAGGCCAGGGTTGCCTACCCCCCCCCCCCCCGAAATGCTGGTGTCCTTCCGTGACCCCCGGCAACCCTGACCCGTCGGCAAGGCCAAAATGATGCATATCGCATCCTTGTAGCCCCGCCAGGCAATGCCTTAGATATCGGCATTGCACAGTTGGAGGGGGCGTGGAAAACAAGGACGTGATTGCTCTGACGTACCATTGCAGCTCCATTGGCATCCCACCCCTTTCTTATCCCTTTGGCGGCCCCACCTCCCTGCCTGAAGTAACTGGCTGCCCTCTCCTGGGGAGGGCAGCCATAAAGTACGCAACCTTGCCCAAGGCACCCTGCTAATGTCCTGAGGCACGGGACACAGTTTTGAGAGCCACTGCACTAGACTATATAGTTATAAAGGATATCATCAACTATTTCCCGTAAACTCCTGGGTGAATGATATAGTGCGTACACACTAAACAATATTGTTCAGTGATATTATCCGGCCCCACGCTAAACATACAGTCATTGACGATAAAGTCCACATTGAGCCCGCATGTTCAGTTGACAGTAGATATCATTAATGACTCATGGGAGCTGAGGCAGATTTGGACCTCATGGGACCCTAGGCAAGATACCAGTTTAAGGCCCTCAACAAATCTGAATCAGGCTCTCTGTCTTTTGTAAGTAGGCCTAATACCTGCATCACATTTAAAGTAAGCTGATTGCCCACATACAGTGGATGAGACCATTCTAAGTGCCCAATCATTTTTTACCCTATCAAAGTACATTGAAGGGACTTTGGGAGTGTGGGCGGGTCCATGTGATGTCATGACATCATGTGGTAGTCCCGCAATGCACCAACGGGGACCTTTTGAATCAGCAGGATATCTTTATGGGTCCACTTGGGAGCTGCTGAGCCCTAGGCGGATGCCTGGGTTCCCTTGTGGAAAATACACCACTGCAGGGGAGCATGCATCGTTTTACTCACTAGTACGTATGCACCTTAAGATTGGTTTCCCCAGCTATCTAAGTAGTGATCTGATTGCCGACCGTGTATGTGTGAGTTAGGAGCCTAATTTCCCCTGCCACCCCTCATCCCCCATTAGGCAGAGCCCAGGCCAGTGCCAGGGATTTCAGCCCCCCTGAAGTACCAAGAACACCCAGTGTGCCCTGCCATAGCAGCAGAGGCAGTGATGTAACTACTTACTGGGCGACCCCCCCGCCGGCAATTTTGGACCCCCCTTAAAAGTAAAGCCTCAACTCCGCACTTACTCCTCTGCTTGCCGCTGCCGCCGCCGGGACCGCAGATATACTTGTCTCTTGTCTGCGGTCCCAGCTCTCTTCCTGTCAGGCTTCTTAATGAAAATGGACCTCCCAAAATCACCGCCCCTAACAGCAGACACTTTTTGAGGATGCTAGAGGAGGCGGTGGCGGCCTCCTCTAGCATCCTCAAACATGGGCCCTTATTCTGCTTCGTGCGGTACGGCCCGCGTGCGGCCGTACCGCCGATGTTTTTACTCTGCACATGCGCAGAGGTCAATCTGCGCATGTGCAGCCCCCTTCGCCGCAGACGTATTTCGTCCGCCGCAAAGGGGGCGTATAGGGGCGTGAGAGGCTTCATGCCCTCATTTCCCTATGTGTACGCCCCGCGTTTCATGGGCGTTCCCATGCAAACGCGGGGCGTATGCATGGTAATGAGGGCATGACGCAACTCATGGGGGCGGAAAGCTGACGTCGCCGGATGTCAGCTTTCAGCCCCCATACAAGCTACCACACGGACGATTGTCCGTGTGGTCTCAGCTTGCGGGAGCTGCCGGGGCGTGCGGACCTGCCTTCGATGGTCGACGACCATCGAATGCAGGGGGCAGCTCCCACCATGGTGGAGGCGTACGCCTCCACCATTTTTATGCGGATCGCCAGCCGTCCGTGTACGGACGGCCGTGGCGATCCGTAGGGTGGGCGGGGATTGGTTTGTGCGGCCGGAGCCCCGTGTGCGGCTCTGGCCGCACCAACCAGAATAAGGGCCCTGGTCTGCTGTTAGGGGGTGGCCATTTTGTGAGATCCCTTTTCATTAACAGAAACCTGACAGGAGGAGAGCCGGGACCGCAGACAAGTAGATCTGTGGTCCCAGCAGCAGTGGTGAACAGAGGGGCGAAGTCGGATGTGTGTCCCGTGGCGGCAGACCCCAGGCACCCTCACTTAATCAGCGCCTCCCCGCGACCGCGGGGTCTGCGGGGCTATAGTTACGCCACTGAGCAGAGGACACACCCGGCCTGTAGACCCTGCCAAGATCCGGTGATTTGAGGGTGGCCGCATGCCCCCCACCCCCACTTACTCCTGGTACAACCATGAGAGGAGCCCCTAGAAAGGAGGTATGGCTCCTGCATTGGGGCAGCGACAGTGGTCCTCAGCCTAGTGAGGGCCCAAACTCCAATTCCTGGCTCAAACAAAAAGAAAAAAGTATATCAACTGGCGCTTCACTCAAGACGGCTACAAAACTCTATAAGTAGCGACTACCAACAATACAAGACAAATAGTAGAATTATAGAGATAACTTCCAGTTAGTAGTAGCTATCCTATTGGAAATTCGGGGCGTCCCCTCATACCCTGTTTGGTCTCGCTATGTCATTATATACATGACGGCCGTTTATTCTGCATTTCTCTTTTCATATATGGAGAGAACTTTCAGTCAGAGACAAAGAGAATAGCCACGTGGGAATCATCATCTGGAAATTGATAACCCATGGACACAGTTTTTCTTTGGGATTTATTTAGACGTTCTTTATTTGGGAGGATTGATGGCGCAGTTATCTCTATAATTCTATTATTTTTCCAAATCCTGGCCCCCGGCCTCACTAACTGACTCTCACTGACGACCCCCCCACTCTACCTGTATGCTGGCTCTCCCCCCCAACTGCTGCTCCAGCCAGGGCCCTGACACGCTGCCCACCCCCACACAGCCTTAGGATCCATCTTGTGGTGTGCTGTGGGGAAGATGGCCTGTTGAGCCTTTCCAATGCTGCCTGTGAGTAGCAAGATTAAGATGGTGCCGCTAATAGCTGCCTAGGAACTGTGCTACTCAACCACATGTAACCCTGCGTCTCCCCTGTCTCGTTCATTGCACAGCAAGGTCCCCTGGATTTCCCTACTGTGCAAGAGGACCGACCTGCAGGGAAGCGTGGCAAGTTGGATATATGCATGCTTGTGTGTGAATGTGTGTATGCATGTATGATATTAAACTTGTACTTTTAAGGGTGTTTGTGTTTTTTTACATTGGTCTTAAAGTCCTAGCAGGCCTGTTAATGTCCTGCATGCTGGGATGTGGTTCTCCAAGTCCCTGCATGCATGGGAGGCTTGCTGGGACTTGTAGCCTCACAACACAACCCAATGTTATTTGAATTTTTCCATATATTACAATTACAATTAGCCCACCACCATCAGCCCAGGAGTGCCGGGACAAGCCCCGTGCTTCAACCCTGGACTGGTGAAGTCTGGGGGACCCTTTTATGGGGGGATCCCCACTGCCCCAGGGACCCCGTCCAGGGCTGACTAGCCAAGGTGATAATGCTTTGGCCGGGGGATCTTGTATAAAATGTGTCCCCTAGCTGTGGCATTACACCGCTGCCTGTTGGAGTCCGGTGCTGGTTCCAAAATACGGGGAATCCTTAGTCTTTATGTTCCCAGTATGTTTGCATCCAGGACAGGTCCAAGAGCCTAGTGCTGGTTTCTCAAATATAGGTGGACCCCAACAATTTATTTGTAAAACCAGGACCATCTCAAAGAACCCTGGGGCTGGTAATGCTTAGGGAAGGGAACCCCTTGCTGTTTTTTTTTTCTATTATTGAAAAACTGCACACTCCCGTTACTAGAAAATCGCACCTTTACTAAAAATATTGCAAGTTTCCGTTACTTAAAAAAAATGTGATTTCTGGCTTGTTCTAAAAAAATCGCACCCTATTATAATCGCACATGTGACGTGTGATATGTTGCAATTTTTTAGCTGTCTTAAAATCGTACCCTATTACATTTCACCCCCATTGTTCACTAATGCATATGGTCTACTAGCCCTAGGGTAAGGGGGAGTCACACAGTACTTTGACAAACAACTCTTTCAATATTAAAACATGGGGGACAACATTAGTGTGGTACGCTGATTACAGTGTATGCTCCACTGCCTCCAGAATTCCGAAAGATTCCCAAAAGGTAAGATCTAAAGTACAGTTGTCTCAGGACGTTGTTCTTTCCCAGTGACACTGAAAATCAGATGAAAATTTTACAATGAAATCATTCAACAGGTAATAAGGGAAACACAGTATTCTGACCACCTGCACTAACTATCCCTGCACACCTCCACCCGAAAAACCAAAGTAAGGTTTTACTGGTCTATTGAACAGCAGGAACCTGTTCTTATAAAACACCTCTTAATTACTTCCTAAATCTTACTACGGGAGGTGAGGGTACCGCCTGAGCTAGCGCCATTGTTTTGTTCAAGCGTGTTTTGTTAATTTGATTTAGCAGAAAGTTGACTGCACTTTATATGGCTGTGGCTACCGCACTCATCAGAACCAACAGCTATGTTTTCCGCGATTGCCTTAAATTGAGCCAAGGTGCCACGTTAAACGCCAGTAAATGCATGGTATTTATTTTAAAATCATGGAACGTTGTTGATGAAACATTTCCTTTTGCTTCTTTATAGGTAACACCAAATTAAAAGTGACTCTTATGCTTAACAGAAAGATAGAAAGAGAAATGTTGGAATTTTTTTACATATATTTCAAAAAATGTATTAAGTGCATTTCTTAACATTGACTTTCTGTTGTTTATCAGTAAAATGGAAAAATATATTGTCAACCTGATGGACTCGGAGACGCAAATGGTTGATGTGTCTCAACTGCGTAGGGATTCCACTGTATGTGGGCACAGTGGGAGCGGCCATTGTGATGTATGTTCTCAAATATGTATTTGAGATGTGCTGGCCATTCCCTGGGGGTGACTGAGTGGTGGCTTTTCAGATGCATGGAGATAGTCTGTCTTAAGTTAGGGGAGTGTTGCATAACTGGTTGTGCACTCAGATGCGTAATCGCTTATATTGGATATCATACTCTGGTGGAGGGTCTGCACCGTGCGGCTGGTGCGTCCGACGCAGCAGGTGGGATTGCTGTGTCGAAAGATGCACATGTGTTTCTTCATCCCTGCACCTTCGTACACATTTTTGCACACCAGGAGAAGGGCTGTTAATATAGCAGTAGAGAGCATGGCCGATAAGTATGTGGGGTGTGGCCCATACTTACATAACCCCAGAAAGGTGCCCAAGTCCCCTGCATCCCCTATGACCCCCCTCCCCACACCGTACCAGGGGCCAGGTATGAAAAAGTATTTAAAAAAATCACAAAACAATCATGTCAACCTTTTCATGTTTTGACCTTTTCCATGTTGACTATTTGCTTGTTTCATCATTTTGTCAATGCATGTGGACCTTTTGGTTGGGCCAGAAAACTCAGATGTTTCATTTACAGGGAATGGAGGTACCTTGTAAATGATCTCTGGTTTTCAGGATGTCCAAGACAGGAATATAGGAATTGATATACAGAATGTAGAGCAAGAACCTGCAGCCTTTGGAAGAGTTGTTGTACTGGCAATACTTTTCTAGTATTTCCTGACTTAAATACGGTGCCTTGGTTGGTGATTGGTCCAGACAGTCACATGATTGGTGCTTGCATGTTTACTGATTGACTAGGCATCCATGTGATGTCATTCCAAGATGGTGGCACCCACAAACTGATGAAGATTTAGGGACAGCCATTGGTGTGCCCTCCATCGATGGTTGCCATCTATGGGAACAAAAGGTAGGAGCCATTGAGGGTATTAAACTACGCAATGCCATACCATCAATGTGTTTTACACTTATTGATGCGTAGAAAATACTTGACCGGTGCTGACGTCCATGATAGAATGAGTAGGAAATGTGTTTCCCTGTACATGAATGGTGCGGTGATGGCCGACACTGTCCGGAGTAAAAATCAAAGGTAAGCCATCCATCCTGGCATGCTTGCTGCTGTATGCAAGAGAGCTGGAGCCATAGCCAGGTTTGTGTGCTGACAGCTGAGCTTAGCCTGTCAATTCAGACAGGCAAACTAGCTCAGCCTCAGCCCGGCGCGCACACACTGACTAGGTTGTTCTATTGTATGTGTGTAAGACTTCAGGTTGCGGACAGCGCCATGGTGTATACTGACTGCTTTATCTATGGAGGGAACCATCTGAATCCCTATTATTGAAGGCCATTGTTGGTCAACCATCTATGGTCAATGGTATGTTACAGTGTGATGTTCAGGAGTGCTGTCACTGTTTATCACACATCTCCCGTAGGGCTGGAGGAGAAGTGATTTTATTACACGTTCTTCTAATTAAACCCATTGAGCCTGATTCAGAGATGTACACAGTGCATCTAGGTTACTCAGATTGCCCATCGTAGCTCCGTAGCCAGGATTGTGCACCCAAAAAACAGGGGTAAAATTAACTCGTTTAACCAGAACAGTCACCGCCACTGACAGTGCAGTGATATTCAATTCCATAACCTATAGCTGTGCATATGAGCAAATTATACATGGGCAAGCACAAAATAAAAAGTATATAATTATATAAGTATATAAAATGATTTTATGTCATAAATTGTTACATAAGCCTCGGGGACCAGCCTGCGGAGCACAAGTGGGCAGACCAAGGGGGACGTGGGTACTCGATGATGCAGTGCTCATCGAATTGTGTTATTGTAGCCCCGCTCCCTGCTCTACAATGCTAAATAGTGGGGAGGCAGAGCCATCAATGATGCCATTGTGAAACTACGCCCCCACAAAGGAGGCGTGGTCTCTGCTGGCCACGCCTCCCTGTGCTGCCCAAAGAATTAGGCAAAAAAATAGCTAAATATGATTTATACCTTCTCAGCTGCCACTCAGTCAATTGCATTACTGTATATGCTTTATGCCGATTGCTGTTAACGGGAAGACAACACTTAATCAAAATGTATTTTCCCAGAAATCTGTTAACGAATGCCAAGGAAGGACTATACACGCGTTCCCCATTAATAAACAAACATTTTGTATTTTGTGTACATCAATATAAACCCCAGCGAGATGGCGTTGGGTATATCCTGACTAATCATATTGGATGTGTGCAATATTTGAGATTCTTGTCCTCATTAGAACAAAGCTAAGTTAAGTTGTCTTAAAAAAAAGACTCATTGAAGCTTGAGCCTCATCGTGGTATTCTCCAATCAGATGATCTCGTTGTATAAAACCTAATGAATCTGTATATTTCAGAATGTCTTTCCAAGATGCATGTGGGTTCAATTAACTGCCATGTTTGCTTACTCAAACATTTTCCCCTTTAATTGCATGACTTGAAATATTTTCTTGCAATTTAAACACGAACAAAACTTTCCCATCTGCTGTATATATATATATATATATATGGTACTTGTTTCCTAGAACGGCCACAATCGTGAGTGATCGTGGCTCTTAATTAAGGGACACGATCCTCACGATGTGGCCGATTTTTAACAATTTTTTGACTTTGATTGACAGAAATCGGGTCAATCGGTCGGTCGCGACCAATTAAAATCGGCCGCGATGCGACCGACCGATTGACCCGATTTTTCCATAGACTTCAATGTTAAAAAATCTTTTAACATTGAAATCGGTTGGTCTTGTGCCATTATAATGGCACAAGATGAGATGGACTTGATTAAGTCCATCTCACATAGGGAAAAATGATAAAAAAGGTGAAATGGGCCAATATGACCCATTTCACATTTTTTATGTGCCCGCCATGACCCCACGATAGACGTGAACCCGAAGCGTGGCGAGCGCAGCGAGCCCGCGAGGGGCGGCGGTGCGCGTCCTCCGACCTTTTCATTCCCCTACTATCCACTAGGGCGTGGAGTGAGAATATAATAGTGTGGCGAGCGCAGCGAGCCACCGAGCCCGAAGCGTGGCGAGCGCAGCGAGCCCCGCGAGGGGACGCGTATACCTGTGAAGTGAGACGCGTCCCCTCGCGGGGCTCGCTGCGCTCGCCACGCTTCGGGCTCGGTGGCTCGCTGCGCTCGCCACACTATTATATTCTCACTCCACGCCCTAGTGGATAGTAGGGGAATGAAAAGGTCGGAGGACGCGCACCGCCGCCCCTCGCGGGCTCGCTGCGCTCGCCACGCTTCGGGTTCACGTCTATCGTGGGGTCTAGCACACTTATTAACATTTGGGGGGGCAATTTAAACAAATCTGGTGTAAAAAAAAAAAAAATCGGGTGAAAAATCGGCAGATCGGATCGGTCGCATCGTATGCGACCAAATCGCATGCGATGCGACCGATCCGATTTTTTATCTTACGACCACAACGATCTAAATCGTTGTGGCCGTTCTAGGAAACAAGTACCATATATATATATATATATATATATATATATATATATATATATATATATATATATATATAAAATGCCTCATCTCAATATATGTGGTGCACCATACAAACTGGCAACTAGGACATGTGCGAGAACTGAAATTTTTTTTTTTTTTTTTTTTTTAGAATCACATTAAAAAAGAAAGCAAAAACATTTTACAGTAAGACCCACTGACGAAGTCCGGCAAGGACGAAACGCGTTTGGGCGGAGCTGAAGGACGGGAGCTGGCGACTCGTGGTGACGCGGTGACGAGGTGACACGTGGTGACGCGGCTGGGTCCAGGAGAGAGACTGTCTGTACAGTGTGCTACGTTCCAGAGAGCCCCAAATTGGTGATATATTCATGCGCTTTTGTGTTATTGTGATGATAACACCTGTACTTTTGTGAGTGAACCTTTTTTATAAGTAAAGATTGATGCTTTTAAATCTAAAAATACTACACTATTGTGCGCCTCTTGTTCTTTCCTTATCTACAAATCTACAGGCTGTTTGGAAGGGCCCACACAGGAGAGCTGCACCAGTCAGAACAACTAAACCTGGGACATTACATGTTCACTACAGCGATCAGCGCTTTTTTGAGGATAAACTGTTGTTGGATATATATATATATATATATATATATATATATATATATATATAAAATGCCTCATCTCAATATATGTAGTGCACCATACAAACTGGCAACTAGGACATGTGCGAGAACTGAATTTTTTTTTTTTTTTTTTAGAATCACATTAAAAAAGAAAGTAAAAACATTTTACAGTAAGACAGATATATACAATACTTTCTTAGAAGAAAATGAACCACGGTTCTTAGGATTCTCTATTTTCTCCAAATCACTTTCCATATTAATTTCATGGAATACAGATTTACGTAAAAAAAAATGTTTTTTAAATGTATATTTAGTTATAAGTTAAAAGTTATATTTAGTAATTTTGCAAAAGGGAGACCCCCTTAACTGTATTAATAGTGTGATATTTGTATTTGTTTATAGCTAAGAGAAAGTCATTCCTCTCCATTTGAGTGTCAGGGGGATTAGGAAACTTTGGACAGAGATAAAATACCAACCAATCAGCTTTTGTCATTTTTCAAAAATATGTTGCAACATGGCAGTTAGATTCTGGTTGGTTGGACTCACCTGTGAACAAATCAAAACACCACAATATTAATACAAAGCAGCTTTGGGGCCTTCAATGATATTCCATGGACAGTACGCATTGTACTCCGCAGTGATTTTTCCCTTTGTCCACAGGACACCACCAAATATTGTCCATCTTGAAAAATGAGTTGGCAAAGGCACAGCAACTTCTGGTACTTACACAATACTATGGAAAGTCTGGTTGAATCATCAGATAAATCCAGAGGTTCCCAAACGTGGTCCTTAAGGTACATGTTTGGCCACAGGTGATTTAACTAGTAACTCATTCAATTTAACCATCTGTGCTGAGCCACGGATATACTTAGAACCTAGTGCATTAGTGTGCCTTGAGGAACGCGTTTGTGAACCTCTGGATATATTAATTCCCTCCAAGTTCTGATCAGTTTTTGTAAATCACCCAGTTTTTTAAATGTTTCCAGGTGTACCAATTCCAAAGCTTAATTATTTTGAAGTGAACTTTTTTTGGATAGGTCATTAACATGCATAAACATAAAATGTTAATCTAGATCATCAGAAATAATGCATTCCTATTGTGAAGTCTGGAAATATGTTCTTGGGTTTTACCAACCTAGAGTCTGCACTAAGGGGATCCGGACAACGGGTCTACACCAAAAAGGTAGACAACCATTAGGTCGACACCATTAGGTTGACAAACAAGAAGGTCGACAAGCAAAAATGTCGACATGCAAAAATGTCGACATGCAAAAAGATCGACGCAAGCATTAGGTCGACAGTATCTAGGTGGACAGTTAAAAGGTTGTCATGGGGTTTTCACTGTTTTTTGAGCCGACATGTGCCGACAGGCGGTATTTCATAAATAAAAAAGACAGATTAAGGGCGGGATGCACTAAGTGAAAAATGTGGCAAAAACCCTGTTATCTGGTTTTTACCACATTTTGATATGCAGGAAAACTCGCACGCCGGGTTTTCCCTGCGGGAATCGCCAGAAAAAGGCGATACTCCATAGAAGCCTATGGGCTTCTTAATGTGTCCCACGCCGCCCCACATGGACCCCCGTCGCCTGGCGCCAATCCCCCTCACCTGTGTTCAGTGCTGTGCTGCCCGGACAAGTGACCTTCTCCTCCCTGCACTGTAAATCCACTTCTTGGTGTAGGAAGGAGAAGAGCCCGCCCACAGCAGTAGCCTCTGGCTGGTTAAGGGAGGGAGGAGGAACTGCTGGGAAACCGCCAGGGACCTGCTGCACATCGCCGGCACAATGCAAAGGACAACGCTTAACGCAAGAGCTGTCCTGTGCAATAATTATTGCATATACTAGGACATCGATGCGGTAGCCGGCGATATGTGGCAAAGAGGGGCCGCGGATGTTAGTGCATCCCGCCCTAAGATTGAACAGCCTATTTATCTTTAGGTAAAGTGTGGGAGGGGGAGGGGGGAGGGGGGGGGATCACTTTTGGTGATCAAAATTATTTTAAGCATAAAAACTTTATATACGTTTTATAATGAAGTAAATATTACATTACAGGTTGAGCATCCCTTATACAAAATGGTCGGAACCACAAGCATTTTGGATAACGTATTATTCCGTATTTGGGAATATTTTTATATTTGAATGAGGTATCTTGAGGCATCTTCCATTTATGTTGTACAAACAAATCAAACACATGACATACACACAAATATATTTTATTTGTGCTTGAAACAAGGTCTTAAAACATAAAACAAAGTTTGTGTACAATCTCAGACACTGAATTTGAATGGTAAGCAATGATTTTCTTGCACATATTTAGTGCCCCAGTAGTGCCAGTTACAGATGTACCCAGTAGTGCCAGTTACAGATGTACCCAGTAGTGCCAGTTACAGATGTACCCAGTAGTGCCATTTACAGATATACCCAGTAGGTAAAAAAAAGTACATTTTGGCGACTATGGTTTTCAGAATAATTTGGATAACGGATATTTGCATAAGAGATACTCATCTTGCATTTGCAACAATTGTTTTTTTAAAGCATTATAATTACAAATTATCCATACAAGCCACAGATTTAACCTTAACTGCACTTATCATAAGAACACTATAAGGTAATAGAATAGATAAATCAAGAAGTATGGTGTACTGCATACACATACACACAATTTGTAAAATGTGTAATGTTGTTAGACTTTAACTTCCTATCAGAAATAGTTTGATCAATTAAAATGCTCACAAAAGGATTGAAGAAGATTTCATGTAGAAATGTGATCTTAAGCCAGATGTACTAAGCCTAAGAGAATGATAACGTGGAGAGTGGTACCAGCCAATCAGCTCTTTACTGCATGTTATAGGATGTGTTAGAAAAATGACAGCTAGAGCTGGTTGGTCATTATCAAATTTCTCTCACTCTTAGCACTGTCCAAGGCTTAACATCTGCCCCTTTGTGTACATAGAGAAATGCGTTCATACACATGCTCTTTGCGGGACGTAATGAACTCCGAGCTTGGCGACATTGTGGAATGCCAGAAAAACTCCGACTTTTTTTTTTAAAGGGGCAATCATTTACAAGGCACGGTTTTGCCTTGTAAATGATTGCCCCTTTAAAAAAAAAGTCAGATTTCGGCCTGCATCCCGCACGGCCCCCAAATTCGGTGCTCATTACATCCCGTCTTGTATATTTTATGCCTCTGTAATTTGAGTAGAATGTTTTTGTTTTTTAAGATATATCCACCATTAAATCTAGTTGTGTTTGGAGGAAAGATGTGCTTGTCATCATTATCAACTCAGGATCTGAGAATATATAGGCGCTATAGAATTTACTATTCATAAAATAATGATTAAACTCTAAACCAGGCCATAAATTAATAACCTCCGGATGTTAACCACCAACTGCTCGACCAACGTAGCCATCTTTTTACAACCTCAGCAGCTTGTGTTCAAAATATTTTTCCCATCCAAAAACTAGAAGTAAAAATGTGGGGGTTGTGACCTTGATATTGAATTAAATTGAAGACCTACATATATAATAATTATCCTGTACATATGTCATAATTATCCTGCATCCTACGTTACTCAATGGCTCTTCCACATGTACCGGGGGTTCGTCAATTTTTTTTTTCATTTTTATTTCATTATTTTCAAATTGAGTATTCAAAAATCACTGTCGTATTTTAAAAAAAAAAGATAACTTTCCCAAATGGCAAGAAAATGAAATGCTATTTGCTTTGAATGTTCTCCAGGAAGCTCGAGATACAATGTCTTGTACGTATAAAACTGATTCAGTTTGAATATGCAGACGCCAATTCGTACTAATCCCTCCCAGCTGCTTTCCCTTTGCGTTTTTTTCCAAGGAATAACCCTCTAAAAAAAGGACTTCTTCCTAATCCTGCAAACTGAAATTCAATCTTCTAGTTTAGAAAAAAAAATAAAAAAAATCAAGTTTCATGCCTGGGGCAGTCCAGCTTATGGTAGTCTTTTTTTTTCACTTCAGTAAACAAAGCCTTGAACTGAATCTCAGCATTTAGAAGACAATTAACTTTTCTTGAGCCAAGCACACAAATGTGATGTCTTCTAGGTTATTTAGCAGACATTAGATAGCCTTCAAATTCTCACCAAATTACTGTCTGAGTGTTTTTTGTTGATTGCGAGACTGTAGACTTTGTTTTTCTAAGTGTGCTTTTATCAGTTGTTTTTCCCTCCCTACAGCCTGGGCATTATTGAATGGGTAAACTCTATCTTTTGTATTGCTAACCCCAGAGCTAATTTTTTGTTACTGTAATCTCTGCTATCGGGGTGAAATCTTCTTAAAGTGATTTAAACACTCCTGTTATCTAAATGACTGTGGTTTGCTTCCAGAATTGAATTATTCTCCATAGACTTATGGAAAAAAATGTATACTGTATGTTATTTAAGATGAAAAGTCCTGCTTATATTTTATCTTTTATATTATATTTTAGATTAGATCTTTGCAAAAAGTTTGGACACCACTAGTAAAATTGTATTGAATTTAGAAAACCTTCTCTCTATCTGCTCCTCGGTTTTGACACCCATAAGGCATTCTATACTGTGCCTCGAATGAGATGTGATCACTTAAATTAAGATATTCCGACAAGGTTTTGACATTTTTATATAGTTTATTTACACATTTATTACCTCACCACTATTAATTAACAATAGGATAGGTGATATGATAGCCAATACAGTAGTCCTTTTTAAAGTTTGTGTTGGGAGCCAATTAACCTACGAGTATATTTTTGGAATGTGGGAGGAAACCGGAGTACCCAGAGTAAACCCACGGAAACAGGGGGTGAAGATACAAACTCTGCACAGTTAGGGCCATAGTGGGATTGAACCCATGACCTCAGTTCTATGAGGCGATAATGATAACCAGATCTGTGCTTCAACATAATTCATATCTTCCAATATTGATATATACCAGATTGTGTTCAAATTGGGGACGGGGAGATCAAACTTTTTTTAATTTTTAATTCACAGTTGAAATATCCGTCCTATATTGCCTGATTTCTTTTGTAGCTGGTTACATAATTTGAAAGTGTATGTGTATTTTAAATAAACTTTGACAAATCCATGGCCCTTTACCTGAAAGCTGGGTAAGAACAACCATTTTGGTCTAAAAAACATGGACATCAAATTGTCCCTTGAGGGTGCAGTTCCCCAAAAAAATTCTTCTTGTTTATAGACTTCACATAATTAAAGCTAAACTTGGGAAATATTTAGGTCAGGGATGGCCAAACCTGTTCTCAAGATCTACCAAACGTTCATGTTTTTCAGGCAACCTGTGGATCTACGCATTTTTGTGCAATGAATGTAGCATGTTTGAAAATGTGACAGATAGTAATAACTGCACCTGTGCACCAGCTTGGTGGTCTGGGAAATGTGACAGTCAGTAATGACTAAAGCTGTGCACCAGCTAGGTGGTCTGGGAAATGTGACAGTCAGTAATGACTAAAGCTGTGCACCAGCTAGGTGATTTGGAAAACGTGGACCATTGGTAGATCTCGAGGCCCGGTTTGGCCACCCTGATCTAGAGCATTGGTATAATCTCCATCTCTTCTCTCTGGGGAGAGCAAATTTAGTAATAATCTTAAACACTTTTATATCTAATACCTTCCAGTCTCTCTAACCTGCAAGGATAATTCTGAAATCAATAGTCTTTCAATGCTTTAATTAGCATAACAAAAATTGTGATATATGTAATTTTACAGACATTTGGGTGTGAGTACAACAAAGAGGGGGTTGACTGCGCTAGAACATGTGGTGATATCACAAAAAATGAAGGAATTTACATATACATGAATATAAACAATGAGTGGTCAGGTGTGTAAGAAAAATAGAAAATGTATTTATTATAACATATACAATAAAAATTGAATACAAATTAATATTAAAATATAGGGACAAATGAAATAATAGTCACCCAATTGTGGAGCAGAGGATTTCAGAATGATTGGGGAAATCCCAAAGAATAACAGGTCCTGGATGGTTTTTTGTAATCCAAGTGGTAGGGAAAACACTCCGTGCCGATGCCACTGAAATTTTTACAGATGGTTCCCGGGCTTCTTTTAGGGAGGTGGCGTACCTCCACAGCGTGTTAGTGCCTCAGGGTAGTGGTGGGGGGCTGGTCGGCAAAGGTTGTCGCTTGTATTTCACCGATAATTACCGGGCTTCCTTTTAGGAGGTGGCGTTCCTCCACACTGTACTTGTGCCTCGGATGGTGATGGATGGTCAAACGACAGATGAATAAAAACGAGTGTCCCAGTATAGGATAATAAATGATGATCCTGAGCTCCAAAGAATGTGAAGAGGGTGCTGGTAGTCAGGGTCCCTATTATGGGGTATTATGGTGCTACCCCATAATAGGGACCCTGACTACCAGCACCCTCTTCACATTCTTTGGAGCTCAGGATCATCATTTATTATCCTATACTGGGACACTCGTTTTTATTCATCTGTCGTTTGACCATCCATCACCATCCGAGGCACAAGTACAGTGTGGAGGAACGCCACCTCCTAAAAGGAAGCCCGGTAATTATCGATGAAATACAAGCGACAACCTTTGCCGACCAGCCCCCCACCACTACCCTGAGGCACTAACACGCTGTGGAGGTACGCCACCTCCCTAAAAGAAGCCCGGGAACCATCTGTAAAAATTTCAGTGGCATCGGCACGGAGTGTTTTCCCTACCACTTGGATTACAAAAAACCATCCAGGACCTGTTATTCTTTGGGATTTCCCCAATCATTCTGAAATCCTCTGCTCCACAATTGGGTGACTATTATTTCATTTGTCCCTATATTTTAATATTAATATTTTTATTCAATTTTTATTGTATATGTTATAATAAATACATTTTCTATTTTTCTTACACACCTGACCACTCATTGTTTATATTCATGTATATGTAAATTCCTTCATTTTTTGTGATATCACCACATGTTCTAGCGCAGTCAACCCCCTCTTTGTTGTTCTTGTATATTGTATTGGAGGTGACCCCTCCAATTTCAGATTGCAACTGTATAGCCAAGCACACCCATATTAAGCGCCCTCAAAACTTGATATAGTTTTCTATATCTTTCCTCCATTTGGGTGTGAGTCTAGTTTTATTCTTTCACCTGCATGATTATGAAATTCAGCTACCAATACTCAAAAACATAGTCCTTACGACTACTTACAAGCTTAAGTATGGTTAATGATATAATTGCAAACTTTTCCCACACCTATCCATACACCCGACCCTATTACGAAAATCCTAAAGTTCCAGAACGGAGACACTCAATGGAGAGGAGAAGGTATATGTACAAATAGACAGTTCTTGGATAAACCTATGAATGACGATAGAGTTTTTGGTGGCCAATTGAAAATGTTCTAGAATTTTTGCTGGTATTTCTGCATTGTCACCTGCCAGTAGATGAATCCATTGGATGTCCACACCAGTAAAATCCTATCCTTCCATTATATCTTCCTAAGTGAAGATATAATTAGCTTCAAACTTGATTGGACATTGAACATTCCACAGAATTCCTTCTCAACAAGGTTGCTTCCTGCAACAAGTTATAGCAATTTTTTTTTTATTCACTAGGATACATTTGATGGGAACTCTATTGAAGTAAGGATGTATCCCCTATCAACCAATCAACTTCTATCTATTATCTTCTATAAGGTGCTAAATAAATAAAAAGTATAACCTTATTGGTTGCTATGGGCAACATTCGATCTTAAATAGAACTCCCATCTTAGTCAATTGACCCCACAGAGACTACCTTTGTCCATATCATCAGTTCGGTATGGGAATCTCTTCTAGTTATCCATTCATTGTCCATTGCCTATTGGACCAAACTTCTTTTAAATGATTCTGTACCTATCGATCCTCAAATGACCACTTGGTTCACTATCTTTCATTGACAGCAGACTGGTCTATCTTTGGTATATATCCGCAAACTACTAGAATTTCCATGAGTGGTGTAAAACCCATCTTGATTGTGTCAGCATCAGCATGAAAAAGTGCTACAGATGCAGTCTGGACTATTCCATCTACCCAGCTACCCAGGTAGCCTATACATCATACCCTACACTAATTTTTCAATACTTAACCTTCTGGAGTCCTACATCGGCATTAAAATCAATGCTGCAGAAGAATCACAGGAAATATGGCCGCTGCACCATTTCTTGTAGACTTGCGCATGCATGCATACTAGATTCTGACTTGGTGCTAGAGTCTACTATTGACCCAGAGTAAACTGCGCTGCTAACTAGAGAGGAGGGGCCCATATGAAGACGGCACATGTACTACCTCCTCACTTAAAACGCCCCTGCTGTTACCCTGGCATTGTTTTAAGAAACATATTCTGATATATTACATTCGGACTGGGTGGAGGCTTTTCTTCAGAAAGGAAGTCTCACCCAATACTTGTTTTGTGTGTTCAAAAGTGCCATGCTCTCAAATCTCTTTAAAGAATGCATTTGGTGCTTCTCCTCTAAAAACAGCTGGTAAGGAATGGGCCTGTATGGTGATGGCCCTCCCATTGCTGGACGATTTTTCCTTTGGTCCCAGTAGGCCTCACAGGCAATACAGTATGGTTCTAATAACTGATTCTTCTTAAAAATGTTATATTGCCACTCTCTGATGAACATTACATCAGAATTTAATGCAAGGTGAAAAAAAGGGGAAATGGGGGAGGGGTTATAGGGACATGATTCATGTCATTATAGCCGCTCTGTAAATGCCATGATTTGCACAGCCACTTAGCACAGAGGGGGTGGGAGATTATGCAATTTACAGCAATGATGTCATGTGCTTCACAGCAATGATGTCATCAAGCCCTTGCCCTATCCAGTTCTTTGGAAACTAGATAGGATCTGGGAGGGTGGTCTACTAATGGGGTGCTGGATGATGCTCCAACAGTTGGGATTCCTACTGTCATTAGTCCAACATCAGAATCCTGACTGTTAAATGCCCAACAGTTGGGATCTTGACTGACAAGGGGACATAGAGGGAGAATAGAAGCTATGGGGAGCGCAGCGAACCACCGAACCCACAGCGTGTTAAGCTCAGTGAGCCTGCAAGGGGCTTCGTAGTCGGGATTCTTATGTTGGACTAATGACTGGCGGAATCCCGACTGAGCATTATACCAAACCCCTTCTCATGCAGGAGAACACCAGGAAATTTGGAGAAATCCAGTATAGTAAGCAAGTTATCCTTAAATATTCTGTCTGTTTGGCAATTGCAGAAATTCAAGAATGCTGGAACCAGTACACTGTAACACAGTAAGGAGCTTGCTACTTAGGGGGTTATTCTGGTTCACTCCTTCTGGCAAATTCCTTCTTAGATGGACAAAACCATGTGCACTGCAGGGTGGAAGATGTAAAATGTGCAGAGAGAATTAGATTTGGGAGAGTTATTTTGTTTCTGTGCAGGGAAAGTACTGACTGCTTTATTTTTACACTGAAATACAGATCTCATTTTGAAGTAAAACCCCACCCAAATCTAACTCTCTCTGCACATGTTACAGAGTGACATCTGCCCCCCCCCCCCCTGCAGTGCATATGGTTTTGTCCATTTGAGAAGGAATTTGCCATAATGAGTGAACCAAAATAACCCCCTTAGTTAGATAAAAGAGTTGTACACAGTAAATAAAAATAAAAAATACAGTTAGTATAGTTGGGGCCTGATTATTATTTGGAAGTAAAGCACCAAAAAAAGCAAACCCATGTGGGATGTGCTGAAACTGAAATCTAAATTGTGGCATATAAATAAAGCTGTTGGGCTACATGCAAAAGCAGCCAGTGTTTGACTAAATGAGGGCCATCACTATTGGCCTGGACTATGAACACAACTAGTGGATCAGAGTGTTAGGAGAACCGAATACACTGAAGAACTATACATTCAAACTGTAGATAAACGATGAACTGCTCAAAATATGTTCTATGGTTCATGGTCAGTGTCCTCCTGTCCACATTGATGCCAACATAAAAGGAAGCCATCTTCTCAACCAAAAACACCAGAAACAAATGAATGTACAGTTTATTTGGCAAGAGAAACTTCCTTGTATTATCCTGCTGAAATTATGCCAAACTAAATCCAATGGTGGCATCAATTTTCCTGATGTTCTACTCTTCAGTTCTGCAGACCAGCTGTGATGCTTAGTTTATTGGATTCATGGCAGGGAATTGGATTCCAACACTTCCCCGGAATCTCAATAATTAGATAATATAAGAATTTCTGGTTCCAGGAAAACTCATCTTTTGGAATCCGAGTGGAATTCGGCATATTATGTAACACTGATATGATCTAAATGCCCACCACTTTCTTCACCGTCTCCTTTTGCCTTATTCCAGAATTCCAGGGTGGCATGGTTCCCTAGGTATTCTGGTTCACAGGAGACCCATTTCGTGTTCAGAGGCTCTGGCTACATTTGAAATACCTACTAGTATTATTTCAGTCATAGAACTATATCCCCACTGTAAATAGAGTTCTCAATGATTCCGATTGGGCCAACCCTTTTGACAGATCATTAAAGTGAAGACCTACTCATAGAAAGTCCCATTGATTACACCGCTTCACAAACAGGAATGGGACAATGGATTGTCCACTTCTCCACTTAAGAACTCCTACGTTATCTCAATGTCCATTGTAAAGTTGAAGTAAGTACTAAGAATTGTTCTACAACATGATTCATAGAACTTATTTCTCTCCTAATAGGCAAGATCTCATTGAACTGACTTCTTTAGACAGATGTCCCAAATGTCAAAAGCAGATGCTAGATTTGTACCATTCACTATGGGATTGCCCAACAATCGTGGATTCTGCTTGAGGGTGAAGCGGGATGCAGAGAGAACAGTAAGCCAAAAAGTTGTGGAATATGAGTGTCATATATTTTGTTCACCATGTTTTGTTTCATTGTTAAGTGTGTATTAGCAGTTTCTTGTTATACATTATAAATTGCATAATGTCATTATTTGATGTTTTTCCTTATGTGATACGCTTTTTCTGAAATATCATCATCATCAATTTATTTTTGTTACTTTCAATACAGCATATCTATATCTTTAAAAAAAAAAAAAAAACAGTAGGAAAGTACAACGCAACAGCAAAAATGTATGCGCATGTGGGCAAAGTACCAGCAAATAATTTTGGTAGAATTTTCTCAAGATGTTGTGACGTTGGTCCTTATCCTTGATCAGGTTTTCAGATCCAGAACCTTGTCCGTGTAATGCTCCTGCTTGTCAATCTCATCAGTGTAAGGAGCACTAGCCTGCAGACATCTGACAGGATGATCTTGAATGTCAAGTTCCCTTTGATGAGCACTTAGCAGGGCACAGAAACAAGACTTCAGGTGGTGTTATCTGGACAAGAAGGTGTGGATTATGATGGACTGCAGCTTCAACTGAAGGAATACTGTAACCTTCTGACAAAGCAAGTCAAGAAAAAGTATGATAGACTGTAAGGACTGATTGGGTTTCCTTTTTGGAGATTTTTATAGGTCTCATCATCTAGTGGGACCTTATTTCTCAGAAAAGCCTAATTTAAACTCAAGATGTTCATTATCAACATAATTCCTAATCAATTAGAATTATTTGGAAAAATAAGCCATTATTTTCAAAATAGAGGTTACCATTGAATTCTTCAGGGTTAACTAAGCGGAGTTACCAAGTGTATTCGCATTGCTATTTGCTACCCATCTCTACCAAGTGTTTTTGCATTGATACTTGCTACCCATCTCAGCATCTGTGAAGGAAACCTGGATGCTCCTCATTTGTGGCATGAGGGCATCTCATGGCCACACCTACATGGCATCGTACATGGCAACATGGATCGTACGATCGGTCTCCGCTTGCGTGCATGTTAATTCATACAAAGACAGTTTCTCATAAAAATAGAAATACATTTTCTCAAGGGATGAAAGGTTCCACAACCCCTCTATAGACAGCAGGCCTAATTCTGAGTCATATGCAGGTCCACATGCAGCACAATGTAGATGGATGTGTGAATGGAAGGTACCTATAGTCACATCTTCATGCGTATTCCCACTTTTTCATTGCCTTAGAATTGATGTCAGGCATAAAAGAACCTAGATGCGGAGACCATCTGAAAAGGGTCCCGTTGGCATTTCCACAACTCGGAATACAAAGCAATTGCGCCTACATGCCCACATCAGTCCTATTACTTTTGATGGGGTGTGCGATGTAGTTGTGAAATAAGGTTGCAGAAGTTTGATAATGGTCTGGATGAGGATTAATACTTTACTTTATCCCATAGAAAAATCATTGAATGGAGATACGCGCACCCTTTGAGTTGTAAATTGCGGCAAACCTTTTGCCATTTTTTCTGCCTAAATTCAGTGGATATAATTGAATCTTTCTAGCACTTTCAGTATACAGTTACATTTCAGTATACAGAAAACTTTCGATGAACATAATGAGGTATATACAGGGGTTTAAGTGAGGGGGAACGGGGTGGAACTGAGTTCCACCACCTCTAATGGTGCGGTGGAACATTTCAACCTCCACATTGGCCCTGCACAGTAATTCCCATAGAGAAATTAGTTCCCCCACCTCTGCATGATCACTGTATGCCCTGGATGTATGTATATATATATATATATATATATATATATATATGTATATATATATATATATATATATATATATATATATATATATATATATATATATATATAATCCAGGGAAGCCCGGCACTCTTGGTACTGTAACAACAGGTACTGTAGGTCTGGTGCCCATCCAAAAAATAATGACGGGATGTCACTCAGAAATAAAGACGCTCACAAGAGATCAACTGCATATATATATATATATATATATATATATATATATATATATATATATATATATATAATTTTTTTGCTTGATTTTGAGCACCGGGGTTAACTAACAATTAGGACAAGAAAACCTTTGCCCACCCATTGATGTGAAATTTGTTGCCATTCGATATTTATCACTCTAATATCCATGTCTTTCTCCCACATTATCATTAGACTTATTTACAGCTTGTTGTCAAAGTGCATCGGACCCATTTCCCTATAGATTAACAAAGGCCGCCATACTTCCTCTAATACATATATATTAAAGCTAAATAAATACATAACAGTTTTTTTGCCAAACCTAAGATTTGCCTTCATGTATTTATTATTATATTATAGTTGTTAAGTGATTTGCACATATTACACATCTCATCCAACAGACATTTTATTACTCTTATGCCGTCATTGTGGTGGAGGAGTCAAATCTATATATATACTGTGTGTATATATATATATATATATATATATATATATATATAGAGAGAGAGAGAGAGAGAGAGAGAGAGAGAGAGAGCTGGGCACCACTTTTGTATAATGTTTTGCTGGGATGCAGTTAATATCCTGGCGGTCGGGATCCCGGCGTTCAGAATCCCGACGCCGGAATCCCGACCGCCGAAATACCGACATATTCTCCCTCCGTGGGTGTCCACGACACCCCTGGAGGGAGAATAAATTAGTGTGCCGAGCGTAGCGAGGCACCGGGCCCGCTGCGTGGCGAGCGCAGCGAGCCCGCAAGGGGGGGCGATCCACGTCCCCCCCTTGTCGGCATTTCGGCTGTCGGGATTCCGGCGTCGGGATTCTGAACGCCGGGATCCCAACCGCCGGGATTCAGTACTGAATCCGTTTTGCTATATGCCACAAAAAGCGTTGTTAATCGATTTGTACGAAAGATAAATAAAAAATTTATAAAAATTGTCCTTATATGCAAATAAATATTTTTATTTATACAATTGATAGGTAAAATAGGGAAGGGGGATGTTTACATGATCATAGTATGAACAAGAATATATAATTATAAAAATGGCAAAAGAAAATAATCAAATACAAAAATTATTATATATATAAAATTAGCATAAAAACAGACAGAATTTAGCATAAAAAATTAGGTAGCTTAACTTTTTGAAGGTAAGAGGTGAATTAGGCAGCACCCGATGCGTTTCGTCCTGTAGACTTCATCAAGGGGTAACGCTTACGAAATGCCTCCTAAGATACATAGCAAATACAGTCGCCGAAACCTTATCCACTTCTATACATACATATACATATATACTGAATATATATATATATAGGGGAACTGGATGCCTTTTCCTGGGGTAGAAGGCAGCAAGCAGCAGCTGAGAAATCGTACAAGTCCAGTCATTGGGGTGCAACTGGCCGCAACCAATTTTATTCAGCAGAAAATAAAAATAAACAACAAAGGAAAATACCTTGCCTGTCCGTCACTCACTAAACACAACATATTGCTAACTATCTCTAAACGAAACACCAAGTTTTCCAGTCACTACTGGATGGCTTACTTGCATCAGAAAGCTTGTGCTTCTCACAGAGATTCTGCAGCCGCCCCAGGCAGTCTGCACACACTGATCAGTCCAGCAGCATGGGCCTTGACTCAAGAAAAAAAGTTTGTCTCTGTGTGGTGCACCTGAAAGAATTGGACACCAATAAAATTTTACTTTTTATTATCATTCGGAATTAAAACTGCGAAATATACAACACAACATAGAACAAACATAGAACAAAAAGTACGTGTTTAAAAAGCACGAGTGGGGACTCCGTGTGCCTTTTATTATCTCCTTTCAATTTATGATGGAAGTGCTCAGCTTATTGTTTAATGGTTATCAATTCTGTTGTTTACTATTATCTCATATCCACATAATGGGGGAAATTTACTAATATAAATTCGTAAAAAATAGGTGTATTCGTAGGCAGAAATACACCTATTTTTTACACATTTGTATTTTTCGGGATTTACTATCCCGAAAATACAACAATTCGTATTCCTAAAGATGGCACATTCGTATTTGTATTTACAAATAGGAATGTCTACACCATCGATAGGATACGACAGGAATCACCATTCAAAAGAATGGTGGTTCCTGATTTACTAAGTAGCCGTATTGATAATACGGCTGCTAATTGGTGTGAAATTGTCACGAAAATACGGCAGGAAAATACACCTTGATTTTCCTGTCGTATTTGCTTTAAGCCTGCACGGATCAGTCAGATCCGTGCAGGCTATTGTGTAAAAAATAAATAAATAAATAAAAAACAGCGTGGGGTCCCCCCCACAGCTGTAACCAGCACCAGGCTGAAAGAGCCGGGGCCGGTAATTAAAAATCAGGGAACCCGACAAATAGGGGTTCCCCGATTTTCAACAACCAGCCCCAGGCTCCAGGTCCGGGGCTGGTTCCCAAAATACGGGGGACAAAATGACTAGGGGTCCCCCGTATTTTAAGAACCAGCCCCAGGCCAAACCAGCCAGCAGGGTAATGCCACAGCCGGGGAGAGACTTTTTATACAAGTCCCCCCGGCCAAAGCATTAATGATTTAATACGACATCGGAGGGTTACAAAGCAGTCGTATTTGACTGCTTTGTAAATTCCCCTCCGGAACACGAGTTTTCATATTAGTAAATTTCCCCCAATATTTGTGCACTTTGTCTCGTTCAGCAAATAAACATTGGTACAAGAACCTGGGACAAAAATACCTGCCCTCAAACACTATTCCAGTGTTCTTGTCACAATGTATATATATATATATATATATATATATATATATATATAAAACCCCATAACTGAAGACTCTTCTCGTCTTTGTCTCTTGTAGTTGCTAAGTACACTTCCTATATGTTCCTCCCTCAATGTGGATAATAGGTTGCCCGGAGTGAGTGCCGGCATATGTAATTCAAGAAAAGGCATATAATATTATACAGTTTTTAATGAATAAAAGAGGTTTTGAAAACATTTAACATCGACAATGAATAAAACAATGGTGTCCCAGATAAAAAAGGGTAGCATTCACCGGATAGGTTGGAGAACTAGGTGAACAGGCTTCAAGCATGAAGTGGAGATCAGATGTCACAATCCCGGGATGGTTCCACTTCAAAAATGGTTGAGAGTTCCCCCTTTCCAATGAGCTTTGGTGTAGACCTCCAATGCATTTCAAACCCCTTCCTGGGTTCTTTATCAAGCAGTTTTTGACCCTGTTGATTTTTCGTACCTGTTGACCTTCTCTAATGTCTAAATGTCCAAAGTCATCTTTTCGACCATGTCAACCGTTGACATGTTAAAAATTCGTGGTCCGCCTATTGACTGTCCTATCTTTTTACTCTAGATCTTTGAACCACAACTCACCGACACAGTTAAAATATTTTAAATAACATTACATCCTCATCAACATAATGCTGTCACCATTTTGTCTGTCCACAGCGATTACCGTCAACAAATCGTCAGTATCCCCTCCTAATAGTAATCCCCCCATTAAGATTTTGGAAAGCATTCATCTAAATTATTCTCATCACTATAAACAATATAAGTGTGCAGGTTTTTTTCGTTCAGAACCAATTTTAGGGTCTCATTATCAGATGTGATTTACAAACTGATTGTAGTATAGATGTCAGCCGCTTGGCAAAACAGATTTAAATAGTGCGTGGCTTCAGATCTTTATCCTATTGGTTTACCTGTTAATATGACATAATAAAATCCGATCTCCACCAAACCTACCATTTATTTGTACGAACGTTTTAAAGAGATGCCAACATTACTTCAGGAAAAGATTATAAGTCCAGAACTATGATATTAAAACATAAAAAATATTCAGAATAGAACACAGGGACCATTAAATTCTTAAAATAGCAATCTGTTCAACTGACTATAAAAATATATGTTTCCTTTCTTTTTACAATTGTACAGCGATCTTGTTTCTGTTTTCTGCCCATTATATATAAGCTCTGATTTTAAAAGTGAAGGCATTTCTTAAGGGTTATCTGACATTTCGGGATTGGGCGCCGGTCATTGGACAAAGGCAGATAATACTCAAAAGAAACATCTGCTTAGGACAAAATATACTTATTTATAGGTAGGGTTTATGCTTGCTTTATTCACATAGATAATCTCATGTCTTTGTGTATTTGTGCTTGCCAATATACAGTTCCAAGCGATACGAAGGGGGAGATCTGTGGTGATGAAAAGGGAGATAGGGGAAGCATCAGAAACGTGGACTAAGGGAGATAAATATTTAAATCCGCTCATGGATATTATAGGGGTCTTGGGCAAGGTTGGTTTAAGAAAGGAGGAGGCCTATGTGCAATCTACACGTGAAGCCCCCTCGAATGCTTGTTTATGGGTCAGAGCAGTGTCGGACTGGGAGGGTAAGTGCACACAGGGGGGTCCAGTGTGTGATGTCATGATGCGGGGCGGGTCCGACATGTGACATCATAGCACGGCAGATGTCATGATGTTAGCCGCCCACAACTCTGCCCATGGCTCCTTTTCTCCCTCCCAGCCGCTGGGTCAGTAATGTTATCGCCACCGGTCAGTCATCCGCTGAGGACTGCCTTGGCAACATTAAAGGTTTCAGTCAGGCCCCACCTACCTAAAAAGTGGGCGGGGTAAAAAAAACACTGGCGCCTACCTGTAAATCCACCGTCTATTGCGTATGTGAAGAATTCTGATGCTGCAGAAATTAGTATAGTCTAAAAGTATGGCAGCGGTTCTCCAGGATCCCTTTCCAGGGGCCAGATGTACTAAGCTTGATAAAATTGAGAGTGATAAGCCACCAGCCAATCAGCTCCTAACTGTCACAGGATGTGTTTGAAAAATGACATGTACAGTAGGAATTGATTGGTTGATGGGTTATTACTCTCCATCTTATCACTTTTCGAGGTTTAGTACATGTCGTCCCAGGTCTCCTGTGGATTTTGTGAAATGTGATAGTTGGTGATACACAGTGTCCCCGGCAGATTTCCTGGAAAATGTGAACTTTTAATAATAATAATAATAATAATAATAATTTTATTTATATAGCGCTCTTTGTCCAATAGGACTCAAGGCACTTAACAGATAGAATGAATGTAATACAGTACAGAAATAGTGAAGTACAGAAAAGCTTTTCATAAACAATACATAAGGGAAATGAAGGGAATGCTTGAGTAAACAGGAAGGTCTTGATTCTGTTAGGAGTCCTTGAGGACCAAGATTGGAACCACTGAAGTAAGGTGAAAAAAGTGTTGGAGCACACAAAGAACCAACAAGAACCGGAGTAAGCAGAGCCAGTAGCGGAACTTATGAGTGGTTGACCCAGGTGCAAAAATATAATTTAGGCCCCACTCCTCCACTCAAACTCAAGTTCACAATATGCCATGCAGCAGTGGGTAGCAGCAAAGGGGCCCCTTAGTTTTTTAGGGGCCCCCAGATCAATGCACCTCCTGCACCACTAGTAGTTCCGCCTCTGAGCAGAACTAGAAGGATTAATTTGAAGCCGGCCATGGGATATGAGTATTTGGAGGAAATGTGTAGGGTTCCATAACAGCGGAGCAGAGGGTGAATTCTGAATAGATGCCAGGATCATGTGCGCAGCACTTAAACAGAGCGGAAGGTGAGCCTGGGGGCAGGCCATCTGCTTGGGGAGCGCTGGTCATGTCCCCAGAGTAATGGGAATGGGTTGCACAAAGCCACACCCCTTTCATGCGGCCTCACACTCTTTTCGGTCATGCACCTGTGGGGGTGCATAATTAAGGACAAACCCATGGTGCCAAATACTTTATTTTATGTACGCTAATGGGGATGACACCTAGCTGGCCCTGGGTGGGGTGAATTCATTACAGTTCGGTCACTTCCTACTTTTCTTCAATCTCTATTTAATATCTATATAATTATTATTATTATTATTTCTTATATGTACATAGTACTAGCAACTTCTGCAGTGCTATATGGAGAGAAATGTGTCAGTTTACATACCCTAGCAGAATTTGTGATTTTCTGGCCATTTGTCAGAGAATGTGAATGATAACTCACAAACTTTTCTTTCACTCATGGTTAGTGGTTGGGTGAAGCCATTTATTGTCAAACAACTGTGTTTACTCTTTTTAAATCATAACGACAACAGAAACTACTCAAATGACCCTGATCAAAAGTTTACATACCCCCAGAGGCGTAGCAAGGGTGGTGCCGGTGGAGCACCAGCTCCGGGCGCAGGAAAATAACATGGCGCCGGAGCCGTGCCGGCACCACCAGCTCGCCCGCTCCGTCCCGGCTCCCCGCTGTGTCCACTGTCCGGGAGACGTGCTGCAATTTAAAATTCACGTCTCCCGCTGGACCGCTAGCCAATAGGCGCTTGCAGTCCAGCAGCCAATCAACTGGTGGCTGCTGGACCGCGAGCGCCTATTGGCTAGCGCGGTCCAGCGGGAGATATGAATTTTAAATAGCACCACTGGCACAGTGCACGTCTCCCGGACACAGCGCCTAGCTAGTAGCTACAACACTGCATGCCCGGGCTCCCTGTGTATCCAGCAGTGGTGGAAATCCGTGAGACAACGGAGGCTGTGCGCCCTGAAGGGGCACTTCTGCTCTTTCACTGCTCAAGCCCGGGGCAGGTATTCTGAGCGTCCCTCTCCCCATCACTCGCCGCCAGGTCCGGCCGACGCAGAGTGTGTGTCTGCGTATAGCGCCAAACAGATGAGGCTGCTGCTCTACCAGCAAACCAGCTGCAGCCACGCTAGAGGTACAGTAGCGTAGCTGGAGGTCCCCGTCTGCCCTGCTCTCCCTTCTGTGTTTTTACCTGCTCATCCAGTAGCTGCAGGGGAAGGGCTCCTTAGCCCCTGACCACAACTTCCTCATCCCCTGTGTTTCACCTTTCCTGCACTGCTTAGTGCAGGAAACCGAGCACACCTTACTGATGACACCGAGCACAGCTCCATGGAGGCACCCCGGCTGATATTATGGAAGCATGGATGTATAAATATTTTTTTGGGGGGGAGGGGGATATGTGTATGTTCAGAGGAATGTGTGTGTAATATATATATATATATATATTTATATAGTGTATGTATGTATGTATGTATGTATGTATGTATGTATGTATGTATGTATGGGAGGTTTTATATCTCTATATTGGTGGTATGTGTATCTAGAAGAAGTATATATTGGGGAGGGGTATGTGTATATATGCATATAGGAAGCATGTGCAGGAGGGAGCATATATACGTTTATATGGGAGCATGTATATGTGTATTTTTGGAGTGTATTCAGTGCTGCACTTTCTTCAAGCACTGATTTTTTGTTATTTGAATTTTTTTTTGTCAGAGCCCACAAAGCATTCAGTCTCACACCCAAACACCCTGCGGCTGTCTCACATCTTCTCCCCTCCCCCCATCACGGTCACCACTGTGTGCCACATAACCCAGGCACTGTGCCTGCTGCCACTCCAGGCCAATGTAGCGAAGCAGCAACTCCCCATCGGACTGCCCTGCTCCGAGATCCTGCCACCATGATGGCAGCAGCGCTTGACACAAGGAACTTCCCCAACCTCCCCTCTGGCTAACCCCCCTCTAACTGTCTCTCTCTGCCTGACATGCTCTCTCTCACTCATCTCTCTCTTTGCCTGCCCCTCCCCTCTCTCTCGCCTCTTTCTACCTGAGTCGGACCCCCTCTCTGTACCTGATCCCTCTCTTTCTCACCTCTTCTCTAGGTCTGATCTCCCCTCTTACCCCTCTATCTTTCTCTGTATCTGACCCCTCTCTCTTATCCCCCTTTCTCTCATTTCCTCACAACCTCTCGCCCCTCTCTCTCTATCATGGGACACTTTCTCTCATCCCCCCTCCTTTCTTTCTTCCCTTTCTCTAACCCCTCTCTTTCCATCTGCCCTGATGGAGCCCCCCTATTCCTGACACCCTATCTCACTCCACTTCATTTAACCACTTCTCTCATCCACCCGTCTCTCTCTATCCATGATTCTTTATCTCTGTACCCCCTCTTCTTTCTCTCTCAAACCCAGGCACCCTCTCCTCTCACTCCGCACTATCACTCCCACACTCCCTCCTCCGCACTATCACTCCCACCCTCCCTCCCTGCTCCCAACTATCACTCCCACCCTCCCTCCCTGCTCCGCACTATCACTCCCACCATCCCTCCCTGCTCCGCACTATCACTCATTCCCTGCTCCACACCACTACTATGCTTGAGCATTACGGTGTGTGGTATAATGTTGGGCCACGCCCACTTTTCATTGCGCAGGAGCCTCACCTACTACAAATTGAGGGGGCGCGAAACATGTCCTTGCTCCGGGCGCCGTGGCACCTAGCTACACCACTGCATACCCCAGTTCTTAATACTGTGTATTGCCCCCTTTAACATCAATGACAGCTTGAGTCTTTTGTGGTAGTTGTGGACGAGGCTCTTTATTTTCTCAGATGGTAAAGCTGCCCATTCTTCTTGGCAAAAAGCCTCCAGTTCCTGTAAATTCTTGGGCTGTCTTGCATGAACTGCACGTTTGAGATCTCTCCAGAGTGGCTCATGATATTGAGGTCAGGAGACTGAGATGGCCACTCCAGAACCTTCAATTTATTCTGCTGTAGACAATGACAGGTCGACTTGGCCTTGTGTTTTGGATCATTGTCATTGCCAAGTACGTCCCATGCGCAGCTTCTGGGCTAATGAGGGCACATTTCCCTCCAGTATTTTCTGATAACATGCTGCACTCATCTTGCCATCAATTTTGACCAAGTTTCCAGTGCCTTAGTAGGTCGCACATCCCCAAAACATCGGTGATCCACCTCCTTGTTTCACAGTAGGAATGGTGTACCTTTCATCATAGGCCATTTTGGTCTCATCACTCCAAATGACTTTGTTCCAAATGTTTGAGGCTTGTTTCTGTGCTGTTTGGAGTATTGTAAGCGGGATGCTTTGTGGCATTTGCGTAGTAATGGCTTTCTTCTGGTGACTCGACCATGCAGTCCATTTTTCTTCAAACGCCTCCTTATTGTGCATCTTGAAACAACCACACCACTTTTTTTCGGAGAGTCCTGTATTTCAGCTGAAGTTACTTGTGGATTTTTTTTTGCATTCCAAACTATTTTCCTGGCAGCTGTGGCTGAAATTTTTGTTGGTCTACCTGACCGGGATTTGGTTTCCACAGAATCCCTCATGTTCCACTTCTTAATTAGAGTTTGAACACTGCTGATTGGCATTCTCGATTGCTTGGATATCTTTTATATCCCTTTCCTGTTTTATACATTTCAATTACCTTTTCCCGCAGATCCTTTGACTCAGAATCCAGACACATCAGTGCAGCACTGGATGAAAGATGCAAGGGTCTTTCAGGAGACCAGAAACTCACTGACTTTTTAAACACACACACTGATTAAAAGCAAACAGATCACAGGTGAGGATGGTCACCTTTAGTAGCCATTCAAACCCCGTTTGTGTCAACTTGTGTGCATGTTATGAGGCCAAAATCTCCAGGGTATGTAAACTTTTGATCAGGGTCATTTGGGTAGTTTCTGTTCTCATTATGATTTAAAAAGAGTAAACACAGTTGTTTGACAATAAATGGCTTCACCCAACCACTAACCACGGGTGAAAGAAAACTTTGTGAGTTATCATTCATATTCTGTGACCAATGGCCAGAAAAATCACAAATTCTGCTAGGGTATGTAAACTTATGAGCACAACTGTAAGTCCTTGCCACAATGGATCTTACAGTCCAAATGCCTTAGGGTTAGTTTTGTTTATCCTATGATGCAGACTTGGGGAGAATGTGTAAACTCCAAACAGACAGGCAGGGCCGCCACTAGTAATGTTGGGGCCTGGGACTGACCTTCAGCCCGGGCCCCCAGCGGCACCCCCCCTCGCGTGCGCCGGCACCCCCTCGCACGCCACCCCCCCCACCCGCACCGGCACCCCGCCTCCCCCCAATTACTATTAATTACCAGCAATGGCGGTGGCGCAGCATCTTCGCCCTCTGGGACTCTGTATCCTAGGCTCGGCGCTCTGCAGGCTGCACTGTGCATTGTGCGAGCTTGGCCACAGGTGCCGGGTGGGGGGATTTGGGGGGAGTGGTGCCGTGCCACTGTGGGCAGCTGCCCGGGCCCCTCCGGAGGCCAGGGCCGGGGACAGCTGTACCCCGGGCACCCCCCTGTCGGCGGACCTGCAGACAGGAGCCTCTTCTGGAATTGAACTTCTAACCTGAGTGCCATGAGTCATTACGGCTAACCACGATGCCACTGTGCTGCCCCATCTAGTGATTTTGCTTGGTTTAATAATAGGTGTGTCTACTGTTCTGTGGGATATTCATGCACAGCCCAGCAATAGTTTGCTGTTTTCCAGGATGAATGGACTCATTATATGTCTTTGCATCACCAGATTATGTAACTATACTTGTATGGTATATGTAAAATGTTACAAGTGCTGCCCGTAAACTGGGATTTTCACTGACAGAGAAGAAGGATATATGTATGATTCATTCAACACATTTTGCAATCCATTTGCAGGTTAATTAGTGTAATTGACAGTAATTATCTCACTCAGACAGGAACCTGGGGTTATATGAGGAAAGAGGTTGGAAAACTCAGTTCCAGCTTCCACGATTTCTACCTAAGCACAGGGGATACAGTCACTGGATCTACAAGCATTCGCTCGACAAGCATTCATCGATGCCACTAGGTCGACATGACTGAAGGTTGACATTTGGTTAGGTCAACAGCGTCATTAGGTTGACATGGGGAATGTCGACAGTCCAAAGGTCAACATGGTGTTTTTCACTTTTTTTATGAGCCGACGTGCCGACGGGCGGTATTTCATGCCCTACCATCCGCTAGGGTTTGGTGGGAGAATAAAAGAGTGTGCCAAGTGTATCGAGGCACCGTGCTTAAAGCCATGCGAGAGGACGCAGTGCACTTTTTTAGTATCCATGTCGACTGTGTCAACATTTTGGGCAAAAAAGGTGAAAAACCCCATGTCCACCTTTTGACTGTCAACCTTCCCCGTGTTGAACTAATGACTGTGTCAACCTAATGACCCTCTCGACCTCACTCCATGTCGACCTTCATGCATGTCGACCTAGTGGTGTCTATCCAATGATCCATATCCATCCCGGCATTGGAATGGAGGTCAGATGACGTCCAGACCCAGGCCTTCCATTCTTGTTGCAGTCTCCATCTATTCACATGGCTGAAATCGCATTCGTACAAAGTGATCAGAAATCAGGCGTGAATCAGGCCCATTATTCCGTGCAGCAGCTACATGTAGAGGGAAATTTACTAAAGGAAATTTGTAAAAAAATAGGTGTATTTGTATCCAGAAATACACTTATTTTTGACATTTACTATACCGAAAATATGGCAATTCGTAGTCGTATTGATGTGCTATCAATACGACTACGAATTGCCATATTTTCGGTATAGTAAATGTCAAAAATAAGTGTATTTCTGGATACAAATACACCTATTTTTTTTACAAATTTCCTTTAGTAAATTTCCCCCTTATTCTTTATTCCCCCAAAATGATAGGCATAAATAAAATCTAGTGGAGAATATATAACAATCTCATCCCTAATCACACAGTATCACTGGAACTGGAAATTCAAATCCCCAAATCACATCGTTATCCTGGGATTTCAGGATCCAACCGTGGAATCTGTGAATTTTGGGATTATAAATTGATGTGGTGGCTCTCAGCGGTGGGCTGCCCGGCTGTATTCAGACTCTGAGCAGGTCTGCGGCTATTTTGAAACTTTGCGCTGGGTTGCAAGCCAATCGAAGCTCAAGGTCCAGCAGCCAACTAGGAGCCACCACTGCCGCTCCTGATTGGCTGCAAGACCGCAAGCTCTGATTGGGAGATGTCTGGTAGCTGATCAGAGAGTGCATCTGCCAATCAACATTTGCCCACTATCCCAAAGTTCTTGCACTGTTTATGGTCTGTTTGGTAATCCATAATACCTGTGATTTATTGCTTAGAATCTTAGGTATTGCCAGGACAAAAACTGTCCAGAATCCAGGTTGCCAGTATTGCAATACCTCTATGTTCCATAATACTGCAGTATTACCCTACTAGTGTTCACATGGGGATCTAGCACTTCAGTGGTAATCGGACTAGCCCCATACTTCAAACCTCCCAACATAACCAATTCCAGGGGGGACAAAAAGCTCTGTTCCTGGACTTCCTTGACATTGGCAGTTGCAGATGTGGGGCTGTAGCACAGTGTAAAATACAAATAAGGGAGCCACACCAACTGCCACCACAATCACACATTACAGCCCAGGACTCACTGGCAGTTGGTGTGGCTCCCCTATTTGAATGTTGGCTATCGCTGCAGACCCACATCTACTGGCAAGCATGTTGCCCCACCTGGAATGGGTCATGTTGGGAGGTATGATACTTGGTTTCCCCTTGTTACAATGAAAACTAGCCCAGGCTGTCGCTTAATCATTCACTCTGCACAGAGTAATACTCTGACGTCAACATGAATCAAATCTCATCGCTTTGACATATTGATTTGCAGAGGTTGATACATATGGATGATCGCTGGTCAGGATGGCGGTGGTCAAAAAAACCGATGCCGGCACCCTGATGGCGGGAATCCCGACAGCAGTCAGGTAAGTATACTTACCTTCCCCCTGCCCCCTAACCCTGCCTTCTAGTATACTCACCTTAACTCTCCCTCCCCGCACCCTAACCCGTACCCTCCCTGCTAGTGCCTAACCCTAACCCCCGCAACCCATCACCGAACCTAACTCTTCCACCCCATAGCCTTACCCTAACCTTCATCTCCCCTCAGCCTTACCCTAAGTCCCCCCACTAGTGCCTAAACCTAACACCCCCAACCCACAGCCTAACCCTAACCCCCCCCCCCCCACAGCCTAACCCTAAATTCTCCCACTAGTGCCTAAACCTAACACACCTACCCCACAGCCTAACCCTAAGTCTCCCTCTCCCCACAGCCTAACCCTAAGTCCCCCCACAGTCTAAACCTAACACCCCACCCCGCAGCCTAACCCTAACCTTCCCCTCCCTGCAGCTCAACACTAAGTCCCCCACTAGTGCCTAAACCTAACACCCCCACCCCACAGACTAACCCTAGCCTTTCTCCCCCACAGCCTAACTCTAAGTTCCCCCACTAGTGCCTAAACTTAACACCCCTACCCCACAGCCTAACCCTGTCTCCCTCTCCCCACAGCCTAACCTTAAGTCCCCCCACTGTCTAAACCTAACACCCCACCCCGCAGCCTAACCCTAACCTTCCCCTCCCTGCAGCTCAACACTAAGTCCCCCACTAGTGCCTAAACCTAAAACCTTCACCACATCCCTAACCTTCACCTCCCTCTAACCTTACTGTAAGCCTCCCCCCCCCACTAGTCCCTAAACCTACCCCCCCCCCATTTCACATAGCACCACCCGCCTACTTACTATTGCTATTCCGGTGTAGGGATCGTGACATTTTGGACATTCGGCGCCGGTCGCCTTGAGGCAGTTGGGATGCCAGGATCGGTTTACTGAGTGCCAGCATCCTGAGCGCTGGGATGTTAATTGCATTCCCGGCTTTTGCTGGGTCTTGCACACCTATAGGGCCCAAGATGCTTGAAGCCCATCGCACACCCACCATATTTGTTGGTCATAACGTATAAGCAAATAGAATTTATTGTCTGGCTCCATTCTGCTGCTTATTCACGTAGATAGATCCAGCTAAATATTTTTTGGGTTTATTTTTGTATTTTTTTTGGTTGCTGCTCATCAAATATTTGTACAATAAAATGTATGAATAAGGAGATGATTTAAGGGAGTTGGTTCCTTGTCCGGTGTCAGTTCCATCTGTGCAGAAGACAGCAGGCTTAAAATGATGCAAATGATGTGCAGTAAAACAAACCTGGACTGACAGCCGCGAATGTAGGAAGTGTTTAGGTATACATTCAGTGTGTGTTTAATTACTGGAGCAACAACATTGAACTCAGCATTCTGTATAATTAGTGTCACTAGAGTTATTTAATTGATTACAGCTGTTACATTCACACTATAATACATAATCCGGTGAGCGACACCTGCTGTATTTATCATAATTACTCTGCATGTGTCTTGAACAAGGCTGTAAGTAAGGATGTAGGAGCAGTGCAATTGCACCATGCAGCCAGTAGCGCTACTGCTGAGCCACCTGAAGCATCGAAGGGAAGCTCTGGTCAGGCCCCTGCAGCCGGTGGAACTTCCTGGAGTATCCATTGGAAATTTTGGGCAGAGCGCTACTTCCCAGAGCAGGCTATGCCACCCACAGGGCTGTTGCAAGGTTTTACGGTACTGTCGTCAAAACTTCAGTGCACTGCTCCTACCACCATCCACACAGCAATACTGACTTTACAGAATCTCCGGTGAAGATGTGGAGCCGAGGTGACATTTTAGAGGTAAAATTGGTGCTGTTTGCACTAAGTTCTACAAAGATCCCTCACACAGGGCAGGATGTACCAACCGGCGGCGGTACTTCCTGGCGCCCATCGCGCAGATGTTCATCACATATGTATTAACATATTCGATAAGTAACGCAAAGGGCAGCTCTCCCTATAAGAGCAGCCCTTTTGCGATCCATGCGGCTGCCTGGAACAACATAGAAGCTGGTAGCCACAGGGCATGCTGGGAGGGATTTGTGTCGGATCTTTGGGGTAACGCCAGCTAGAGCTGGAATAACCCCCCGCAGCAAAGGGGCTTTAGTGCATTTGAAAATGTGGTAAAAACCCAGAAAACAGGGTTTTTATGCATTTGTTTTAGAACATGCTGCCCACAGGATGGAAAACTGCGGTTAAAACCCGTTCTCTGGGTTTTTACCGCATTTTCATATGTATCAATCTGTGCCAGTGGTGTTTTTGGTATAATATGATGGCTTTTCCGAGAAAAACTTTTAAAATCTGCACTAAAAAGACATCAGGACTCCATCTCTAATCAATAATTTAATCACATAGTGCAGACGTTGAACAAAGACATAAATTAAAAAAAATTCCATAAGGGCACTCAAGTTCTCTTTGACTTAAATTAAAAGTTGACTTTTACCAGTTTATTTATTAAAATTTGGTGTTGGCTTTCCCCCAACTTATTTTGAAAAAATGATCGGTACTTGTGTACAATCACGGCTCCCATCGTATGCCATCGCATGCCATATGTAGTGGCATGCGATGGCATGCGATGTGATGAGATTTTACCGTGTTTTTATGCATTTTTGTTAAAAATCGCATGCGATCGCGAGTTGAAATCATGTAAAATGCACCCCAAATGTAATTTTTCACACTGTACCACCCCCACTATCAACGCCAACCCAAAGCGTGGCGAGCGCAGCGGTACGCGTCCTACGACCTTTTCATACCCCCACTATCCACGTTGCCGTGGAGTTGAGAATAGAAAATGTGGCGAGCGCAGCGAGCCACCGAGCCCGAGCGTGGCGAGCGCAGCGAGCTCCGCGAGGGGACGCGTCCCCTCGCGGGCTTCACAGGTATCCGCGTCCCCTCGCGGGGCTCACTGCGTTCGCCACGCTTCGGGCTCGGTGGCGCGCTGCGCTCGACACACTTTCTGCGTTAAGGGTATGCGATGGACCCAATGGGCGCCATGCTAGGAAGCAAGTACCGAACTCGGATTTAAAAAGTTAATCTGGGTTTTTGGATTGCATGTAAGTCCCTCCCTCTTAATTTCAGGTGCCCTGTCACTCAGGAGAGTGTAGGTGAGGTGGGCAAAACCGACTGGAAATAAATGTTATTAACGTTATTATTAGGAACAAAAACAGGTTCACGCTGCATGATTTTAGCTGTTTTTATTGTTTTTTTTTTTTTTTAAAAGAAACCCAGATCCAAAACTGAACCCCAAAAACTTGAAGTTGACTTTGCAAAACCAAAATACAAAGATGATAGTGGGCCAGATGTTCAAACTTTTAAAAAGTGTTAAAATGGAGACTGATAAACAGCCAGCCAATCAGCTCCTGCCTGTCATTTTTTCAAACCCAGCCTGTGACATGGCAGTTACGAGCTGATTGGCTGGCTGTCTATCGCTCTCCATTTGATCACTTTTTGAAGCCTGATACACCTGGCCCTTAGAACCAAAACAGCGACTTGGGGGTCTGCCTACACCTCTAATTTCTATATGACTTTTAAATCTGTGCAGCAATGTATCCTTTTTCTTCGGAGTGCCCTAAAAACCAGGCGTCGTTGTAAAAAGAATGATTTAGATCAAGCAACGTAAGGAAAAGCTGTTTTCTGACAGTTATTTAATATTGTAAGCATCCCGATGTGTTTTATTTAGGATATAATTAAGTGCTGTTCTGCATGTGCCATTGCCACTGACGCTTCTTGGTCTGTCAACACTTCCATTGAGGACGGGGAGTAAGACTTGATTTGCTGACAGAAAAGAAAAATTTAAGACGTAAGTTGAAAAACAACCTGTTCGCACGTAATTTTTTGCTGAGTATTTTTTTCCAGTATGTGCAGAACAGTGATGGTTTTCTTTCTGTAAAAGCCTGACTGACACCGGCAGACATTAATGGAGCCATCTGCATCTATCTATATTATGTGACTAAGTAAAAACCGGACCCGGACAAGACCCTGGTACGCCCCCTCCCCCCCCTCCCATGTAGGACACCCCCGCACAGAACACCCCTGGACCGGACACTACAAGGTCTAGAATTCAGAGTTTGATGTCCGGTCCGGCATTTCTGGGTCTTGTCCTGATCCGGTTTTTACCCTTACCCCTATGTTACTGTTCCGCGCATCATAGTGCGTCTAATTGCACATATGTGTTTGCATCTGTGCTTGTGTGTATAGTATCTATGTTTGTGTACATCCGTGCATGTACGAGGGCAGCATAGTAGCTGAATGGTAAGCATGCTGCTGCACAGCACTACGGTCTTGAGTTTGCATCTTAGCAAGGTCATATATGTGTAAAGTTTATATGTTCTCCATGCATCGGCATGGACTTCCTCCCAATTATCCAGTTTCCTACCATGGTCTAAAACAGACTGGTAGGTTTACTGGCTTCTGACAGAAAGAAATGTACACTAGGACAGTGGTTCCTGAATGCGGTCCTCAAAGGGGCTAAGTAAAAACCGGAACACGGACAAGACCCCGGAATGCCGGACAGTACATCAAAGTCTGCATTCTAGAGCTTGTTGAGTCCGGTCTGGAGAGTGTCCCTTCCGGGGGGTGTCTTGTTCCGGGGGATACCTGTCATAGCTATCACCAGGGATATATGGAAGGGGAGATTACAGCCTCCCAGTGTGTTCCGGACTGTTCCGTGTCTTGCTACATGACTGGACCATAAAGGGAGGCTTTATTCTCTCCCTCCTCCTCTCCTTGGTGACAGCTGTCACAGGCAGACTCCCCGGACAGGACACCCCCGGACAGGACACCCCTGGACAGGCACCCCCTGGACAGGACACTACAAGCTCCGGAATGACAGAAATTGATGGATGGAGCCTGTCCGGTCTGACATTCCGGGGTTCTGTTCAGTTTCGGGTTTTACCCATATCCATCCTCAAAGCACCGCAACAGTCCTGGTTTTAAGGTGACTTAATTAGCACCTTGGACGGTTTGATTATACCATCTGTGCACAAGCAAGGATATCCCTAAAACCTGGACTGCTCAGGAGTTCTGAGTACTAACTATGTATATGTGGTTAATATGTCCATGTGTGCATAATACTTTTTGTTATTATTATTAGTAGTAGTAGTATTACTACTACTACTACTACTACTACTACTACTACTACAACTAATATTATTATTACTACTACTACAACTACTACTACAATTATTAATATTATTATTATTATTATTACTACTACTAAAAGTATTATTATTATTACTACTACTCCAATTATTATATAATTATTATTATTATTACTACTACTGCTGCTGCTACTACTACTACAATTATTATTATTATTATTATTACTACTGCTGTTACTACTACTACAATTATTATTATTATCATTGTTTATTTACATGGCACCACAGGGGATCTGCAGTGCGTTACCTAGGTGACACCCAGAGCAGGACAGGATATTCCATGCACGTGCTGGAAAAAGGGTATGTGGCTTTACATAACAAACCCCTTAAAGTCTACAAAGCATTTTGATACCAAAACGCACATTTTGTTGTCACTCTCAATGGGTGACACAAGGGTGCTGTCCCCACCCCCTAACCCCCATAGTGACTCCTGTTAGCCGGCAACTGGCTTATAGAAGATAGCACACAAGCAGTGTTCTGGATATAGTTGCGGGGTGCAGTTAACATCCCCGAAGATGGGATACCGGCAGTCAGAATACCGACATCAGCATCCCAACTAGAAGAAGATCAGCCCTGGAATCCTAACGTCGATTAGGATGATGCCACCAGAATCCCTACATCTATGAGAATGCTGATGCTGGCATCCTGACCGGAATTCCAATCATAACTATGAGCGGCTGGTTAGGGTTAGGCCAGGGGGAGAAGAAGTTTAGGTTTAGGCGCAAGTGGGGACTTAGGGTTAGGCTGCGGGGGATAGGGGTGGGGGAGGTTAGGCTTAGGCAGGGCAGCGAGAGGCATGTCGGGCCCCGGTAAAATTTTGGGGCGGGGCCTAATTACGGAAGGTGTGGCCACCCCCTACGATTGGTTGGGGTGTGTGTGAAATAAACACTCTATAGTCGAGGGCGGACTGTTTCTGTACCCCCCTCCTCAGCAGTGGCACCAGCAGTGCTGCTGCTGCCCGGGAGGGATGGAGAGGGAAGGAGGGTTAGACCAGGGCCCCCGACGGGCCCCTTCAGCAAGCCCAGGCCCGGGTAATCAGTACCTGTCTCCCCTCCCCCCTCGGCTGCCCTGGGCTTAAGCTGCGGGAAACAAGAGTTAGGCACTTAGAAGGAGGGGTTTGGCGTAGGCTGTAAGAGGGGCTAGTGTTTAGGAACAGCAGGGGGAAGGTAAGTATACTTACTGAACCCCTGTCAGGCTTATTCGCATTGGGATGCCGGCTTCGGTATACTGCCGGTCATCCGTATGAATTCCTACATAGCATGTACATGTATATGTGTGCAAGGTATGTTTCCATCTCAACCAGTATGTATGTCTTATACTAACTGAATATGTTTGATACCTAGTACCTAGTAAACCACCTTGAAAGCTGCAGGGGCAGCGAAACACGTTGGCCATTGGTACATCCTTCCAGCTGCTTCTAAATCACCCACCACCCTTTCCAGTTTGAGCCTGCCAGCATTATTCCAGAATCAACAAACCGATTGAGACCACTATCACCGTCTGGAGTGAGGAATCCTAGAACGGGCAGCACCATCTCTGTGGAGGAACGCCACCTCCTAATTTTGCCGCAACCAGGACCCCACATCCTCAAACTCCCAACAATCCAACTGCGGAGTGATCCCGCTGTCTCAATAAGCGGTGAGAATACAGCCACATACCACCATTGGAATCACTTTCCTTTTGGGCCCAAAAGAGGACGGGACACTACTGGAATTGGGGTGACTGTGGGTACACAACCCCATTTATAATAATTGCAGCATCTTTCTCTCTTTTTTTTGTATATTCATATTTTATGAGGATCCGTTTTAACAGCTTTTCAGCTGAGTATGTGCACCATTAATTCTTTTAATGTTTATTGACCTAATAAATAAGAATGTTTTTCATGTCTAATTGAATACTTTTAATTAGCGCAACCGACCCATTCTTGTGTATTTTTCTTGTAAGGGTGTGACGACCCCTTTTTCCAGGTTGCAGCTTGGCAAAGCACGCCCTGTTGGCGTCTATTATAGATACCTAGGTATCTACCTCTTTTAAGTCCAGGAGCAGAGCATTTTCTCCGTCATGGAGAGGGTCAGGTAGGCAAGTATGCCCTGGGGTGGATAGGAAGTCAGTGGTGGGTCCCTGTGGAAGATGGGAACTATTAGCGCTATTTGTTCCCATCCGCTGCAGGGACCCCACCGCTGACTTCCCATCTACCACAGGAACTCCGCTGCCTCCCCAGCGTTACACGGACCCTGCTGAGGTGCTGCCCGGATCCCCCCAGGGCCCCCACAGACCTTAATCCGGCCCTGCTTTTATGTATCACATCTAGCTTATTCACACAGCCTGCAAGTTTTTGTATACATTGTTTGTAATAATTGTGTGTATGAAACAAAGTTTGCGTACAATGAACCATCAGACAGTACAGATGTAACTATCTCGGTTGTGCTCCAAAAATTTGGGAATATTGCAGATATTGGAATTTCGGATATGGGAGACTGAAATGTATATGCGTGTGATTCTTCTGTGTTTAATACCATTTACCAAAAGATGAGAAAATGTAGAAATTGTGAATTGAAGTTTGTTTCACAGAGGTGAGAATTTCCATAGATGTGATCTTTCAGTTTTGCGTCAGTAAGGTCAGTAAGCACCGTATTTTTAAATTCACATTCAAATTATTGTCCATATATATAAATAGTTGGGTTGATGACTGTCAGTTATTTCTGCTGTGTGGTAGTATGGTTGGGGTAGGACCATGAGTGGCTGGGGGTCCACCTGAACAGCATAAAAAATTGTGTTGCCAAATGCAGACTAATCAGACCAAGTTCCAGTGTCCGAACCGGGACTTTAAACATAGGTCATTCCTGGATGTGACCAGGCTCAGACGCCTTTCTTACCAGCCAAATAGACCCACTCCCCCCAGCCCTGGGTCTTCTGTGACCATGTTCTATTCGACTTTCCAGTGGATTCTTGGAAATTACTTGATCTCCAAGCACTACTGGTGGTAAGCGGCACAATCGTTACTGCAGTGGCAAACGCAGGATTTTCAGAAGGGGGTTTCCAGATGGGCGGAGCAAAGCACGGAGATGGACACTTAGATGACACAGTATATGCCGGGTCAGTTAAAGTATTATAGATAGACCAAATGTATATAAATAATAACACACACACACACACACATATATATATATATATATATATATATATATATATATATATATATATATACATACATAACAGCAGTGTAGACCCCTTTGCATAGCAATGTATTGGGGCCCCTACCGATCCTCCAGCAGTAGGGGTGGGGGAAGTTTTGATGTCCCGCGACTGGTAGGGGGTATTATATCAACCGCTCAGCATGTAGGGCCTGGATCAGTAATTTCCACTAATTGCCCCTTTACTGCACAGATGGTGGGAGATGGGGTGGGAGAAGGGGGCATTGGGCTGAATGAAGGGGCCCTGATACATAACTTCCAGGGTGGTAGAGGATGTTTAATACGCAGAGGAGGGGTGTATAGTGGAGTGGGCTTATTATTCATAATTTTCTGGTGGGAGGACAGCTTGCTTGATTGCAGATATCTCCAGTTCCCAGAAATCGATTTCTTAGATTTTAATAGAATTAAAAACTAGAGAATCCCACCTACCAAATGGTGTTGGGGACTAGGGGATCAGCGTTCAGGAGGCAAAACAATCTGCCAACAAGTATATAAAACTACATACCAGGTGTGTGGAGCTGGAGCAGTAACCAGCTGCTGCAAGGCTGATATCTCTGGTTCTGGGAACAGAAGAGACAAGTGTCCATCAAAGGGGAAGAGTCTCAGCTTTTGGAATATATCCTCAGAAAGAACCTGAAATATCAGACTGGGAAGAGCAATTAACAGGCTTGGATGGGGACCACTGCTTTGAAGTCAGATATCTCCGGTTCCCAAGGGCCGGTTTTTTAAAATTCGTGTACCCATGGAAAGAGGAGACCCTCAGCTTTCAGCCTAGGGCCCTTAGACTCCTGGGGGGGGGGGGGGGGTTCTGGGTACTCAGAAACCCCCCCTGCGTGCGCTACTGGTTACTGGACCATTCACACTGCAGCATGTCCTGGGTCGATCCAGCGTCCATCCCTGGTCATGACCAAGGTTGAATTGCATGGTCATCCACCATGGCAACTTATTTTTTCTGACCCCTTTCATACCATTTCTGGACACGGATCCAATCTGGGTCAGACCCTGTTTAGACTGTACTTTGGACCCAAGTTATTTCCAGGTGAGCCCCATTTACACTGAACCTGTGTCTGGCTTGCATATCACTCACAGACACTCTCTTGAGGAGGACCTCTGCATCAACAACCAGTCAACAGCTTTTAAGCATGTACCTTTGATCAGATAACCTAGGTTGAGCTGTTTACACTTCAATGCCACCTGGGTTTAACCCTGATAGCTACAAGGGTCAGATTCCTACAGTCATTTGACATGGGTTATTTTTCAAGGACCCTTTTACCTTGTGACCTGGGTAGATCCAAAACGAAATCAGGATATTGCCACCACGGAAAAGGGGCATTAGGGAAATAGTCCTTATAATAGTTTTAAAATGTTCACATTTGCCAAATATATATATATATATATATATATATATATATATATATATATATATATATATATATATATAGCATTCTATCCTTCTTCCCTGCAAGAGATAGAGGTCCTGGAGAGAGACCACGATAGACTGTGGTCTTTTCGGAACAATTCAATTTCTAACAGAAGTATTGGTTAGCCTCATAAGACTTATAAGAGAAGGATAGGAGGCATATCACAATTTATTTGGTGTAACAACAGTTCACGGACATCATACTTTCTAATTGTTTCAATAAAAAACCTAATTTTCGGATTGTATTTAATCCCCTGGTGAAGTCAGAATGAAACGCGTTGGGGTTTTGTTGTACGGCCAGAAGGTCATCTATACTTTGAAGATTTTTATAAAAATTCCACTTGGGAAGTGACTCTCTTGATTCATTAAGAAGTTGGAGAAAAAAACGTATGGACTATTTAATGAGTAAAAGGAGCTGAACCACATTTGGGAAGTGTATGTTGTTTACTAGTTATCCGGCCCTCGGATGACATTGTGGTATAGCAGCCTCAGCATTTGGAAAAAGTTCTTCATTTAATTTTTTACATTGTTAAGCGCGTCCTGGAGTATTGTGCTATATATATATATATATATATATATATATATATATATATAGACCAGTCCATAAGGGCGGCACCCATCGGTTTTTAGCAGCAAGGAATCAAGTCAAAGCCAGAAGTGCAAGCTTTCGGATTTATTAATCCTTCATCAGGCAGCAAACAATTGTTTGCTGCCTGACGAAGGATTAATAAATCCGAAAGCTTGCACTTCTGGCGTTGACTTGATTCCCTGCTGCTAAAAACCGATGGGTGCCGCCCTTATGGACTGGTCTGTATGAATTTTTTGGGGCTTGTGCACTGCGGTAGCTGTGATTATATTACCTATTAGGAGGGTGCCGGCTAACTGGACTTCTATATATATATATATATATATATATATATATATATATATATATACGTCCGAGTCTGTGGTGCGGCACTCCAAATTAAACTCCACTCATAGCGGTACATCAAATGTTTCATTCTGTCTCTAGAATAAAACGTTTGCTGTACCGCTATGATTGGAGTTTAATGAGTTTAATTTGGAGTGCCGCACCACAGACTGTTTCCTATATATATATATATATATATATATATATATATATATATATATATATATATATATATAGCAGTGTGTGGAGTAGGCAGCACTCTAGGTCTTAGGAGAAAGAAGAAGCAATGCTGAACTTCTACGTTTCGGCTTTATTTCAAAGCTGTCATCTGCCGTCATCTACCGAAACGTAGAAGTCCAGCATTGCTTCTTCTTTCTGCTAAGACCAAGAGTGCCGCCTGCTCCACACTGCTATACACTACATGGGATGGCACTCAACTTCTTTATTGCATCTGGAGTGCCCAGTGGATATACAGTTATATATAGAAATAAAGGCGACACTCCCAAACTTTTGATGTGTTAAAAAATATATTGTATTAGAAATTTGCCTTTACCTTTTGGATCCCCAATTAGATGTGAATTTCTAATACAAGATATTTTTCAACACATCAGAAGTCTTTGAGTGTCACCTTTGTTTCATTGTGAGTGTACTTTGGGGTGCTGTCGCCGTGGATTCCCAGAGTGCTGGAACAGTGTGGATTTTATCTATATATATCACTTGAATAGGCGGCACTCAGGTGTCTTTAATAAAGGAAGCAGACGCCTGTTGTCTTCAAGGCTTCGAGATTGTGTTTTCATCAGGATACATAAGTGAGGAGATAAATAAAATCTCGAAACGTTGAAGACAACTGGCTTCTGTATATATATAGTGTGTATATATATATAATATATATATATATATATATATATATATATATAAATAAAGTGACAATCATGAAGCAGCACTCTGTCCAGAATAAGATATAAAGCATTTATTGATCCACAGGTGGGCACCCTCTAAGTAATCATCTACTACAGTGGCAGTGCCAGTCTATCTGCATTTGTGTATATATATGTGTATCTGTAATTGTAAATTTTTTTACCTGCCCTTTTTGTAGGATAACAAAAATAAGGTTTATGTGGTGTGAAAATAGGGACGGTAGGATTAATTGATTTGTTTGTTTTATCATTTATTTATTTATTATTTTCTTCCATTTTTTAATATCTATTTCTTCATAAATATTATATTATTTGTAGTCTGATTTTTTTTTGTTAAGTCTGATTTTATTTTATTTGAAGAGGACTGAAAATACATAGGACACTAATTTGTGTAAAACATCTCCCTTTCCTCCCTATTTATACTGTATGTTGTCATTATTACTTTTGTGTATTGTATTATTATTATTATTATTCTTAATTTAAAAAAAAGTTATTATAAAAAAAAAATGTCTTTTCATTTCCATAGACTTGGATTCGAAACTGAAATTTAAAATCAGAGTTTGTACATTGACAGCAGCTTCCCCTGGATGTAGTGGTAGCATGTTACCCCAGGTTTTAGGCGTCCTAGGAGGTGACAAGAGAACGGTAACCGAATCCTTGTCCTTGATTATAATTACACACACCCAATTGAATGTTGATAGAGTGAGGTTTTTGTCCCCTCCGCTGGGGTTCTGGAGCGCAGTGAGGTGGACGGTGGACTGGAAGCACCCTCATAATTCATTATATTCCACTAGGTTTTATAGGGATTCACAGGGATTTCAGCTCTCTCTATAAACAGTGCATTGAATACATTCATGGGCATGGCCAAACACAGAGGACAAACAATTGCTTTTAAAAATCACTTAACCATTTCATTCTGACAAACCTATTGTGTGTGCTTGCACAGGGGGAACCTGGATAACTGGTATTTCTACCTTACGTGTGGCATTAGGAGATGGGGAGTTATAGTGGGGGAGGCTTGTGATGGTAGGGTTTCTAAATGCATCCCCGTTTATCTTCTGAAGATGATTGAATAAATAATTCAATTACCCGTAATACACGTTAGATGTGTTTGTGTGTGTGTGTTAATATATTATCATATATATATATATATATATATATATATATATATATATATATATATATATATATATATATATATATATATATATATATATATCAGCATTTTCTTTTGTTGATACAGTTTTCCTCTGTTGAATGGATTTTTTTTATTTTAAGCTAAATACGACTATCACATATTAGTTTTGGACTAATTTATTTTTTGGGTTAATTACCCTCCAACAGTGACTCACAACTTGTGCTCGGTTCCTAGCCCTGGGATCCCTCATAAGGGAAGTCACGTGTGGAAAGTAAACCTACTTAATTCGTGTTATTAGTTTCCCTGCAATCAGTGATACAAGTCTCGGAAACAGATCTCACTCTATAGTTTTACAATTGACACACTGTGGGTAGCGAGCTCAGCCAACCTGTTACTCCTCCCCAGGTGGAGCGGAACTACCTGCATCACAATTACATTATATATATATATATATATATATATATATATATATATATGTATATATATATATATATATATATATATATATATACACACATACAAATATATAAAATGTGCTTTAATTGTCTTTTTATATATATTGCATCTGACATCTTAGGAGTTCATTTAATATTTGCAATATAACCTCAGCAAAGATTGTCAGTACGAGTTACACTATACTGTTGCACATATGTTTTCCTGAGATCGGTTTTTTATTTAATCAGCAAAATATAAACTTTTTCTTTCATAAAACATTTGTAAGTAGGTTTTGGGGCTTTCGTGTGCGCTACAGCGTCATCTATTGGTGTACAGAGAAAGCTGGTGGAAGCTGAACATTAATGCAGTGCTTGTACCCATCAGGGTGATCCTATATTAATCAGAAGAGCCTGAGGAAGCAACAGGAAACCAATGTTTTATCAGCAGTGTCGCTGGCTATAATAAACATGTTCTAAAACCTGATTTAGCTAATAGGCTTGGCTGTAAAGCAACCAAATCAATGCATCGTGTCAATGCAGTTCTCAAAATGCTGCAATTCAATATAAGCGCCCATATATTACCCTCCTTCATACTAAAAATAACATATATATGTATATGTATATATATATATATATATATATATATATATTCCTGAGCAAATACATCTATGTAAATAAACTAATATTGTTGTTATTATTATTTATTTATTTATTTATTTATACGGCACCACAAGGTATCCGCAGCGCCCAATTTACATAGACATCTATTTAGAGCCGTGTATTTATCAGTATTTACAACCTGTAGATTCACTTAATACTGACCAGCGTCCAATGATGGTCTCGATGCGATCAGATACAATTGAGCAACTCAAACATCAAAACAATATCGCCGTTGATACATTTATTCTCAATTTAATACGAGATATTATCATTACATAATAATAAATAACAGAATTTTTTTTTTTTTTTTAGCTAGCAAAAAAACACCAAAAAGTGTCCGCTTAAATCTGTTTTTTATTCCCATGCTCATAATTTTTGGAAAAAAAAAATATAATAAAAAAAAAGTATTCACAAAAAAAACATAAGTTATTAAAAAAAAAAATATTACACAGCATTCTTATCCACAACATCGTTATTACACATCCACACATCCAAATTACCGTTACCACAGGTCTACAAATACACTGAGAAAAAAAGAATGGGGAGGGGGGTGGAGGGGAGGGGGGTCTATGGTCGAAATTTTGTGCATTTTATGTTAAAAAAAACAAAACAAAAAAAATCGTCCTCTAGAGAAATTAAATGACAATTTCAAGCCACAGATAGGTCCGCAATTAAAATGTATGTCTTAATAATTAATAAGATAGTATTAAGATCATATTTATCTTATTTGTACTTTAAAAAAAATCAAACCACTTAAAAAAAAACATAAAAAATGTAATTTGAACACCGTAATATTAGTTGTTGTTTTTTTTTAATCTTTACCACGTTTAAATGGAACAAAAAAAAAAATGAAACATTTTGGAAGCTGGGAAAGCAAATTCGGTTATTCGTAGGCTCAAAATGTCTTTTTTTATACACTATCAGGAGTCTTGGATTATTCGTTTATTTATTTTATTTTACATATCATATTGTAGATACATAACAGAACTGCAGATAAGTGATCGAGTGATCTAAGCGTAGCATAAATACAAAGTTGAGGATCATTTGGGTTAGAACTCGCAGATGGAAGCGATATTTAGAGAAAACCCCACTGGGTTGGTGAAGGGGTACCGAGTGTTCTCATTCTAATAGGGGGGATCTCGCAACTAACTTTCAGACAATTAAATCATTAATTTTTTTTCAACTGGACAAACATCAAGATCATGCATTTCAAAGCAGTTTATTCAACTGTGGTGCACAATCATTAGACACAATATAACAACAAATATATATATATGAATGTACATATATATATTTATATATTTACATATAACCTTTTTAAGTGGTTAACCCTTATTTTTTTATTTTAATACCTAATAGTTTAATATTTACCTTTCTCCAGCCTCTCCCCCTAAATCCTGCAAATTCCTGTTTTGCAGTTCTTAAATGGTCACCAATCTCAGTGTATACCACAAAACAGCTTCCCCCTTTTGTTTTTCTTTTTTTTTGATTACCACCAAAAATAAAAAAAATTTGGGAGGGGAAAACATTTCCTCTAAAAAAAAAAAATCTCTATAAAGTGGACATTGGAAAAAAAAAATCCTGTGCAAGTTCAAGTACATACAACCCGCATAATCCAGAGAGAACATTGCAACTCATCCATGTAATTAGGCTTGGTATCTCTTGCAAAAAGAAAAAAGAAAAAAAAAGTCTCTGGTCCATTCTGAAGGCAAAAGTCCACAGGGCACCATTTAACTTTTGTAGCTCAGTCCATCAACTGTTATACTGGCACGCGTTCAAGCTAGAACCGGGACTTTGTAAGCTGCTGTATCCAAAAGTTGAATGCTGCTTGGATTTAAGTCTGAGGCTGGCCAAACTGGAGTTACAAGTGTCTCTATAAACGGTGTAAGGGGAACCAGGAGGTCCATAGGGGCAAGCAGTAGAAGACATAGCTGAATTCAGGGAAGACCCACTGATGTTATTAAGGTTGTTGATGTTGTTTAGGCTGGAGTTTGGCATTCCTGGTACCGCTGAGTGACCCATACTGGATGGCATGCTCATGGAGGAGATAGAACTTGGGCCTGAGAACATCGATTGAGAAGACAATGGACTCATTGAGTTGAAGAAGGTGAAACCTTTGGTGGTGAGTGGAGCAGGAGTCAGACTCTTGGTAGCCCAGTTATTGTATGGGTAGCCAGCATACATGTCGTCATAGGGTTGCATTAAGCCACTGAACTGGGGAACATAGCCATTTTTGCACAGGTCCATCTGCTGGTTGCGTTCTCTCTTCCTCCACTTGGCTCTGCGGTTTTTGAACCATACCTGGAACATGAATGAACAAAAACAAAATAAAGTAAGCCCTCATGAATTGAGAGGTCACAACCACCAGCTAGACCCCTGACAATGCCGACACCACTCTGACCTCAATAATAATGCAACAACAAAAAAAAATAGAAAAAATAAAAGTTTAAGTCTTTGAGGGTCAAGCCAGAGGCAATAAATCAAGTATCTGAAGTGGGGGAAACGTTCAGCAATTTCCTCACTACAGCTGCTGCTGCTGCTGCTGCTGCTGCTGCTGCTGCTGCTGGGAGAATAATGAAATGGAATCACCAGATTCATAACTGGTGTCCGCACTTCATAGCGCTGCGGAGACAGATCCATCACTCACAATGGATTTATTATGACTGGATATAATATATCAACGCAAGACCAGCGTTTGTGCACTGACAATAGGCCATCATAATAATAAAAAAAAGGAAATGACTCTCTCCATTAAAAGGGTATTAAAGGGAAATAATTTCAGGACAAAGAAAAGGTACAGGCACGGGTTTTTTGATAGTTTTGAAAAAAAATTGAAGGAAAAACTGTTTTCAAATTTAAATTGTGCTCTGTGCTCAAACTATTTGCACCACAGCAATTCAGTGTATGACAAATGATGTTACTGCATTTTGCAAGTATACAGCGGGGCCAAGGGCAGCGCTTATGATATTACTTGGCAAGGAAATGATCGGCAACTAATCAATTCAAGGTGAAACGAAACATATAAACAAACAATTAGATAAATAAATAATAAACAAAGAAATAAATAATAAATACAAAAAATCAAACAAATAGATTAATTTAAAAAAGCAAATAAATAACAAATAAACAAATAAGTAAATAAACAATCAGTCACCAACACAGAAATAGTTTAATAAAACTATTTGTGAAACTGTCACACAAGGTATGATTGTATTACTGTATACTTTGTGATTTGTGAAACTGTCACACAATGCATGGTTGTATTACTGTATACTTTGTGATTTGTGAAACTGTCACACAATGCATGGTTGTATTACTGTATACTTTGTGATTTGTGAAACTGTCACACAATGCATGGTTGTATCACTGTATACTTTGTCATGTTTGGATTACGATAAAATACGTTTACGTTCGAAGTTACTGTTGCAACAGGAAGTACATTCGTTGCGCATTTAATTCCCAAATCTGGGTAAAATCTGCGAATTTCCACCCGCTGCAGCAAAACGAATACAACTACAGTCACTTTGTGGAACGACAGATGCCACACGAGTACACACAGACAGGTGTCTGTGGGACAACAAGTCGCAGAATGCACCGGTGGTTCCATAATGGCAAGCAAGTGACATATTGCTGCCTGGATCGCAGAAATGATTAAATTGCTGTCCTTCTACCTGCAGATATGGTTGATGTCTTATGAGATCTCTTCACTTTTTCCCTAGCAATTTATTTGATTCTACTGTTCCAGCAGCTGCCACTTTATGAATACTATTAATTGGTCATGGTAAATGTTTTATCCAATGGTCTCTGTAATAATATAAAATATTGGTGCACTGGTATAACAGTACTTCCGACTACTTATAGCGCGCCATAAAAATCCCTTGTTACAGATCATAAAAGGGGGGATTGGATTAGTGATGTTTAAGCACAATCTTGAAATTGCCCTTTGGATATGCAGCCTGTGCATGTATAACTAATTAGGGTTTATTGCCCCGACCAGTGGCACAGTTGCCTCTGCTGGCAGCTTTGGATATTATACAAATCGATGTGGGTTTTTTTTTCCATGTGACTCTTTGCTTTTTACTGGTACACAAAATACACAGGGTACAAAGAGGGACTTGACAAAAAGCTGGCCTCATTAAAGTGCTATTTGCAGCAGAAACACACCAGGCTGGCTCATTGGTGGTATGGTGCCTTAGCCGGGGAGAACGGGACAAATTCCTCTGCAGAACAACTAGAGAGAGAGAGGGGGGGTGGGGGGGGGGCAAGGAGAGAGAAGGAGAGAGAAGGGGGGGTATGGGGAGCAAGAGAAAGAGAGAGGAGAGAGAGAGGGGGAGGGGGAAGAGAGATAAGGAGAGAGAAGGGGGGGTTATGGGGAGCAAGAGAAAGAGAGAGGAGAGAGGGGAGAGGGGAAGAGAGAGAAGGAGAGAGAAGGGGGGTATGGGGAGCAAGAGAAAGAGAGAGGAGAGAGGGGAGAGGGGAGGGGGAAGAGAGAGAAGGAGAGAGAAGGGGGGTATGGGGAGCAAGAGAAAGAGAGAGGAGAGAGGGGAGAGGGGAGGGGGAAGTGAGAGAAGGAGAGAGAAGGGGGGTATGGGGAGCAAGAGAAAGAGAGAGGAGAGAGAGAGAGGGGGGGAGGAGAGAGGAGGAAAGAGGAGAGAGAAGGGGGGGCTATGGGGAGCAAGAGAAAGAGAGAGGGGGTAGAGAGAGAGGGGGGGAGAGGGAAAAGAGAGAGAGAAGGAGAGAGAGATAGAGAGAATGGGGGGGGGGGGCTATGAGGAGCAAGAGAAAGAGAGAGGGGAAGAGAGAGGGAGGTAGAGAGAGAGAGGATGGTGAAGGGGGAGATGGGGGAGCAAGAGAGAGAGAGTGAGAGAAAGAGAGAGAGAGAGAGAGAGAGAGAGGGGGGGGGAGGTGAAGAGAGAGAGAGAGAGAGAGAGAGAGAGAGAGAGAGAGAGAGAGAGATATTCCTGTATGCCATCAGTACAATCTATGTTGTGGGCTACACTCAGTCACGTTTATTTCTATGTAAGCTTTGCCTCCATGTTGCTTATATTCCGGGGCTACCTCCCATCATTAGATATCTCTGGGGTGATCTATAGGAAATGTTTTACTCGTCTTTGAGAGAGCTGCTTGGAAAGATTGGTCTGGTTCCACACTGCTCAGAAATCCCATTGCTGGAGTATTGCTGCTTTCCGCTATATGAGACCATCAGGCACAATATAATTCCTCTGTGAGTGTTGCATGTATGCATGTATGTATGTATGTATTTATGCATACATACATACATGTATGTGTGAAGGAACTATTGTATAAATAGTATTATAAGGTACAGACATGTACAGTAATTGCTCATTATCTGCAGAAGATACTGTGACCTGCTGGAGGCAAATACTGAGAGGGGTAATATGTCAGCTGCCCACACCAGCAGATACACTCAGCGCACACCAGCAGATACACTCAGCGCACACCAGCAGATACACTCAGCGCACACCAGCAGATACACTCAGCGCACACCAGCAGATACACTCAGCGCACACCAGCAGATACACTCAGCGCACACCAGCAGATACACTCAGTGCACACCAGCAGATACACTCAGCGCAAACCAGCAGATACACTCAGCGCACACCAGCAGATACACACATAATCAGAGCACACCAGCAGATACACTCAGCGCACATCAGCAGATACACTCAGCGCACACCAGCAGACACATAATCAGAGCACACCAGCAGATACATACTAAGCGCACACCAGCAGATACATACTCAGCGCACACCAGCAGATACACTCAGCGCACACCAGCAGATACACTCAGAGCACACCAGCAGATACACTCAGCGCACACCAGCAGATACACTCAGAGCGCACCAGCAGATACATAATCAGAGCACACCAGAAGATACACTGAGCGCAAACCAGCAGACACATAATCAGAGCACACCAGCAGATACACTCAGTGCACAACAGCAGAAACACAATCGGAGTACACCAGCAGATACACTCAGCGCACACCAGCAGATACACACTCAGCGCACACCAGCAGATACACACTCAGCGCACACCAGCAGATGCACTCAGTGCTCAACAAGAGATACACTCAGAGCGCACCAGCAGATACACTGAGCCCACACCTCTAGATACACCCAGCGCACACCAGCAGATATACTCACGATATATATATATATATATATATATATATATATATATATATATATATATATATATATATATATATTCTTATTTGTTACAACTTACATGATGGATTATGTTGTTTAACTCTTTTGTATGCCAACCACGATATAGCATTGCTTCGATCCTTTGTCATACACTGATCATTTCAACCATTGCTCGTCATTAAGATAAGTCATTGCCTCTTTAAATATATATTATTCTACAATCGTACGTCGAAACAATTGTGCAGGTGTGTGTGTGTGTGTGTGTGTGTGTTTGCATGTATGCATGTGTCTACAATACACCTATATTGAAATATTCAAATCCACCCTCCTCTACAGCTACCGATTTCCATGTTAGCGGGAGGTGATTAGATACTTTGCATGTGCTGTAAGTAAATACTGTATTGTACATGACTATATCGTTCACCATATCTAATTACTGTATATCTGTTACATTGTGTGGCACTGAGGATTAGCCATAACAAGACAATAAGCAATACAATAACAGAATCGATTTCCATCTTATTCACCCTGGCACAAAGCAATTCTTAGCCAATTGTAAGGAATATTGAGGAAAAGGGGGAAAATGACCAAATGAACTAAATATGTTTGGGTGATAAGAGTCCTGCAAGTAACACTACCCTAATAACGCATTATTTGTCCTTATGAGGCTTATTGGGTAAACAGGACACACCTACAGCTTACCAACAATCTCCTTTTAAACCCAATTGCCTATGGCTTGTATTTAGTGTTAAAGAGTAATTTGCAGCCCTTGATACCAGAATTTATTCTTTGTAATCTGTCATATAGTTATTATACATAAATAGGCCTTGAGGGGATTTCCAAGACTGGAAATCATCAATATACAATGAGGTTTCCAGTTTGTAGTTTATACCTATAGTCTATTTATACCACAGTCTTCTTAGTAAATAGGGCACTCAGCATACACAGAACTTAGGGCCGTATTCTAGTGACAAAATACCTTCTTAGATGGACAAAACCATGTGCACTGCAGGGGGGCAGATGTAAAATGTGCAGAGAGAATTAGATTTGGGTGAGCTATTTTGTTTCTGTGCAGGGTAAATACTGGCTGCTTTATTTTTACACTGCAATATAGATCTCACATTGGAGTAAAGCCCCACCCAAATCTAATTCTCTCTGCACAAGTTATATCTGCCCCCCTGCAGTGCACATGGTTTTGTCCATCTTAAGCATTTTGTCAGAAAGAGTGAACTAGAATAAGGCCCTTAATCACAGCTTCTCTCTGCTCTTGACAAGATTCCACCAAACTCCCTCTTATTTTTTTTCTTAAAACCCCTAAATATTTTTAAATGCACTTTGCATCTTATTTGCAGCAGCTACAAAAAAGTCTCCCCAGTATAGAAAATAAAACTTATGGAGTTTTTGCAGCGAACTTCAGCCATTATTTTTTTTACATGCAAATCATTTCCGTTTCTTCAATCCTTTATTAGAGGCCATATGAAATGAACCTTTCAATCTCAGTTTGCCTTGAGGTTCAGTCCTGGGTTTTATTTTTCCATCTGGTCTTTGTTTGAGACCACTAGTATTTTAATGTGTCTCTGTGCAAAATGAAACGACTTAAATTGGGTCTAGGAAAATGAGAAGTAAAGATAGCAGCGATTCATGGCTCCCACAGAGGCACATGCGGGGGAGAGACGCACAGGGGAAGGGGTAATAGATAAATTATGCTCCACAAGAGGGAATTCTGTCGCTAAATTCAGTGGGAGACAAAGGTATATCCAACTATGGGGAAGCGAGATGCCGGGGGCTGTAGACATTCGCTGAGAAGTTTCGGTGCAGTGTTGCCTATATATACATATATATATATATATATATATATATATATATATATATATATATATATATATACATACATATATATATATATATATACATACATATATATAAAAGCATTATTGGTGTGTGCAGCTTGCATCAGTGCCATTCTGTATGCATGTGTAAATATATATATATATATATCCTGAAGAAGAACTGCAGTTGATCAGTAGTCTAGCAAAACAACTGCAGTTTAGTTATTTCATTATGGAGATAATGAATTTACAAATGAATGTTATCTTACCAACTTATATTTTTGCATAGTCTATTACAGCTCGTGTCCGATCATATCAACAATCTGTGGTCGTAAAGATTACATCGTGTTAAAAATACACGCTATCACCAATGTCATAAATTTTATCTGTCCTGTGAATTGTGCAAACACGAATAAATATTGTGCACTCCTATATCTATCTCATCTATATATATATATATTTGAGATCACACACCAATCCCTGTGTGTGTATGTAATATATATATATATATTTATATATATATATCCATATACATACATACATACATACATGTGTACTCTGTACACACACACACACACACACACACACACACACACACACACACACACACACACACACAGCGGGCCAAATGTAATAGGGTGTGATAATCAGAAAGTGAGAGATTTTTTTAAAAAATGGGAAAACTCTCCCAAAATCTCTCACTTTCTGAAACTCTCACCCTATTACATTTGGCCCTCTACGTGCTTCATTTCTCCATGTTACCTACTTAATTCGCACCTTGAAAGTCAATATTAGATCGCACTTGTTCATATTGGCTGGTGCATTATTACTTGGCCCCACACAAGCGATGATTAATACCTATGACTCTGCACAACCCCCCTAGTGCCTGGTACAAAGCACAAACACACCGGACAACACAACACAACACATGGGACTGTAGCTGCGGTGTAACAGTGCCCAGTGTGTACAGGGCTATAACGCCTCGGCTCCCCCATCCTCCCACGGCTGCCGCCCAGGCTGCTGGCCTCTTACCCTGACTCTCGCCTCGGTCAGGTTGGTCCACACTGCTATCTCCTCCCTCATGCTCATGTCGGGGTAGCGGTTCCTCTGGAAGGTGGCCTCCAGCTCCTGCAGCTGCTGGCTGGTGAAGTGAGTCCTCTGTCTCCGCTGCTTCTTCTTCTTGGAGGGGTCCTCCACATTCCCATCCTCACTCTTGGGTTCCACACTTCTGTCCTTCTCTGTCAAAAGACCAGAAGGACTCATTAGTTACAAGTAAAGGGCCTGTAGTGACTCTGGGGCACAAGTTCTAAGCTCTGGAGAGTGATAAATTGGTTGTACTTTATCTTTCTCCACTCTATCACTCTGGAACGCTTAGTACATCTCCCCCTGTGAGTGGCAGTGATGGGTTTCATGATTAAATGATTGCTGGTCGACCATATCATTGTGGCACAGATTAATATTTGTGTGTGTGTGTATGTATGTATGTATGTATGTATGTATGTATGTATGTATGTATGTATGTATGTATGTATGTGTGTATGTATGTGTGTCTATGTATGTGTTTGTTTGAATGTATGTAAGTATGTATGTATGTATGTATGTATGTATGTATGTATGCACGCACAGACATTATCTATCTATCTATCTATCTATCTATCTATCTATCTATCTATCTATCTACACACACACACACACACACACACACACACACACACACACACACACACACACACACACACACACACACACACACACACACACATTTAATCCTATAGCATATTAAATATATATATTTCTTGCTGCTAGCTAATTAATTGTTCTCGTTGTTAATTATTACTTTAAAGATTCTTATTCAATA